>NC_039288.1:4200991-4553006 GCF_003368295.1 Carassius auratus | reverse complement strand
ACCATCTCTAGAAGTGTGCCAAATTTCATCATTTTCCCATGTTCCCTTCATGGGCTAGCATAGACCCCATTGTTTTTGCTCGGGAAAATTCTTACCAAGAACAATCGGCTAATATAGCTGCAAGCAGCGATACCGGGGCCAAGCCCTGAAGGGCTGTAGCCAGAGCAACGAGCGGGACGAAGCAAAACGGCCAAAACGGAACTTCCCATCGGATCGACGTTACCCACCCCGGATTCGATCCCACGACCTCTCGGGGTTTGGGACGAGCGCCTTAGCTGAGTGTGCCACATTAGTTGACACAATGTTTGCATGGCACAGAAGACAGGTTAAGGTGTGAGAATTAACTCTCAAAAGCCCGAAGCAGCATTTTAGCCAGATTAGCATGCTACGCTAAAAATGCTAACGTTGCTCAAAGTTAACCAGATAGCTCAGGAGACCCATTAGAGTCAATAGAAACGTGTTAGCATTTTAGCTAATTAGCATGCTAAGCTAATTAGCATAAATCAACCAGCACAGGCACGGTCAACTTCAGAGCTGTACACGTCGGGAACGGGAGTGAATATCAAAAATCTGTTCAGTCATTTCTGTCAGGCCCGGTCTGAAGTTCATCTGATAAAATTTTGGACAAAATTGAACAAGATTTCAGGGAGGAGTAGCGAAAAAACTGTATTTAAATCCATTCAATATGGCGGACAGACCGCCATATTGGAAAATGGCAAATGAGACATCATCTGATTTGGCATAACCCACGGAATCAAATGACATAAAAATATCAAAAATCGATCAACATTTACAGTAGTTATAAGGGGTTTTGCAAGAATCGTTATATCTCTTGAACACTAGGTGGCGCTGTCTTCCAACTTCCGGGGTACCTCCAGGATATGGTGTTGATGATGCCTATCGATTTTTGTGAAGATATGTACAGTAGATCAAAAGATATAGCAATTTATGACAAAATTCAAAATGGCGGACAGGTGGTCCTGGTGGTCTTGACAAAATTGACATCCACAGATTCGGAATGATCTAAAGAATCCATAGACATCAAGAAAATAATTTTCTGATGAATTGTTCAGAAGTTATAAGCAAAAAAGTGCATTTTTGGTATCTCAACACCCATAGGTGGCGCTGTTCCCAAATTTGGCGTGGACCCCCAGATCATGGTGTAGATGACGTGTACCAAGTTTGGTATCGATTGATCAAAGTTTGGCCAAGATACAGCATCTCAACCGATTTCAGGTCAGCCTCATTAAGTTCACAATTGAATAACTTTTGAACAAAGACGAAAATCAAAAATCTGTTCAGTCATTTCTGTGCAGCTCAGTCCAAAGAACATCTGAGCCAAATTTCAGAAGAATTGGACCAATTTTGAAGGAGGAGTAGTGTTTAGACTGAATACTGTACTTTTCAAAATGGCCGCTACTGTAATGGGCGGAGTCTTAATGTAAGGTATGGAATGGAATCTCCATGAAGAGACAAAACAGATGTACTAAGTTTTATTTTCATAGAATTAGTGGTTCAAGAGTTATTAATGTTTGAATGTTGAATATTTGAACTGGTGGTGGCGCTGTAGAGTTGGTCCTAGAGACCCCAAAGTTGGTCAGATCACTAATAATGGTCATCTCTACAAGTGTGCCAAATTTCATCATTTTCCCATGTTCCCTTCATAGGGCTGCCATAGACCCAATGGGACGAAAAGAAGAAGAATAATAATAATAATAATAATAATAATAAAACATACAGATACAATAGGGGCTACAGCCCTCTGGGCTTGGCCCCTAATAATAATAAAACATACAGATACAATAGGGGCTACAGCCCTCTGGGCTTGGCCCCTAATTAAAGCTGCAAGCAGCCTTTCTGGGGCCAAGCCCTTATTGCTCTTTGGCTTTTAAGGGTTTTTCAAGCAACTTTTTCAGCACTTTACCAGAACAGATAGATTCAGAATTACAGATAAGGTGAAATCAGAAGGTCTGATGAGAACGAACACAGAATGAAGTTACAAAAACACACTTATTTTTGATCCCATTTTAAGAAACTTTAGTACAGCTCTTACCCATGTAATAAAGGATTTAAAATGACAACTTTATACCCAATTTTAAACTTTTCCCATACAGGTTTCGAACCCACAACCTCACAGGTTCAGAACCAACGCCTTAGCTAAGTGTGCCACATTAGTTGACACACAATTTACACGGCACAGAAGAGAAGTTAAGGTGTGAGAATGATCTCTCTCACAAGCCCGAAGTAGCATTTTAGACAGATTAGCATGCTACGCTAAAAAATGCTAACATTGTCAAAGTTAACCAGATTGCTCAAGAAACCCATTAGAGTGAATAGAAAAGTTTAAGCATTTTAGCTAATTAGCATGCTAAGCTAATTAGCATAAATCAACAAGCACAGGCACGGTCAACTTTGGAGCCGTACATCTCTGGAACGGGAGTGAATATCAAAAATCTGTTAAGTCATTTCTGTCAGGCCCGGTCTGAAGTTCATCTGATAAAACTTTGAACAAAATTGAACAAGATTTCAGGGAGGAGTTGCGAAAAAACTGTATTTATTTCCTTTCAATATGGCGGACAGATGCCATGTTGGAAAATGACAATTGAGACATCCTCAGAATCGGCATAACCAAAGGAATAAAATGACATAAAAATAACAAAAATTTATCAACATTTACAGTAGTTATAAGGGGTTTTGCAAGAATCGTTATATCTCTTGAACACTAGGTGGCGCTGTCTTCCAACTTCCGGGGTACCTCCAGCATATGGTGTTGATGATGCCTATCAATTGTTGTGAAGATTTGTACAGTAGTTCAAAAGTTATAGCAATTTTTGACAAATTTCAAAATGGCGGACGGGTGGTCCAGGTGGTCTTGACAAAATTGACCTCCACAGATTCGAAATGATCTACAGAAACCATAGACATCAAGATCATAATTTTCTGATGAATTGTTCAGAAGTTATAAGCCAAAAAGTGCATTTTTGGTATCTCAACACCCATAGGTGGCGCTGTTCCCAAATTTGGCATGGACCCCCAGATTATGGTGTAGATGAAGTGTACCAAGTTTGGTTTCGATTGATCAAAGTTTGGCTGAGATACAGCATCTCAACCGATTTGAGGTCAACCTCAGTAAGTTCACAGCATCATAACTTTTTTTTCATTAGTGTTCAAAAAATTCTGTTAAGTCAATTCTGTGCAGCTCAGTCCAAAGATTTTATGTGCCAAATTTCAGAAGAATTGGACCAATTTTGAAGGAGGAGTATTGTTTAGACTGATTACTGTACTTTTCAAAATGGCTGCTACTGTAATGGGCGGAGTCTTAATGTAAGGTGTGGAATGGAATCTCCATAAAGAGACAAAATAGATGTACTAAGTTTTATTTTAATAGAATTAGTGGTTCAACAGTTATTAACGTTTGAATGTTGAATTTTTGGACTGCTGGTGGCGCTATAGAGTTTGGCCTAGAGACCCCAAAGTTGGTCAGATCACTTATAATGACCGGTTATACAAGTGTGCCAAATTTCATCATTTTCCCATGTTTCCTTCATAGGGCTGCCATAGACTCCCATTAGACGAGAAGAAGAAGAAGAAGAAGAAGAAGAATAATAATAATAATAATAATAATAAAACATACAGATACAATAGGGGCTACAGCCCTCTGGGCTTGGCCCCTAATTAAAGCTGCAAGCAGCCTTTCTGGGGCCAAGCCCTTATTGCTCTTTGGCTTTTAAGGGTTTTTCAAGCAACTTTTTCAGCACTTTTTACAGAACAGATAGATTCAGAATTACAGATAAGGTGAAATCAGAAGGTCTGATGAGAACGAACGCAGAATGAAGTTACAAAAACACACTTATTTTTGATCCCATATTAAGAAACTTTAGTACAGCTCTTACCCATGTAATAAAGGAATTGAAATGACAACTTTATACCCAATTTTAAACTTTTCCCATACAGGTTTCGAACCCACAACCTCACAGGTTCAGTACCAACGCCTTAGCTAAGTGTGCCACATTAGTTGACACACAACTTACACGGCACACAAGAGAAGTTAAGGTGTGAGAATGATCTCTCTCACAAGCCCGAAGTAGCATTTTAGCCAGATTAGCATGCTACGCTAAAAAATGCTAACATTGTCAAAGTTAACCAGATTGCTCAAGAGACCCATTAGAGTGAATAGAAAAGTGTTAGCATTTTAGTTCATTAGCATGCTAAGCTAACTAGCATAAATCAACAAGCACAGGCACGGTCAAATTCGGAGCTGTACATCTCTGGAACGGGAGTGAATATCAAAAATCTGTTGAGTCATTTCTGTCAGGCCCGGTCTGAAGTTCATCTGATAAAATTTTTAACAAAATTGAACAAGATTTCAGGGAGGAGTAGTGAAAAAACTGTATTTCATTCCATTCAATATGGCGGACAGACGCCATGTTGGAAAATGACAATTGAGACATCCTCAGAATCGGCATAACCAAAGGAATAAAATGACATAAAAATAACAAAAATCGATCAACATTTACAGTAGTTATAAGGGGTTTTGCAAGAATCGTTATATCTCTTGAACACTAGGTGGCGCTGTCTTCCAACTTCCGGGGTACTTCCGGCACATGGTGTTGATGATGCCTATCGATTTTTGTGAAGATTTGTACAGTAGTTCAAAAGTTAGAGCAATTTTTGACAAATTTCAAAATGGCGGACGGGTGGTCCAGGTGGTCTTGACAAAATTGACATCCACAGATTCGAAATGATCTACAGAAACCATAGACATCAAGATCATAATTTTCTGATGAATTGTTCAGAAGTTATAAGCTAAAAAGTGCATTTTTGGTATCTCAACACCCATAGGTGGCGCTGTTCCCAAATTTAGCATGGACCCCCAGATCATGGTGTAGATGAAGTGTACCAAGATTGGTATCGATTGATCAAAGTTTGGCCGAGATACAGCATCTCTACCGATTTGAGGTCAACCTCTGTAAGTTCACAGCATCATAACTTTTTTTTCACTAGTGTTCAAAAAATTCTGTTCAGTCTATTCTGTGCGGCTCAGTCCAAAGATTATCTGTGCCAAATTTCAGAAGAATTGGACCAATTTTGAAGGAGGAGTAGTGTTTAGACTGATTACTGTACTTTTCAAAATGGCTGCTACTGTAATGGGCGGTGTCTTAATGTAAGATATGGAATGGAATCTACATGAAGAGTCAAAACAGATGTACTAAGTTTTATTTTCATAGAATTAGTGGTTCAAGAGTTATTAACGTTTGAATGTTGAAATTTTGAGCTGGTGGTGGCGCTATAGAGTTTGGCCTAGAGACCCCAAAGTTGGTCAGATCACTAATAATGGTCATCTCTACAAGTGTGCCAAATTTCATCATTTTCCCATGTTCCCTTCATAGGGCTACCATAGACTCCCATTGGACGAGAAGAAGAAGAAGAAGAAGAAGAAGAATAATAATAATAATAATAATTAAAGCTGCAAGCAGCCTTTCTGGGGCCAAGCCCTTATTGCTCTTTGGCTTTTAAGGGTTTTTCAAGCAACTTTTTCAGCACTTTACCAGAACAGATAGATTCAGAATTACAGATAAGGTGAAATCAGAAGGTCTGATGAGAACGAACACAGAATGAAGTTACAAAAACACACTTATTTTTGATCCCATTTTAAGAAACTTTAGTACAGCTCTTACCCATGTAATAAAGGATTTAAAATGACAACTTTATACCCAATTTTAAACTTTTCCCATACAGGTTTCGAACCCACAACCTCACAGGTTCAGAACCAACGCCTTAGCTAAGTGTGCCACATTAGTTGACACACAATTTACACGGCACAGAAGAGAAGTTAAGGTGTGAGAATGATCTCTCTCACAAGCCCGAAGTAGCATTTTAGACAGATTAGCATGCTACGCTAAAAAATGCTAACATTGTCAAAGTTAACCAGATTGCTCAAGAAACCCATTAGAGTGAATAGAAAAGTTTTAGCATTTTAGCTAATTAGCATGCTAAGCTAATTAGCATAAATCAACAAGCACAGGCACGGTCAACTTTGGAGCCGTACATCTCTGGAACGGGAGTGAATATCAAAAATCTGTTAAGTCATTTCTGTCAGGCCCGGTCTGAAGTTCATCTGATAAAACTTTGAACAAAATTGAACAAGATTTCAGGGAGGAGTTGCGAAAAAACTGTATTTATTTCCTTTCAATATGGCGGACAGATGCCATGTTGGAAAATGACAATTGAGACATCCTCAGAATCGGCATAACCAAAGGAATAAAATGACATAAAAATAACAAAAATTTATCAACATTTACAGTAGTTATAAGGGGTTTTGCAAGAATCGTTATATCTCTTGAACACTAGGTGGCGCTGTCTTCCAACTTCCGGGGTACCTCCAGCATATGGTGTTGATGATGCCTATCAATTGTTGTGAAGATTTGTACAGTAGTTCAAAAGTTATAGCAATTTTTGACAAATTTCAAAATGGCGGACGGGTGGTCCAGGTGGTCTTGACAAAATTGACCTCCACAGATTCGAAATGATCTACAGAAACCATAGACATCAAGATCATAATTTTCTGATGAATTGTTCAGAAGTTATAAGCCAAAAAGTGCATTTTTGGTATCTCAACACCCATAGGTGGCGCTGTTCCCAAATTTGGCATGGACCCCCAGATTATGGTGTAGATGAAGTGTACCAAGTTTGGTTTCGATTGATCAAAGTTTGGCTGAGATACAGCATCTCAACCGATTTGAGGTCAACCTCAGTAAGTTCACAGCATCATAACTTTTTTTTCATTAGTGTTCAAAAAATTCTGTTAAGTCAATTCTGTGCAGCTCAGTCCAAAGATTTTATGTGCCAAATTTCAGAAGAATTGGACCAATTTTGAAGGAGGAGTATTGTTTAGACTGATTACTGTACTTTTCAAAATGGCTGCTACTGTAATGGGCGGAGTCTTAATGTAAGGTGTGGAATGGAATCTCCATAAAGAGACAAAATAGATGTACTAAGTTTTATTTTAATAGAATTAGTGGTTCAACAGTTATTAACGTTTGAATGTTGAATTTTTGGACTGCTGGTGGCGCTATAGAGTTTGGCCTAGAGACCCCAAAGTTGGTCAGATCACTTATAATGACCGGTTATACAAGTGTGCCAAATTTCATCATTTTCCCATGTTTCCTTCATAGGGCTGCCATAGACTCCCATTAGACGAGAAGAAGAAGAAGAAGAAGAAGAAGAATAATAATAATAATAATAATAATAAAACATACAGATACAATAGGGGCTACAGCCCTCTGGGCTTGGCCCCTAATAATAAAACATACAGATACAATAGGGGCTACAGCCCTCTGGGCTTGGCCCCTAATAATAAAACGTACAGATACAATAGGGGCTACAGCCCTCTGGGCTTGGCCCCTAATTCAGCTCAGCTCAGCAACACTGGAGAACTGTAACAGAGCAACACGGATGAAGATAACAAACAAACACAACGTGAATGTTGTCCATTTAAGCCTAAAGTCAGTCTTCGGAAATTTATGACAGCTTTCCATAGCAAATTACCTCCTTTTTTTAGCCGCATGTCTTGTGTTTTTTTTCCTTACCACATTCCACCATTTATACACCAATTTATTTAGTTTGAGTTTCCTGCCATCAGCCTAATTATGGAAAAGGCATTACAACGCGGTAGTTTTCTCACAACATGGATAAACATAAAATCTGGGCCTGTAAGGGAGAAGGAAGTGCATTTATTCGCTAAAAAAATACTTCCTCCCCAAAGGCAAAATAAATGATCTCATAAGCAGCCATTCCAGGCACAGATATACAAATATAATACATGTAAATATAAATATTTAGTGAAAGAGAGCACCAAGTACAGCAAGAAAGAAAAATACATGCCACCTCCAGTCCAACTAATATGTCACAATGACCCTGCTGAGGTGAAAGAGAGGGCAAACCGGGAACCAAAAAAAAAAAAAAGCCTACATTAATCAGGATCTTTTTTCCAGTGGAACAAACTGTGACGGTTGGTGAAAGGACAGTCTGGAAACAATAGCGAGTTAACAAGGTTTAATGAGATGATGAGATATGGTACAAAGACACACAAAGACGATGATGCGGAAACACTCCAGAGGGATGATTAAGGCGGTGAGAAGTCCAGACGGTAATGGAGTGTAGGTGAGGAGTCCGGGTGTTGACGGCGTGAGGCAGCAGGAGAGAGTGGCACAGGAACTGCGGGGAACAGAGCCGAAGGTAAGTGTCCGTGGCTGAGTGATCGTGCGCAGAGTGGATGAGGTTCTGGGGAAACACAGACATCCAACGCAAACTACACAGAAGCCAGACGGGGGTAAACACAACGACATGAAACAACGATCTCACAAACACAAGACGTGAGACAAGCCATTATATAGGAGATGAGTAATGAGTGGCAGCTGTTGCTGATATAATTAACGGAGATGCCCACAACTAATCAGTGCAGACGCAGAACACACAGAATTCACCACAAAGTGTAAACAACCCGAGATCATGGTTTACCAACCGTGACAGTACCCCCCCTCTAAGAACTCCTCCTGGAGTTCCCAGAAGGGCCTACCTGCTGATTGAATTAATCAATAAGGGAGTGATCCAATATGTCCCTAGCAGGTACCCAACTCCTCTCCTCCGGACCGTAACCTTCCCAGTCCAACAGATACTGGAATCCTCATCCCCTCCGTCTCGAGTCCAGAATACGATTAACCGAATATGTCGGTTCCCCATCTACGATACGCGGTGGCGGGGGAACCGGAGTAGGCGGATTAATATGTGCATAAAACACGGGTTTAATTTTGGACACATGAAAGGCGGGGTGTATCCTCTTGTACGCAGGAGGTAGTTTGAGGCGGACTGTCATCGGACTAATGATCTTGGTGATAGTGAACGGGCCGATAAATTTGGGAGCTAGTTTATTAGAAACGGATCGCAATGGAATGTTACTGGTAGAAAGCCACACTTTTTGACCCACGACGTAGACGGGAGGCTTTGACCGGTGGCGATCGGACTTGGCCTTAGTGCCATACAACGCCAAGTTTTTAACCTTTTTATCTTTTACCTTTTTATCTTTTACTATCCTCTACCCTCGCCACCGACCAGTGGACATTTTACAAAAAAAAAAAAAAACCTGTTTACCTCCCGCACCACCGAACTGTGGACCTTTGTAAGGGAAACAGGTCAATTTAGCTCAAAGGGAATCATTTAAGATTTTAAAGGGAATTTGAACAGAATCACTGTTTCACGGCTGCTCACGGAGACGCGCCTGCGGTTCAGTGAACGAGCCGTTTAACATCAAATCTGCGCTGGATACTAATATCCAAACTATAGTGAAAACACTATCAATTAGCACAGTAACAAGATCGACAGTTTAAGACATTAACTTGTAAGCACAAAACACAAGATACTTCTCTTTTCAATATGAATAAGGCTTTATTAGATAAATCTAAGACATATAAACTAATCTAACACATAAACGCACGCACACACACATTCACACAAGTTGCAGGAAGGTCGAAAGTTAGGGAAAGATGAGTTTAAGAGAATGGAAATATGGAATCCCAAGTTAACAGCAATACGTTAAATTGCATAAACATGAACAACCATCAATCACGTAATTAGCGCTCGCATTGAGTTCCTCAATGAGGTTAAAATTATATTAGATACACCAGTAAAGGTCACAGTCTGGAGGTAAAGTTACTTGCATCTCCTGTGAAGAAGGAGCCTCGGTGAAAGGGCTATCCCGAGGTCGTTGATTGGCTGGAAGTTCAGTCGTGTTCGCTGGTTGAAGTTGAATGGACGTTACAAAACTTAACTCAGAACACGAAACTCTCAAACGGAAAAGAAAAGAAATAAAGTTTGACGAGACTAGGTTGTGTTCCTTCTCATAGTAGCAGCAGGCAGGCACGCTGGAACCGCGCTCAAAGAACAATGATGACTACCGCATGGCTAGATGCTACAAGCTAAAGCTAGGTAGCAAAGCTACAAGCTAAAAGCTAAGAGCAGGCATGACTGATAGCACGAGCAATGCTAGAACTAAAAGCCGACATGGCTAATAGCAGCAGCTAGACTAGAACTAAAAGCAAAATTTTAATCGTATCCAAAGTATTTAAACTTTCCTGATGGCCACCCCTCAAATGTTGCCTTGACCAATCAGATATGTTCTTGGGGTGGGTATCATAAATCATTTGTTTATCTTACCAAGCATGTGGTTCTTGCCTCACAGGGTCTAATTTTGGACATGATTCCTATAACATGATTATGATATATTTTACAAATAAATGATTGTCAGGACAATATCAAGCAAGAAAATGCGATTATTTCAATACTAGACATGACTATGTATCCTATAGTTATCAAAAGACATACACAATAAGTGATTATACATGATAGTCAAATGTGTGGGTTACACGTAAATGAATATGGAGTTAAGCAATGGAATGATTCATTCATAAGTCTTTTTTGAGTTCATTCTGGTCCATATATAATGTATAAAAAGGGTTTCTTTGCCATTCTCTGGCAAAGGACTTTTCTGTGAAGACAAAGGTTTAAAGCCCTTCCCCCTTAGGAATTTCAGTCTGGTTTCACTGGCTGGGGGGGGGAAGTCAATGCAAGTATTTAACTTGATCTCCTGGGTTTACATGTGATGTCCAGCGTTGCATTCCAATCACGAACAATAAATTTGACAATCTCTTCTTCGAATTAAAATTGTCAATAATTGTTCTATTGGTGTTAATGTTGAAAGCTGTTGTGTGAACAAGTTGGTTGGTTGGTTATCTTGCTTGGTTCTTGTGGCACTAGAACTGATTTATGACTTCCTGAGGAATTCAGCTCATGTTTCAATGCACACAGCTCTGATAGACTCTTTGATTTGTCTGATTTGACTCATTTCTGCTACACCTTACTAGATAGCTAACGTTATCAGGTAGCTTTTGAGTCTAGCGGTGGCCTACCTGTTGCCGCTAGCAAAACACCTGCTCGGAGTCTCCCTGGAATTGGTCATCGCTGCTCGTGCATCGCAGCTGCTACGCGGCTAAAAACGGCCGTTTTTCCGCGCCGCCGCCTCCACTATGTTGAGTTACTCCATTAACCAGCTGATGAATCTCAACAGTTTCCTCACTCCACCGTGCATTGCAGTGCTTAAACAACTAGGAATTCTCCGCCGTCCACGCTATCTCCATAGAAGTTCCCGCAGAAAGTTTGTCTGCTCACAGACAAGTCCTACCATCCCGGCTCTCTGGTCAGCAACACGAACTATCACACCACATACACATCATCAGAGTGCTGCCTCCTATCGGCTAAGTAGTTTGGATGTCTCCATGGTAACACCTCTCAGTGAGCTGAATGCAAAACGTGGAGTGGACTCCAGTCTGCTACGGCCAGTGCAAAGATTTGTTGCTTCATCAAGTAGCAAAATCGAACTCTTAAATGCACAGTCTATTACAAACAAATCCTGCCTCATTCATGACCATATCCTGGAAAAATCTCTGGATTATATGTGCATTACAGAGACCTGGCACCAACCAAATACCTTTTTTTCTTTAAACGTGAGCTGTCCCCAAGGTTATAGCAACCTCCAGAAAGCTTGCAGCACGGGGCGTGATGGCGGCCTGTCAGTCATCCATTGCAGCGATCTGGATTTATCTCTGCAACCATTACCTGAACTATCTTCATTTGAATGCCTTGCATTTAAATGTAAGTCCCCTTCCCCTGTGTTGTTCCTTCTCATCTACCGACCACCAAAATCAAACCCATCATTTATCACTGAGATGTCAAATCTCCTCACAACTTTCTGCACATCCTCCGCCGATGTTATAATTTTAGGTGATATGAACATCCATGTTGACACCCCCTCCTGCCGTTTTTCAGCTGAATTTCTTCAACTACTGGACTGCTTTAACTTAAAACAACTTGTTGGTGTTCCCACACACACCAGGGGGCATACCCTGGACCTGGTCATTACTAACTCTGCCCCTCTCACCAACCTGCAGGTGTATGACCTAGGTGTGTCCGATCACAAGGTAATCTCTATGGATTTGCCATCCCCATCCAGCCTCTCCAAGCCTAAGCGGAACATCTGTTTCAGAAACCTAAAAAACATAAACCCAGAACTCTTGGCAGCAGACTTTCAGCATCTTTCCACACACTTTTTATCAGCCGACGAAGCAGTGGACTACTACAACAGCCATCTGAGCAGCCTCCTGGACCTCCATGCACCTGTTAAAACAAGAACAGTCACCTTCACCCACTCAGCACCCTCGTTTACAGATGGGCTTCGTAAGATGAAGGCAGCAGGGCGGGTCCTTGAGCGGCGTTTCAGAGCCTCTGGCCTCACTGTATCGGAAAATCTACCGGAAGCAACAACAAAAATATGTCGACCATGGTATTCTTTTAAACCGGCTCCACCTCACTACTGGACTAAATGATACTGCCCTCAGTTGGTTCAGATCATACCTCACAAACCAGACAGAATACATCTCCCTGGGCCACTCCAAATCATATCCACACACAGTTACTTGCGGTGTCCCCCAGGGGTCAGTCCTTGGCCCCATCCTCTTCATTCTCTACCTCACCCCCCTTGGCCAAATCATCAGCCGTCACAAAATCTCATTCCACTGCTATGCCGATGACATACAGCTCTATGTACATGCCACAGCTGAATCCACACCCTCACAGTCATCCCCATCAAAACTCAGCACCTGTCTGGAGGAGATAAAGGTATGGATGAAGCACAACTTCCTTCAACTAAATAGCTCCAAAACCGAAGCCATCTTGATTGGCACTCCTCACCAAATCAAATCATCATCCATAACCAGTATCACCTTTTCTGGCAACAACATTCCCCTCTCATCAACAGTAACTAATCTTGGTGTAAAAATTGACTCCCAACTCACTTTTGAAGCTCATATAAATCACTTATGCAAGACCTCTTTCTACCACCTCCGTAACATCTCCAAACTCCGGCCCATTCTCACCTTTTCAGATGCCAAAAAACTGGTTCATGCCTTTGTCTCCTCCAGACTGGACTACTGCAATGCACTTCTCATTGGGATTCCTGGAAAGAGTCTGCAGAGGCTTCAATACATCCAAAACTCTGCAGCTAGGATCCTGATGAGAGTGCGGAAATATGAGCACATTACCCCCATTCTTCACTCACTCCACTGGCTTCCCATCTCCACCAGGATTGAGTACAAGGTTTCACTCCTCACACATCAATGCATCCATGGACATGCCCCCTCCTACCTAAAAGAACTTATCAACCCACAAACCACAACCCGTTCCCTCCGTTCCACTCACTCAAACCTCCTCCACATACCCAGAACCAGACTGAGGACAATGGGAGACAGGGCCTTTTGTACTGCTGCCCCGCATCTGTGGAATGGCCTCCCTGACTCCTTGAGGGCTCCACAATCTACTGATTGTTTTAAAAAAGGCCTCAAGACATTTCTTTTTAGCAAAGCTTTTGGTCCCTTTTAGATTATTATTATTAAAGAACTGCTCATCTTTTTGTTTTTGTTTTAACCCTGTAGCACTTTGAGATCTCTGATGAAAAGTGCATTATAAATATAATGTATTATTATTATTATTATTTATAGTGCGCTCCCTCACCCGGAGCAGAGTCTCACGGGCTCTGGTCCAGGTGCGGTGGCACCTCTGGACAAAAGAGTGAGCGGAGGGGACCGCGACTTCAGATTCCAGATTGGGATACGCTGGTGGCTGGTACCCTACACTACACTGAAACGGAGAGAGGCCCGTAGCTGACACTGGCAACAAATTGTGGGCGTACTCCACCATAGAGAGTTGTTGACTCCAGGAAGAAGGATTCTTGGAGACCAAACATCTCAACGTCCTTTCTAAATCTTGGTTGGCTCGCTCAGATTGTCTGTTGCTTTGGGGATGATAACCCGACGACAAACTAACTGACGCTCCTAATAACTTGCAAAACTCTTTCCGAAATTTGGATATGAACTGGGATCCCCTGTCTGAAACCACGTCTACCGGGAGGCCATGGAGCCGAAAGACGTGATCTAAAACAGTAAGCGCTGTCTCCTTGGCTGCGGTAATTTGGGCAAGGGAATGAAATGTGCCACCATCAAGAACCGGTCCACTACAGTCAAAACGACTGTCATGCCATTAGAGGGCGGGAGGGTGGTAACAAAATCTAGAGCGATATGTGACCAGGGTCTCGAAGGGACAGACAGCGGTTGAAGGAGCCCATCAGGAGGTCGGTTAGATGACTTACCACTGGCACAAACTGAGCAAGCCAAAACAAAATCACGGACGTCGCGAGCTATACGTGGCCACCAGAATCGTTGTCTAACCAACCCATTAGTTCTACTTATCCCTGGATGACAAGCCATGTTGGAACAATGACCCCACCGGACAACTTCGGACCTTAACTCCTCCGGCACAAATAAGCGGTTCGGTGGGCAACCGGATGGAGGCGTTACCCCTTCTAAGGCTGTCTTGACCTTCGACTCGACCTCCCATACGAGTGCTGAGACTACTAATCTCTCAGGCAAAATACACTCGGGAGTAACGGGACGGGCGGAAGGATCCAAAAGACGTGACAAAGAATCGGGTTTAACATTTTTGGAACCCGGGCGGTACGATAGGGTAAATTCAAAACGGCCGAAAAAAGTGCCCACCGAGCCTGCCTGGAATTGAGTATTTTAGCAGTTCTAATGTACTCTAAATTCTTATGATCGGTCCAAACAATAAAGGGAACCCCTGAACCCTCTAACCAATGGCGTCACTCCTCCAACGCTAATTTGACCGCCAACAACTCTCTATTGCCAATGTCATAATTACGTTCGGCAGGAGATAATCGATGAGAGAAAAACGCGCAAGGGTGGACCTTATCGTCTGAAGCAGCACATTGGGACAACACTGCTCCTACCCCCACCTCTGATGCATCGACCTCCACCACGAACTGCCATGTGGGATCAGGGGCGACAAGGATGGGAGCCGAAACAAAGCGGTTCTTCAGGTTAGAGAACGCAGTCTCAGCTGCGTCAGACCACCTGAACAGAGTACTGGGGGAGGTCAAGGCTGTCAGAGGTGAGGCTAGTTTGCTGTAATTACGAATACAACGCCGATAGAAGTTGGCGAACCCCAGAAACCGTTGTAGGGCATTATGGGAATCTGGAGATGGCCAATCTATCACAGCCTTTACCTTGTCAGGGTCCATTCGTATTCCCTCAGACGACACGATAAACCCTAGGAAGGGGACCGACTGTGCATGGAATACGCACTTCTCCACCTTGACAAAAAGCCCATTCTCTAATAACCTCTCGAGCACTCGTCTGACGTGTTGAACATGTTCCTGGAGAGATGAAGAAAAAATCAGTATGTCATCCAGGTAAACATATATAAACTGATCTACCATATCTCTCAACACCTCATTCACGAGTGCTTGAAAAACCCCGGGCGAGTTGGAGAGCCCGAACAGCATAACCAAATATTCAAAGTGCCCTCTAGGGGTATTAAAGGCAGTTTTCCATTCATCCCCCTTCCTGATGTGGACCAAATGATAAGCGTTACGTAAATCCAATTTTGTGAATACAGATGCTCCCTGCAACCTCTCGAAAGCTGAAGACATGAGTGGTAATGGATAAGCATTCTTAATAGTAATATTGTTCAGCTCTCGGTAATCAATACAAGGTCGCAGAGAACCATCCTTCTTACCCACAAAAAAAGAACCCCGCCCCCGCTGGAGATGAGGAAGGACGGATGAACCCAGAGTCTAGGGAATCAAAAATATATTTCTCCATGGCCTCCCTCTCAGGAATAGAAAGAGAGTATAACTTGCCTTTAGGCGGAGATTTACCTGACACTAAGTCTATGGCACAGTCGTAGGGACGATGCGGAGGAAGAGAAGCAGCCCGGGACTTACTGAACACTTCCCTCAGGTCCAGATACTCAACGGGCACGTTTGGCAACGCCATGGTCTCCTTCTGAAAGACAGAAACAGGAACAACAGGACAGGCAGAAACCAAGCAAGACTCATGACAACTTTCACTCCACAATGTGATAGTGTTAGAACCCCATTCCACTCGTGGATTATGTTTGAACAACCAGGGGTGACCTAAAACAATGGGAGCAACAGGGGAGTCCATGAGAAAAAAGGATATGGTTTCTTGATGGTTGCCGGATGTGATGAGTGTGATGGGTTCAGTATGGTGGGTGACATGAGGCAGTTCCTGGCCGTTGAGTGCGGTGACATGAATGGGGAGAGACACAGGAAGGACAGGAATGTTTAGGTGATGTGCAAGTGAAGAATCAATGAAATTACCTTCGGCTCCGGAGTCCAGAAGAGCTTGGCATTCATGATGGTGATTCTTCCACCGCAGTTTCACCGGAAGGAGGGTTGATGATGTGGGTGAGGACTTCTCGGTGGAGATCCCACCCGATAGTAGCCTCAGGTTTACTATCGGGCTGACTCTTTTTCCGGGCAAGAGTAGTTGTTATGATCAGAGCCTCCACAGTACAAACATAGTCCTTGGGACCTCCGCCGTTCCCTCTCCCTCCGGGAAAGCCAAGCTCGACCCACCTGCATGGGCTCGTGATCGTCGACAGAACCGACCGTGTTCTCTCCACTCAAGCACCCCCTACTGGGAGAGAATGGAAGTCTGGAAGGACTGTGTTGGCGGCCCAGGCGATTAAACCTGGCCTCCACCCGCAACGCCAGGTCGATGAGTTCGTTGAGAGTAGGGGGCAGCTCGAGGATGTAGATCTCCTGGTGAACACGGTCGGATAACCCATGCAGGAATCTATCCCACTGCGCCGCCTCGTTCCACTGGCACGTGGCCGCCAAGGTACGGACTTCGATGGAATATTCGGTGACAGATGAATGTCCTTGTCGGAGTTCCGAGAGGCGATGGGCGGCCTCCCTACCGGTCGCGGCCCAGTTGAAAACTCTCTTCATCTCATCAGATAGGTGGAACGAGGCACAGCACGGATGTTGACTCTCCCACACCGCCGTTCCCCATAAGGCAGCCTGGCACAATAAAAGGGTGAGTGTGAACGTAACCTTGGATTCTTCTGTGGCAAAAGTGCGGGGCTACAGGGCAAAATGCATAGAGCACTTGATAAAGAATGTTCTGCAAAAAGTTGGCTCACCAGGGTAATTCTCCGGCTCCGGAAGTCGCGGCTCTGGCCGGAAGTGGTCCTGGGGAATCCCCGGGGGAACGGTCAGCGCAGGCGGTGCGATGGGCGCAGTGGGAGACGTGAGCTGATGGATCTGCTGGGTGAGCTCGGACACCTGTGCCACCAGCGCTTGGACAGCGCGTCCGGTGTTCGAGATGCTCTCCTGCTGCTGATCCATTCTCTTGACGCTGTTGTGCATGAAATCGGTGAGGGTGTTGGTGCTCGCTGCTTCCATGTTGGTGAGATCGTTCTGTGACGGCTGGTGAAAGGACAGTCTGGAAACAATAGCGGGTTAACAAGGTTTAATGAGATGATGAGATATGGTACAAAGACACACAAAGACGATGATGCGGAAACACTCCAGAGGGATGATTAAGGCGGTGAGAAGTCCAGACGGTAATGGAGTGTAGGTGAGGAGTCCGGGTGTTGACGGAGTGAGGCAGCAGGAGAGAGTGGCACAGGAACTGCGGGGAACAGAGCCGAAGGTAAGTGTCCGTGGCTGAGTGATCGTGCGCAGAGTGGATGAGGTTCTGGGGAAACACAGACATTCAACGCAAACTACACAGAAACCAGACGGGGGTAAACACAACCACATGAAACAACGATCTCACAAACACAAGACGTGAGACAAGCCATTATATAGGAGATGAGTAATGAGTGGCAGCTGTTGCTGATACAATTAATGGAGACACCCACAACTAATCAGTGCAGATGCAGAACACACAGAATTCACCACAAAGTGTAAACAACCCGAGATCTCGGTTTCCCAACCGTGACACAAACAAGGTGTATTTACCTGGTAAAAAAAAACTGACATTACAGCTACTTTCACATTGGAGGTGAAATCAGACCATAATGGCAAGGAATATGTGGCCAGATCATCTGTCAGTAACAAAAAAATTTAGTTCCCTTTAAGTCGGTCATTCTCAACGTCATTGGGATCTCACTTCAAGAGACCAATCTACTTTGAGTGTAACTAAACGAGCCAATGCACATTGGCATGCGATGTTTGCATCCAGCTTCCACTGATCACAGCGTGAACATAAAAAGGCAGCAGGTGCAACGCATACCAGCTTTTCGCTTCTGAGCCAAGCAACGACATCATTCTGCTCCAACCAGTGTCTTCAGTGAACTAGGAGTTCAATGCGCTCTTGGAAGCTTTCTGTGTTGGCGGATGGCATTTCAGTGGTGGTCGTTCCTGTGTCGAGTGGGTTGTGCACTTCAGGCTGCATAAAAGAGCATTTCCCTGAAAGAGCAATTTCTTTAAAAATGTTCATACGGTAGTGTTTTTTTTTTAAAGATGATGGATCATCTTTTTAAAAATGCCATTTCACCTGTGCGTTTCTGGAAGTGGTCATTACCTAAAGCCGGGTGATGGTCATGATGGCCGATGACGATGATGGCCAAACGTGGACTACTTCCAGGAGTAGCAGGGTGGATTGAGGGTTACAGTGGTTGCAAACCCCTTAGGAAACCAAACCTCGGGGACCCACCACTCCTCTAGCCCTTATAATCCAGTCGAGCGGCCAAAAGGAATGCTTTGAGCCCTCTTCAAAGAGTGTACCAGCGTTATCCTGTAGTGCTCCTCCTGATGATCAGATGTCGATCACTGCATCGGAGGGAGAGCTCTCTGGAGAGAAAGATTCGGCTGCGCTGCTGCCCTCTAGGACAGTCGCAATCCTGAATGCAAAATGACAGTTAAAGGCAGACATCATTGATGTCATTGTAAGGGAAACAGGTCAATTTAGCTCGTTTAAAATTTTAAAGGGATTTTGAACAGAATCACTGTTTCATGGCTGATCAATGAGATGGCCAGCGATTCACTGAACAAGCCATATAATAATATCCAAAGTATAGTGAAAACACTATTAAGTAGAACAGTAACAAGATCGGCAGTTAGACATTAACTTGTAATCACAAAACACAAGATGATTATCTTTTCAATATGAATAGGGCTTTATTAGATACATCTAAGACATTTAAACTAATCTAACACATAAGCACACTCACTCACATATTCACACAAGTTGCAGGAAGATAGAAAGTTAGGGAAGAATTAATTTAAAGGGGGGGTGAAATGCTCATTTTCACTCAATCTCCTGTTAAAGACAGGGCATTGATGCTGGATCGTTTTTTTCTCCAGTGTGGCAGCAAGTCTCTTCAGAACTTGGTTGTGGCGCCAAGTATATCGTCCTTGGGTAAGGCTGATTTTACACCCAGAGGGAGGCTGGCCTGGAGCACAGGATGCACCCAGGATCTTCACCAAACCACTGATGGAGATTAGTTGGTGTTGGGAGGATATCATATACGGCTCTGATGGTAAAGCTCAAATCCCTCGCTTCCATGGCCCATACATCCCTCCAGCTCAGCCTCCTCCTTTTTGACACTCTCCCACCATGTCCACTGTACCTGTTTGCCGAGTGCAACTGCCTTGGCCCATCTTGTCGTTTCCTCCTGATGCCGCACTTCCTCCACCACCATCTTCCTCCGTGCTGGAGCAGTGGCGTTTCTCCAGGCTGTGCGAGTAGTTGTTAGTCCAAGGCCTCCTCTTCCTTTCTGAACATTCCCCACAATATCAGCATGTCTAAGAGCTGCTGTTGCCTCCTCTACTGCTCTTGCTGGTCTCCACTTGCGCCGAGTAACCAGGATTGGTGCATTTTCTCTGATCACCGGATCTTTAGCACACTTGAACTCCTCTGTAAGGCTGGTGAGGGGCAGCTTGAGGACACTGTTTCCGTAGAGGCTTATGGTGGTGAGGCAGCGTGGAACTCCAAGCCATTTTTTGATGTAGGCTGTGTCTCTTCTCTCCAGCTTCTCTATTGTTGTGATGGGCACCTCATAGCCAGGGGCCACAGCACTCGGGGTAGTAGACCAAACTGGAAGCACCAGGTCTTCAATTTCCCAGGTAGTTGGGTGTTGTCAATCATCTGTAGGCCCGCATTGATGTCATCACGCAGTTGCTTCACCTGGTCTTTGTCTTTCAGGCTTGCATTATAAAGACTTCCGAGGCTTTTGACTGGCTGCTCAGATACAGTAGGGATTGGGTCATCGCCGATAAAGAACTGCAAGTCAGTAAGCACCCCCTTCACCACTGAGATGCTGCATGACTTAGCTGGTTTAATCCTCATACGGGCCCAACTGATGTTCTCCTCAAGTTTTCTGAGTAATCTCCTGGTGCATGGAACGGTGGTAGTCAAGGTGGTGGTGTCGTCCATGTAGGCTCTGAGGGGAGGGAGGCGCCTGCCAGAGCCGAGTCTTCGCCCACCTACAACCCATTTTGAAGCTCGGATGATGATCTCCATCGCCATGGTGAAAGCCAAGGGAGAGACGGTGCATCCAGCCATAGTACCTATTTCCAAGCACTGCCATGAGGTAGTTAATTCAGGCGTAGTGAAGCAGAATTGCAGGTCCTGAAAATAGCCTTTGACCAGGGTTGTGATGGTGTCTGGGATGTTAAAGAATTCAAAAGTAGTCCAGAGGAGCTCATGGGGCACAGAGCCGAAGGCATTTGCAAGGTCCAGGAAGATCGCATAAAATATATATATATATACATTTTGACGAACTTGGACGTAAGCTGTAAGATCTTATGTTGTTTTTGTTAGCTGACTTTTTTCTTTATCGTCAAACTAATTAAGATTTATTGAGGTGCATTGGAGATTAATAACCTAGAACAAGCTAGTAAAAACTCTTTCTGTGCTTTCGAGACAGTCAGCAGCACCGGTCCTTTGAAGTGCCTCTTTTTTTTTACACACGGTTTTAACAAGACTCAGTAGGAAACTGTTCAGAGTTGAACTTTTCTCTTTGAAGTAAGGTAGAAGTGAGCTCTGTCTGGCTGGCTGTATGGGGGCTTCTGGGTAGAGGAGGATGTGTGCCACTGTTTACACTTCCTGAATACTCACTCGTTGTAAACAAAAGCAACAATAATGACCAAAACAATCACAAACCGTCACTATGGAAAGAAGAATAGAAGACTTAATGACCCCAATGCCACAGTGCAGGGCACAACAGATCGCAGAAAGAATATTTAAATCTAATGCAAATCATCATGCTTTTAAGTGAATGTAGCAATCTTTAAAAAAAAAAAAGCAATCTTTCACACACCATGAAGAAAGTTAGGGAAGGAATGTGATGCCAACAAATGAGCACAGACGTTAATTCTGCTCCCAAACCCTTTAACATCAGTAAAGGTCATTCATTAATAATGGGGCAGCACTGGAGCTTTGGGGGCACATGCCTGTCCCAGCACTAGCGACAGATTAGACCACGCCTCAGCACCCTGCTCCTTTGTCATTGCCACTAATTATCCAGCACGCCTGTGTGCCGTCTGCACAACCTTTGCGGTCAGAAGCGCTCATTTATAGTGATGCACAGCCACTGTGCACAGTCACACAATACATTCTCATGATAAAACACATAAATACGGTTTATGTATGCAAACTGACTTTGCATTCAGGGGTCACATCTTTATACAAGGATCACAAAAAAAGGAATTTATATTTGAAGAGAAATAAACTATCAACAAACAAATAAATAAAAATGTATCCGCTTTAAATTTCTCATCTAGGATAAAACACAATTGCTTAGAACCGTTGTGCACAAACAGATTATGCAGGCTTGACTCTGGGCTGTGACATATTGCAATCTGTTACCCAAACATCAGATTTTAAAAATGAAAAGGGTATGGAAACTGTTCCATTTAAAAATATTAATACTGGCAGCGAATGATGTTTGTTTCCATTAACGGTTTTCACACACGTATTATCCTGCTGAGGCAGCCAGAATACCATACTAGAATACTTTTAGTGCATATCTTGCTCTATAGACCGCTAGTGATTCTAGAGTACAAAACAGCACAATCAGTGTCGTCTGATTCCCAAATGAATGACACTTTTGAGTCTGTTCTTTTTAGTGGATCAAAATGATCGGAACGGCATTTTTGCATTTTGAACTGAAAATAAATCATGCACATTATTCGTAGCCTAATAAAAATAATTTGTAATTTCCACATATATTAGGCATACCACATACAGTAAAACGTACATATGCATACATTTTTATGCAAATTTTGTTTTCCCTTTATTCCCTTATGCATTTTAAAAATAAAAAGTACATTTACAGATACAAATGTGTAAGTATAAACTGTTTTGGTCTCGGTTGTTCATATGACATGGAGCCTCATATTATTCATATGAGGTAAGCTGCAGACATTAAGCATTTTGTCAGCAGTATTTTTAATATTAATTAAGGTTACCACATTTTGTGAATAATAGGAGTCAATAATACAATCTGAATATGGTGCTTGCAGTAATAGCCATATGACACAAACTACAGCATAGAGCTTATTTTACAGCCTGTGAGAAAGGGGCTTGATACATACTCTGACCCTTATGAAATATTAATATCTGGCTCTTCCAAATAAAGAGTTTTATATCTGCTTATTTGTTTTTCCATTCGCTTTCTCCTTTCACTCTCAAAATCGTTTGTAATGCCCACGGTCTCTCTACTTCAGTCCATTATAGTAAATTGGTGAACCTGGCAATCGTAAAAGCGAAAGTGGTCATGAGATCTGTAAAAAAAAATTCCCCAGCCAGCACGACAAAAGTGTGTGTTCAGCAAAGAGTTGGGGACAGGATAAAAGCCGTATATACACGTGTCAGAGCAGCACTCAGAGGAGGGGCCGACTAAATCCAAACGCCAATGATGAATTTGCTTTAAATAACTTATTTTCACAGCAAAGTGACCTGCATCCATAAATGGAGAAACACCAAAGTGATATGGCAAGGGAAAAAACAGTAATGGAAAAAGTGAACACGAATGAGAGAAAGAAAGTATGAGACAACCTTTTTGCAGAATATGTAATAAATAAAAATATAGAACAAGAATTGTATCTGCATTGACATAACATTATGAGTGTGCTGTCAATAACTGACAACTGTTATCATCTGAAATCATACTCAAATTAGTCATTCTTCTCTCCTATATACAGTAAATTTTATAATATAAATTAATATTTTTTATATAGTAGACACACACACACACACACACACACACATATATATATAAAATAAAAAAAATTTGAGAGTTTGTGTCCAATGTCAAAAAAAGTAAAATGTATGTATGTGTGTGTGTGATTAGAAGGAAAATATCCTCCCTTAAAAAACAATAAATGAAAACATCTAACACAGTATGTGCCCCACAATTTTACCACTACATATACAATTCAGACAATTAAATTATAAATATTTAATGCAAGTTTAAAAAAAAAAAAAAAATTTAGACCTTCATGGGCATTTAAAAATTGCACAGTACATGATATATATTTGTTTCCAAAGATTATTCCAACTCCCTCCTATGCCAAGCAGAAACGGACAGACCGTAGCGGCGTCGGGCAGAAATGGATTGTTTGACTGATGGGTATGTACAGTGATTCTGTCCATCGTCTGGTTCAGGAGATTTTTTTTTCTTTCCCTCGTTTATTTGGTGCGGCTCCAGCAGACGCAGAGGTGCTTTGATATGACAGACATAAGGCAGATTTGGAGTGTGTAAGCACAATGTGCTGTGAATCGAATTACGCTGGTGCTGTGCTACACGTTCTGTGGTCAGATTAGCATGGTGTTTGCAGAAGCCAGTGGATGTCAAAAAAGCTGTCTGTTACTACAGTGAAAGCAAATCAGCAAAGTGTCATTAAAAGCAATCCCATGAGCACCTAATCGGGGGGACTACATCCGTAGTTTCAGGAGCATAAATGCAATTTAACAGCATGTCAGGGTGACCAAGCATGCACTCGGTAGGGATTTTATTGCAGTATTAGAGTTTTGTAAGTGAGGCGACTTAAAGATAAAGAGCAACACTAAACAAAGATGGGCAGCAATGTCACGCACTCAATGGTGCAACAGGGAAACTAGCTTAACTGCTTTTTAGAAAATATGCATGTTTTACTAAATACCCATTGATAAATGTTTAAAACTCCCTCAGAGAAAATGTGCAATGTTTTACAGAATAAATAACACAAGAATAGCTCACAACCAGGGGTTTAAACCCATAAAACTAGCAAAAGCAAGCATGGTTATAATGGAGCAATGCTGTAATGTCTGTGGCCTAATTTGTGATCCAATTTTTTCATCTAATTTTTGAAAACAATCATTCTACAATCCACTGCTTCTGAAAGCAATAAAAGTTTGTGATGTAACACATAAGACTGAGTTACAACTACCTTGATTCATTTCACCTGCACTTTTCGTGCATATCTGATCATTTCCAGATCAAGAATGTCAATTCAAATGTACAATGTGTGAATATAACGATGACTATAATTTTTTGACTTGATTAATATTTGTCATTGCAGAACCCTTACTGCAGCAGCCACTATTCTGAATATTGGGGCACTTATCATCCTAAATGTCTTTGGTGGTTACAGGCAATATGCATTTATTTGATGTCAAAGCTTAAAGCATTGCAGTTTACTGGAAATGGCATTGGATGCTGATCACTTGAAGAATCATCTTACCTTTTGTGGTCCATCACATCCTCTTCTGGATCTCCGCTGGAGAGCGCAGGACGGGCCAGCACCATCTCATCATCAGAGAGCAGCACACAAGCTGCCAATAAAGACAAGATGACATGAAAAAGTGGAAAGAAGATGCACTTAGTAATGGACAACACTGCAATATGAAAGACTATGTGTGAGCCAAGCATTCTTCCATGGATCAATTTACATATTTTTACAGTAGGTTTATTCAAATAAAGGGGAGCTTTTAATGTCCACCTCTGACAAACGGCATTTAATAAAAGGAAGCATACGTCCGTGTGAGGAGAAATGGGCTGCTGCCAAATATTTTTGAAATGGCTTGTGCCGGAGCAATCTGGAGATTAAAAACATCTCTTGAATTACAATGACACATCACAAAATAAAATTAATGCTGTATTTTCATTATAAGGATTGAGTTCTGGAGTGTTTGACCATCCATTAGTTGAAGGGGGAAGGAACGACACCGGATACTTCAATGATTCTGGTGTCAAAGGCCTTTTAGGCAAATATGCAGCATCTCACTCCATGTGCTTAGTGAAAGATGAGAATCCAGAGTACTACCAGCTAAACTCAATCAATTATCCTGCGAAAGCACATTAATATTCATTCTTATTGATGTCAAAAGAATAATAATCTTACTTTTTTATTCAAATAGACTGGGGGGAAAATAAAACTGGTTAAGAAACTTCGAAACTTGAGAACAATGCCTTCCATATGTCTATCAAACATTTTAGCGTCATCTATGAGCTGCTTAGTTTTTGTTAGTTTTGGGTTTTTTAAAAAGCGAAGCCATTTAACATATATTATATTTAGATCACACGTCCATTTTCGAAATTCTTAAGTGTGATGTTTTTAAGAGTGGAAACAACTGATTATTTTCTACATTCCTGTTTTGTAGACTTTCAAGTTCTGAGGTAGCAGTACAATACAGTACAGTTACAGTAAACGTGATAACTACATTTAGATTTAGACACGTTTAAACAAAAAATCCTGCCATCCATCTGATCACTGTTTTTCATGTACCTTTAGCATTATAATACAAATAGAAGCGACATTACCGACGTAGGCTTAATATTAAAAAAAAAATGTATATATAGAGTCTCGTCTCTCATCGTGAGCTTTGGCGCCACCGTGAGGATACTCCGAAGAACAGCACTTTAAAATGAAATCAAAACAGTCCGTGCAATTTAAAAGTGCATTTACGTGGGAAATTCAAACCATTCTTTTGTTGGGACGAATTATTTTTCAGGTCAACTTTAAAATATACAGGTCAAAAGTTAAAAATATGTATGTAATCATTGATGTAATGTATATGTAATCATTACAAAAAAGTTAATTTTGGTGTCTTACCAAAAATACATATAGTCAAAATATTTAAAACACACACACACACACACACACACATAGTGGGTATATAATATAATCCACTTATAACATCCAAGGGAAAGATATAACACATGCACATTAGTTGCACTGAATACATCTGGATACAACAAAAAGTGTGTCAGTGTCAGTCTTCATTTCAGACTGCAAAGCAACAAACTGTGGTCATTTTAATGGGGGTGATTATTTTATATACCCACAGTGTGTGTGTGTGTGTGTGTGTGTGTGTTTGTGTGTGTACATATGTGTGTAACTTAGTTGTAAACAACTATTTTGACTTTACATATTTTTCACATAAGACCTAAATAACAAATCAAAATAACTAACCAAGCTAACTAACCGAGCTTGTACTAATCTGAATGATGTCTGAAACTTTGTATTGCGAGCACTTCCTGTGTTTATTTGCTCTTTTAGGATGAATCGCTTGTTTGCATTCCTCAATTGTAAGTTACTTTGAATAAAAGTGTCTGCTAAATGAATAAATGTTAATGTAAAAATATATGGGGATGCCCATTGCTTTATGAATAAGGTGAAATAAATTATGCATACCTGTACATGCATAACATAATATAATATTTGACTGTAGATACAGTTAAATGTTTGCTAGCAAAAAGTAAGTTTGTTGGTGGAAAAATAAAAGTTTGTCAAGATAAACGTTATGTCGGCTTGACAAATCCCCCAATTTAAATGTTTGTTTACAAATCGCTTTAATATAAATAGATAAGCCACAGGTGCATCAACAGGTCTTTTGTCTTCAGACAAAACGTTCTCTGCATTTCCAGGAGACAAGGCTATACTTCCACAGTCCAAGGTTGTATTTGTACTGGATACAACCCAGAGCAGCCCTGAATGAATGTCCAGAATGACCCTGCTCATATTCAAACCACTCTCTCTGCACACTGCTGGTGGTTGAGGAGATCCCCCCTTATATGTAAAGTGCTTTAAGTGCCCAGAAAAGCACTATATAAATGTAAGGAATTATTCATTAATATTACTATTATTATTATTGTAATCAATCCAGTTTCAGCAGTCGATCACAATACTTTAGACTGTAAAATGATTTACACAGGCTGTTTGATGCTGATCATGTACTTTGGTGTATTTACACAAAAACTACATAATGTAAATAGCCTGGAAATGAAAAACACAGAAACTCATATTTAGTGAGTCCAGCTGCAATATCATGACAAAATCATTGTTTATTATTGCTACTGATGCTGTAATAATGATAATTAATTTTGATGAATAGAACGCTTTTTTGAGGGGAGCATCCCATTTCATTTCATTTCATTTCATTTTCCAGCAGGATTTGGCTCCTGCCTACACTGCCAAAAGCACCAAAAGTTGGTTAAATGACCATGGTGTTGGTGTGCTTGACTGGCCAGCAAACTCACCAGACCTGAACCCCAGAGAGAATCTATGGAGTATTGTAAAGAGAAAAATGAGAAACAAGAGACCAAAAAATGCAGATGAGCTGAAGGCCACTGTCAAAGAAACCTGGGCTTCCAGACGACCTCAGCAGTACCACAAACTGATCACCTCCATGCCACGCTGAATTGAGGCAGTAATTAAAGCAAAGGGAGCCCCTACCAAGTGTTAATTACATGTACAGTGAATGCACATACTTTCCAGAAGGCCAATAATTCACAAAAAAACAACAACAAAAAAATGTAATAGGTCTTATGAAGTATTCTAATTTGTTGAGATAGTGAATTGGTGTGTATTTGTTAAATGAGAGCCAAAATCATCACAATTAATAGAGCCAAATACTTGGACTATGTGTGTGGACAGTGTGTGTGTGTGTGAGAGAGAGAGTGTGTGTGTGTGTGTGTGTGTGTGTGTGTTCTGGCCCACCATCCAGTGGTGAAATTATTTATTTTTTGCCAGATGCCAAACTGACTTGCCGACCCCTGGTCAACAGGAAGTCTTCTTGCATTTCTAAAAATGATGATGATGATGATGATATTGTGGAAATGCCTCAAGAAGGAGAAGACACTGACCCTTATGATTTTATAGAAGATGAAAACAGTAGGTTAACTGATTCACTTTAATTTCTCAGTGAGCTATGTTTCATCAGTGCAGGTTCTGTCCATTGCTGCAAGTCAGTTTTACTAATTTAGTAGTTTTTTTTTTTTCTACTTTGAATTTGAATATTTTTAAAATATTAAGTTCCATTATGCTGATAAATATGACTAAATAAATAGTTTACTGCATAAACAACATTTTTTTATCTATATATATATATATATATATATATATATATATATATATATATATATTATTAATTAATTTAGGCCCAATGCCAATTCTACCCCTTAGTCCTTCCCCTTTCCCCTACCCCTCTGTTTCGTGCATTCACGTGAAGGGGTAGGGGTGTCTCGATTCTCTTTTGGTTGGAGGGGTAGGGGTAAGGGGAAAGGCCAGATAGCCCTTCAAACGAAGATTTTTCGGGACAACACTTCAAACGAAGGGGTATGAATTATCTCTGCAACATGTCTGCTACAGCGAACTAAAAGACACATAAATGTAATCTTTTTTGGCATAAATAAAGATTTTTACGAAAAGTTATCATTTGTTTTATGTCACTCTCAATTGTGAGTTCATTTTAATGGTCATGTTACTCAAAGAAATGTTTGCAAAAATCGCTAATATTTGCTAACGTCATATCATTACAGACTGTATGATAGTGCCACAGCATACTGTATGTCTGATCAGGGCGATAACTGCCGTAGACATTGATGGGGGCTAGTCCCCCCAATAATTAGAAATCGCTTCATTTTATTTCAAATATGTGTGCAGAAAACTTGCAAAAGAATGTTATGTATATAATTCCATATATAATTCCACATGTGTTAATTCATAGTTTTGATGCCTTCAGTGTGAATCTACATAGTCATGAAAATAAAGAAAACTCTTTGAATGAGAAGGTGTGTCCAAACATTTGGTCTGTAATGTATATATTTTTATGCAAGTTATGATTCAGTAGCTCCAGTTCGGTAATGAAGACACAATGTGGCCAATTCTGGAAAGATCTTTCTCTATCCATTGAGGCTTCTTGATGTATCCTGCATCTCATGGGGATCTTTTAGTCCATGGTCCCAGGACTCTGGGGTTCTGCAAGAGAAACTTCAGTTTAATGGGAGCAGCGTTGAGAAGGTTAATTTGGAAATGTAATAGATTACAAGTTACCCTACGTAAAATGTAATAGTGTATTTCAATTGCTTTATTAAAGTAATGTTTCTGATTACATTTGATCATTTTTTATTACTTTTGGTAAATTTCTAATGTTTTCGATGGATAATCATTCTCAAAGATGTAAAGCAGGTCAATCTTTCAGCAGAATTGAACACTGATCACTGTTTAAAGAGTAAATTAATAAAGCATAAAAATAAACGTAAAAAGGAAATAAAACTGTTCAAAAAATAAACATTTGTCCTATTCTGTGTCCTAAACTCACTCATATTTTAGAGAAATCAATTTGGGAAATATATCAATCATATGTATGTGTGTGAAAATATTCAGATAAACTTTTTTTGTTCTCTGTAACATTTGTTAACTGTAATTTGAATACACATTTCTTTTCTCAGTAACTGTAACAGTTTATAATAACATTTATTTTGTAATTAAATGACATAATTTGCTTACATGTTACTAGTTACTCCCCAACACTGAATTGGAGTTACTGTACGTACATTTACATTTAATAATGGTACAATTATCAAGTTCAGGAGGAGAAAACTGGGATATAGATGCATACAACCATCAGTCTCTTTGGCTCCCCCGCATCACAGTCATCAATCTCTAATTGCAAGTCTTTGATTTCTGGTCTCCAAGACTTTCTGGTCTGAGTCCCCAAAAGTCCAGTCACGTCTATTGATGAAGTTTAAATTTAAAACTCTTGTCATATTTCATAGGAATTTCACTGGTATTGAATAAGAACTGCAGACCTTCAAGGGAAAGGAGGAAGATAGCATCATGTCCTTTAATGAAGCTTCGACTCATCAGACGATCATGTGTGATGTAATTGCTGGTACCGTAACCCCGCCCTCTGTAGAATCTACTACCATCTGTGTCATTGACTAGACTGCCTACTTTTCGTGGGTTGTCCCAGAGATACTCAACTTTACCTGTGGCTGACAGAACAAAGTGAGAAGAATCTGTTTAAAAAATATTGCCTTTTATAATAATCTGTAACCAAGTATCTGCACTTAGCATATCAGCATTAATGGCACATAAAAATGACTCATATCTATAACTTTGTATCTTACAGTCAGTTGAGGTCTTGGTTGGATCTGTAGTGATCATAAGAATGTTGTTCATGCGATGTTGGATGTCTGGATTCTGGTCCATCAGCTCTATAGATGCCTGACGCCATGGACATGGCCATTGGAGACAGTTGTCTTTGGGTCCAGAGGTCAAGTGGAAGGCGACTGCTGTTTTATTTGGACTATCCTCCAAGCCATTAATGTACAAACCAATCTGAAATGAGTAACCATCTGGGGATATGAAGCGGGGGCTGTAGGTTACAGAACCAGCAGGGGTTTTAGCGAGAAGCCTAGTAAAATTACGAATGCGCCAAGTGAATTGAGGACACTTGGTCTCTGAGAGGTTGATGTCATCCAGAGACAGACCACCCTTTGATGGTTTTCTTCCTTTGACTCCTTCAAACACTACTCTGAATTTATCAGAGACATCTAGCGTAACATGATATAGTTCCCAGGAGCCTCGAAGTCCACCTAGGTTGTACAAGTATAAGTTACCCATTGGCTAAAGGGATTTATCTATTGGTGTTTTAAAAAATATAATTATTACCTCTGATCTTCTGAATGAGTCTCAGGGCTCCTTTGCGGTTTTTAACTGTGTATTCACGCACCCAGATTTTTAGCTGGTCATCAACGCCCCCGCTGTTGTAGTGATAGAACTGCAGGCATTGGAAGCGTCTTTTGGGGTAAAAGAGTTGACTTTCCAGGTAAGCCTCGTCACCCTGGGTTCCTGTGGCTGTGCTGAAATGCATGAAGAACCCAACACCTGTGGAAGTATGCACTTTATTAGATAATAGACCATTAAACCAGTATTCTCACTTTCTCTTTGGACGGTATAATGGAGTTTAAAAATTATTTTGTCATATTGCAATCCTTGACAAGAAATGTCTTGAGAAGGTCAAAGAATGGCATCAGTAAAATGTGTTTATCATGAAGACCAGAGTGCCACCATCAAAAAAAGAGGTATTAATGCTGGGTTATGGACTATGGATTTAATCAACTTTTTACAAAGTGGTTATGTAACAATAATGTAAATAAAACAAATAGTCTTTCATGTGATATCGGGAGGGTAACATAAGGAGTTTCTAATATAGCTGCTGAGAAAGTGACTGTAAGTTTGGCAATTATTTTTATTACTTTTTTATATATTTTTATTCCTCTTGTAAAGTCATGAAAATGCAATAGTATATATATATATATTTCTTTTACAGTCGGTGTAAACTTTGCAAAATTAATATTTGCTATGTGAAAAAGTTAAATATTACACACACAACACTCCTGCTTGATTTGACTCACAGTGTCTGGATTTATGATGCTTCACAATCAAAGATATTTGTGTTTATATGGAGTTTGGACAAATAAGGCTCCACAATGGGTGGGGCTACTGAGCATGATAAATGGTAAAAACAATTGTGAAATGCTCTTAACTCACTTGCATGTTTTATATTTAAGTTTTATTGCTAGTAATCCTGTGGCTCAAAAATTGCAATTGTCATGGTAAATAAATGCAAAACTCAGTTTGGTTGAAACCTGCTTTTGTGGTTAGGGGTGTTCATACCTTTACATTTACCCAGGTTGGTGTGGTCCATTCGTGGACCACCCTTTACTCTTTGTACACGAGCCCACTTGGCATTTCCACCATCACCCTGGATCATGCCACAGATATTCGGCTCCTCAAACTGGCATGAGTCCAGAAATATTGAGGCTGTAGCTGGAAGAATTATACAAAATTTTTTAGAACAAGATGAGTGAGAGAAGCAAAGTATTAGTTGAGCAAGTAGTCTTTATCTTATCAGTCAAAATAATGTCAATATATTTATAAAAAAATTAATAAAAATAAAAACTATGGAGGATTATTCCACAGAAAGTGCTTAATCATAAACTTACTACAATGGTATAGGCGGTTCAGCTTGAGCAGGTCACTGTCACTAAACTCCATGCGTTGACCAATCACATCCAAGAATTCTGATATTTTGGTAACAATGGTTGGCTTACTGCCTTTGCTGAAGGATTTCTTACTGTAGTGCATGACTGAACCATAATCATAAGGCACACCGAGAAAGCTTGACTCTGTTTCATCATGTAAATCAAAGTTGTTTTCTTTACCTAAGTAAAAAAACAAACCATGGAATAGCTAATGAACAAATTACTTTGTATTTAATATATGTATAGATGGTAGGAGTTTGGCGAGACAGAATGATGTTATTATTGATGCGTGTATTAAAGAATTCAATAGTTACCCTCTTCAATCTGGTCCCACATGATGGTGACATAATCGTCTCTGTCAAATCTGGATTGCTCATGCCAGAAACCCAGCGCATGCAGAAACTCGTGCTCCACTATTCCTAAACTGTCACAGCCTGCACCAATTGACAACTCTTGTTTCCCCATCCGTCGATTCCCCACATGTGAGTAACATCTGATTGAACATAGACACATCCCCTTTTCATCAACCTGAGTTTCACCTTTTTGAAAAAATTTGCACCCCTTAGATACACCCAGTGGAAAAAATGTTTGTAGATGTGCATTGTTTGTCCATTTTCCTAATGTTTGTAATGGAGCATGACACTGCAATGAAGAATATTGTGCTATAACAGAGAATGCGGAGATGGCAAAAGAAAACATTTTACTCTAAATCCACCTTATTCAGTTGTGGTGTGGTGGATTTCTTCTTAGATTTCTATAAAGCACTTGATGCTTTCATTCTTTCTTGAATTTTTGAGTTTTTGGAGTAAGATTTAAAAATGGAATTTAAATGTTATATAATGCTATATAATATAGCAATCAGCTCTATAGCCTTAGGTCATGGAACCTGTAAAATATTCCCCAAATAAAAGGGGAATTCAATAAGGTTGTGGTAGTTTTCGAAGACTGTTTATAATGGTTGCAGGGCTATTATCTATATTGATTCAAAAATAATAAGGATATTGTGTTGGATAGACAAACAATAATATGGCCTATTAGTTGGCATAGATAAATGTAAAACAATCTTAAATCAATGGCTGCAGAGGGATCTTACAATCTTTGGAAGAGTTATTTTGTCTTAAATGGATAGTTTTTCCATACTCATATACCCAGCCTTCTCCTTACCCATATCAACATGAATTATTAATGCGATAAATAAGACAAATGTGACTAAAAAGTATCAAAATCACTCATTCGTAATAACCAGGGATGGACTGGGAGTAAAAACACAGCCCTCAATTTTCTCTCGAATAGGCCCACCACATCTACAAACAGTAGCTACTTCAGGTATCTCACAATATTACAGCAATCCAATCGCATTTATGGCAAATAACATCACAAAACCCATGTCGACCCTGCTGACAAAAACAATAGAATCCATCACAGAAATTCTAAGGATTTCCACTATAATTACCATTACAAACATTACATACCATCAATTTTTAACCATTAACACCATTAAATAATGGTTTCCTGAAGTGTGTTTTGGGACATATTACATAGGATATAGTGGTTTTAACAAAAGCCACCAATAGAAAGTGAGCCATTACCAGCAGAGACCAACAGACACCATTACAGTTTCCATTAAAACCAATACAATTTTCATTTTAACCAGTAAAACCATTACAACTTATGTGACTGTCTCTTTTTTTTTCAGCAGAGGATTGAAATAAATGTATTATTGGAAGAACTAAAATACTTAAAACTACATAAAACGAGCAGAATGCAAAATGTGTAATATGACAATGATAAACATAAACCTAGAATCTAGAAACCTGAAACCTGTGTGTCATCTTAATCAGAGTAAATATATTAAAGGCTACTTCATTTACTCTTTTTGTGACTCAGTATCTCTCAAATGTAACTTGTTGTAGAATTGCTGCTGTATCTTTATGAATGAATGGAATATTCATCTCAGACAATGTGGAGTATAAATAGCAGTGAACTACGGAACTAGGATTAGGGGTGTTAAAGAATTGTGCTATAACAACCCCAACAAATACAACTCTATACACTATGAACAGTTAAAAAAAAGAGGGAGGGATGATCATTTTTAAATCACAGCCTATTTATTGTATCAAAATGTGTTCATACTTTACTATAGGGTGGATAATTTTATCAGTTGTTTATTATTCATGCAACAATACATATTACTGTTATAGTTTTCATTAATAATCATTGCTGTATAGATGATAACATTGTCTAATACACTTATGAATGTTTTTAGCATGGCTTTGTGAAAATGTAACTACTTTACTGAATGACATAGTACAGTGATTCTCAAACTTTTTACAGCAGCGTATCCTCGGGACATTAAACATTCCTCTGAATACTCCCTCTCTTCCACTTAGACCGCACTTACACCTTTTCTGTTAAAAGACAATATTTGCCCCCTTAAATTGATTTACAGAGGCAAATATTTTCTATCCTTATTAATTGTATCTTATGTCATGTTTTATATGCATGTTTTATTTTTAACACAATTTTAACACGCAAAATCAAAGCTATATTGGCATGTCGAGGATTTACAGTAGGCTTTTATTTACAAAAGTATTCAGATATATAATATAAAAGAAAATAAAAACATAACCAATAATAATAGGCTAATAATAATTACGGGATAAATATTACGTGAAAAAGACGATCAGTTAATGGACTTATAAGACTATAGGATGGAAAAAATGTATTCATGATAAACTTCATTTGAATGCTGCCTATCGCATGTAATACAGCCCGGTAGACAAGGCCTATGGTTAATATAATAATTTAATAATGTAATAATTTCGATAATAAATAAAACAATAATTTCTTAATTCAAATTAAAATATTAATGAATCCATCTCTGATAATCCAGGTTGCTATGGTCAGTAGGGCTGTGTATCAGCAGCAAAGTCACGATACGATACGTGTCACGATACAGAGGTCACGATACAATGCGTATCACGATACAAGACTGCACTGAATTTCACCTCAGCAGAATTTAGTAAAACAGCTGTTTATTAAACAATGACTGGATACTGCATAATGACTTGCCATTTCTAACTATTGGCAGAGCAGGCAGCTGACCTCTGCATTATGAAGTGCATCCATAACTACTTAGGTAATGGCATGTTTCATGTTTACATTGGACACTCCCCACCAGGGAATTAAATATATATATGTATAATTTACATTGCTGGTAGGTTATCATTGCACAAATTAACATGCTCTCTACGATAAAAAAAAAGTTCTAAACTAACGCGCTATCTTCACTGTATCTAATGCACACACGCTCGGGTAATTTATACACAACACATCTGCAAGTTCTTTTTTTTATTATTATTATCATTATAACATATGGAACACATAATGACATTAATATACTACATGCCAGGGAGCAAGAGAATAATATACCTTTTAAAAAGATTCACAGTTTTTACAGCTTTCTTATTGGAAGAGTCAGAAAGCAAATAAATATATAGTTTTAACTCTCCAGAAAAAGCTTAAAGAAAGGCTTAAACTTACAATATTTACATTTGTGTACAAAATACTGTGTCTGCAAGTTTGCTTAGGTGCGCGCAGCGTATATGTCATCGTGGTGTTGGCAGAAGTTACCTTTGTGTGTGCACGACTTCGTCATCTCATGTGGCGGTGTGCACAACCTTTTTTGTAACTTTCCCTACAGCTCTGCTTCTGAAGATGCATGAGTTCAAAGCGACTCTATATAGTGCTCTTTTTATACAGTCTATGGTCTGTGCCAGCATTTGTGTAAAACAGAAGCAGTCTGATGTTAAGCAAAATGGTGGAAATTCATACATGCACAGCCTCTCTCACTCTTTCTCTGTTATGTTGTAAATTAACAGTCGATAAATTACACTTTTCTGAGAATATTCAATTGGAGATCATTAAACTGCAAAATCACCAGTGTTTTCAGAAAGTAAGCGCATTTATCCACAGTAGAGAGAGAGAGCAAGAGAGAGAGAGAGAGAGCGTGCTCAGAGTTGCCAGGTTGCCAAAGATGAGTAGCATACTTAGCAGATATTTCCATATTGCACAAGTGGGTAGATCTGTTTCAGGGATTGCGTTTATTTACGTGTCTTTGGCTTGTTTTTATTTTTTTATTCATGACTGCAATACATTTGGTGGGATTCTGATCCCAAAGACGGGGAGCTTCCGATTCTAGAAAGCATTTGGTTGGACAGAAAGTTTGATGAGAATCTGAAAAATCATTGATCCATATTGAGGGAAGTTAGAGGCCGAAAGTTTTTAATGATTATTTTTCATTAATTTTGTCATTGTTTTGGAGCACACTATAGCTTATAGATAACATAGTCATACTCTTAAAAAAAAAAGAAAAAAAGATTCTACTTTGGTTTCATGGGGATTTTAGAAGTAAGTTTTGATTATTGCACAATGTGTGAATATGAGTTTAAATGTGTGTTGTGATTTGAAGTTTTCTTACCCTCTGCCTTTAAATACAAAAATGTAGTTTGGCTCTCCATTCCAGGGTTTAAAGTCAATACAGGTCTTGAGTCTGTATTGCTCAAAAGCTCTCAGTATCACACCTTTAGCGTTGATGTCTATAATTTTTTTTTTAAGACAAAAAAGAAAAAGAGAGTATAGTGAGTGCGTAATTTGGAGCAAATATTAAGTTAGAATTCTAATATCAGATACAGGTCAAAGCATAAATTCAACAGAACTGAATGAGTTATTATTATATTCACAGACCAAGACTGCAGTGTAGGACATATGGCACAGTGGTTGGCCAGCGACACTTTTCATCCAGAATAGTGTTTCTGTCTTCTCCCTGTTAAATATAAACCAAACAAGGATTTATTTTATTTAAATAAAGAGTTATTATTTTGATGGTTGTGATGTTTAGTGTATCTAACTGTATTTACACATTAGTTTGACCTTCCAAGGTTAATGTTGACATTTTCTGAAGGTTAAGAGTGTCCTTAAGAAAATATTGCATTATTTTTGTTTAGGCCCAGATATTCAGGCCCCATTTGTATCCTGTTTGTGGAAAAACACTGACCTCATTTATGAGAATGTCTCCTTCTACCAGGTCAAGTCCTGCCGCTGTTCAATGAGACAGCAGTTAATGCAAAACTGTTGTAGAAATTATGCTACAGATTTAAGATGTGATATTAATGTTTCCACAAACCTTCATTTATTTCAAATATATCCAGGTCTTTTCCACTATCCACATCAATCACAGTATTGCCTACAAAAAAGGTCAATTTCAGAACATATTATATAAATGTAAATAAAATAAACAGTTGTGTTTATTGAATATATTGTTATATAAATTGTTACACTCACTTGTGAGTGAAGATGTTGGCTTTGAAAGAAAACATTTGTGAGATAAGTGTCAAAGGTGAACATTTACAACAACAAGTTATTACAGTGCAAGCTTTGATATTATATGAAATAACCACAAACTATCATAAAGCGCATTAAGTCTTGAACAAGGTCATTGTATTTTAATATAACAATAGCAGTGTTAGTTTTGCTTAAGCACAACATTAATCAACACATAATCGCAAAATTGTTTCTCTGACATCTGAATTCTGTACTCACCAAACACAGGGCTGTGGCACATCCGCACAGAATCAGCAATGTATGGAGAGACGCCATGAGAACTTCACTCTGAGACGCTCTCTTCAGAACATCAGTGCATTGTGTATTAACCAATTTATAGAACACTTATATTAAGTGTCCCTAATAACTGTGTACTTACATAGTAACTAAATGTGTACGCAGTATGTAACCACAGTGTAAGTACACATTGGTACATAGTATCTACAGCTTTAATATTTGTGTAAGTGCACACATGTAACAACCCACTGAATGGTATGTGTAAGTATAAATGTGTAACAGGACATCGGTAACAACACTTTTTGGTAATGAAAGTACAAATGTGTTACAGGAATAACAACACTTTTTGGTAAAGAAAGTGTTACACTTTATATTAGATTTATCATGCAATTACTCTGATGTTACACAGCAGTGACCAGTAAGTTAGGCTTTACATATAAGTTGTGGTTTGTGTCCAGAATGTTACACTTATATTAATTGGACAGTTCCCGAGGAATTACCATATAAGTACACTGGTATTACAGTTGTGCACTAACTCCTGCCACTTTACATATCCCCAAACCTACCCATCTTCACCCTCTGGATCCCATTTCCTCCCCTAAACCTACCCATCTTTACCCCCTGGATCCCATTTCCTCCCCTAAACCTACCCATCTCCAGCCCCTGTATCCCATTTCCTCCCTTAAACCTACCTATCTCCACCACCTGGATCCAATTTCCTTCCCTAAACCTACCTATCTCCACCACCTGGATCCCATTTCCTCCCCTAAACCTACCCATCTTCAGCCCCTGGATCCCATTTCCTCACCTAAACCTACCTATCTCCACCACCTGGATCCAATTTCCTCCCCTAAACCTACCCATCTCCAGCCCCTGGATCCCATTTCCTCCTCTAAACCTACCTATCTCCACCACCTGGATCCCATTTCCTCCCCTAAACCTACCCATCTCCAGCCCCTGGATCCCATTTCCTCCTCTAAACCTACCCATCTACAACCCCTGGATCAAATGGTTCCAATTACTCTTATACATATTGTTGTTACAAAATGTAGTTATATAATTCCTGTTACACTAGTACTTAGTGAAGTAAAAAGTGTTGTTATCAATGTCCTGTTACACATTTGTACTTACACAGACCATCCTGAAGGTTGTTACATGTGTGTAGTTACAGAAATATTACAGCTGTAGATGCTATGTACCAATGCATACTTACACTGTGGTTACATACTGCGTACACATTTAGTTACTATGTACTGTAAGTACACAGGTGTTATGGACACAATATAAAGTGGGAAAGAAAATGTCCTTAAATTAATTTTCTTACCACCGCCCACAAATATAAATAAATAAATAAATAAATAAATAAAGTTTGCTGAAGATTTACTCACCCTTGTTATGAAACAATGTTTCAAACTCTTATTGTGAGGCAATAACTCTATTGTAGAAAAGTATTGTAGAATAAGAAATATGGGGTTTATTCTTGCAAGAAAGTCAGACAATCATACAGAGCATCTGCACAGTGTGTGACAAAGAGGAACACATCGACTCTGTATTTATAACCTAATTAAACCAGGATGTGTCTATCTCATCCAATCATAATGCATACTCAACATACATCTCCTTTTAGGGTATCTATTACAGCAAATTTGATAGTGTTATAATAACATTCACAGTTAGAAAGTTAACACTTTTTCTGGATTATATACAGGTCCACCCTAAATAGAGGTAAATTAACACTTTAAATAGTGTTACTTTTATCATTATATATATATATATATATATATATATATATATATATATATATATATATATATATATATATATATATACAGTATTGTTCAAAATAATAGCAGTACAATGTGACTAACCAGAATAATCAAGGTTTTTAGTATATTTTTTATTGCTACGTGGCAAACAAGTTACCAGTAGGTTCAGTAGATTCTCAGAAAACAAACAAGACCCAGCATTCATGATATGCACGCTCTTAAGGCTGTGCAATTGGGCAATTAGTTGAAAGGGGTGTGTTCAAAAAAATAGCAGTGTCTACCTTTGACTGTACAAACTCAAAACTATTTTGTACAAACATTTTTTTTTCTGGGATTTAGCAATCTTGTGAATCACTAAACTAATATTTAGTTGTATGACCACAGTTTTTTAAAACTGCTTGACATCTGTGTGGCATGGAGTCAACCAACTTGTGGCACCTCTCAGCTGTTATTCCACTCCATGATTCTTTAACAACATTCCACAATTCATTCACATTTCTTGGTTTTGCTTCAGAAACAGCATTTTTGATATCACCCCACAAGTTCTCAATTGGATTAAGGTCTGGAAATTGGGCTGGCCAATCCATAACATTAATTTTGTTGGTTTGGAACCAAAACTTTGCCCGTTTACTAGTGTGTTTTGGGTCATTGTCTTGTTGAAACAACCATTTCAAGGGCATGTCCTCTTCAGCATAGGGCAACATGACCTCTTCAAGTATTTTAACATATGCAAACTGATCCATGATCCCTGGTATGCGATAAATAGGCCCAACACCATAGTAGGAGAAACATGCCCATATCATGATGCTTGCACCTCCATGCTGCACTGTCTTCACTGTGTACTGTGGCTTGAATTCAGAGTTTGGGGGTCATCTCACAAACTGCCTGTGGCCCTTGGACCCAAAATGAACAATTTTACTCTCATCAGTCCACAAAATGTTCCTCCATTTCTCTTTAGGCCAGTTGATGTGTTCTTTGGCAAATTGTAACCTCTTCTGCACATGCCTTTTTTTTAACAGAGGGACTTTGCGGGGGATTCTTGAAAATAGATTAGCTTCACACAGACGTCTTCTAACTGTCACAGTACTTACAGGTAACTCCAGACTGTCTTTGATCATCCTGGAGGTGATCATTGGCTGAGCCTTTGCCATTCTGGTTATTCTTCTATCCATTTTGATGGTTGTCTTCCGTTTTCTTCCACGTCTCTCTGGTTTTGCTCTCCATTTTAAGGCATTGGAGATCATTTTAGCTGAACAGCCTATCATTTTTTGCACCTCTTTATAGGTTTTCCCCTCTCTAATCAACTTTTTAATCAAAGTACGCTGTTCTTCTGAACAATGTCTTGAACGACCCATTTTCCTCCGCTTTCAAATGCATGTTCAACAAGTGTTGGCTTCATCCTTAAATAGGGGCCACCTGATTCACACCTGTTTCTTCACAAAATTGATGACCTGAGTGATTGAATGCCACACTGCTATTTTTTTGAACACACCCCTTTCAACTAATTCAACTAATTGCCCAATTGCACAGCCTTAATAGCGTGCATATCATGAATGCTGGGTCTCATTTGTTTTCTGAGAATCTACTGAACCTAATGGTAACTTGTTTGCCACGTAGCAATAAAAAAATATACGAAAAACCTTGATTATTCTGGTTAGTCACATTGTACTGCTATTATTTTGAACAATACTGTATATATACACACACACACACACACACACACACAAATACAAAGGGGCGCTGGACTCGGGGTAAAACCAGTACTGATTACCAGGCCCCCAAAGGAAGAGAGGGCCATCGAAAAGTCTGGAATATATATTTTCAAGGTGAGGGGGGCCCATTAGGGCTGCCTATGCATAGGGCCCGGGATCTTGTGCAGCGCCCCTGTTTATATATATATATATTATATATATATAATAATAATGATAAAAGTAACAATATTTAAAGTGTTAATTTAAATATATATATATACATACCAAAAGTTTGGACACATCTTTTCATTCGAAAAGTTTTCTTTATTTTCATGACTATGAAAATTGTAGATTCACACTGAAGGCATCAAAACTATGAATTAACACATGTGGAATTATATACATAACAAAAAAGTGTGAAACAACTGAAAATATGACATATTCTAGGTTCTTCAAAGTAGCCACCTTTTGCTATGATTACTGCTTTGCACACTCTTGGCATTCTCTTGATGAGCTTCAAGAGGTAGTCACCTGAAATGGTCTTCCAACAGTCTTGAAGGAGTTCCCCGAGAGATGCTTAGCACTTCTTGGCCCTTTTGCCTTCTGTCTGCGTTCCAGCTCACCCCTAAACCATCTCGATTGGGTTCAGGTCCGGTGACTGTGGAGGCCAGGTCATCTGGCGCAGCACCCCATTACTCTCCTTCTTGGTCAGATAGCCCTTGATGCCTGTGACTCTACAATTTTCATATATATATACTATTTAAATACTTTGCACACTTTGAAGTATAGTCTCAGTAAACTACTAGTTTAGTAGATTTATACTGCAAGTATACTCAGAAGTTTTCTTTAAGTGAACTTTACATCAAATTTTAAGTATACTTCTATGTCCCTATTTAGGTTTTAATTTGTATATATTTTGTTATGTGAATATCTGAACAAACAGAACATCCAAAGAACAGGGTATCTGTTTGTAAATAAAAACATTTTATTCTAGCTTCATGCAATCTTTTTTTAAACACTTTAATGTAAGTTAAAATAAAGAAATAACTTTTTGAACAAAAAGCTGAAAAAAGACAATTAATTTGATTTAGAATGATAATCAGAACATAGAGTCGATGAACACCCCAAAGCTTGACTGTAATTATTACCTCTTCATCGGTCGACATTTTGTTCCATAATGTTAAAATTTTGATGCTGTTTAATTTCAGAGGATCGTGTTAGATTACATGTGTTAGTATCTATTGTTTCGTTTTCTTCTTCACTTGTTTTTTCTTCTGTTCAGAAGATGTGTACTAGTGCCCTCTACCGTATAACAATGAAAACACGGATACTAGGAGCACAAGTATAGCTCAAATATATTTAGGCTTTTTCTATAGTATAAGTAAAGTATACTTACATGTCATTTTAAGTGTATTTCTGAGGAGTATATAAAGTCAACTTCTGAGAAGTAAACTAAAAGCATACTCTCCTTTTTTTAGTTTTATGAAATATACTAATAGCATTTTTGAATAAACTTATTTTTTGTAAGGGCAACACTGTAATTGTTCACCGTTAGCACCATTAGTGTTTTCTCTCCCCCTCATTTGCACCAAGTTATTGAAACTAGGGCCGATGTTGGTCAAACGGGTGTTTTTATTGTTTTTATTTATGCTTTTTAAGTCATTTGAAAGGCTATTGTTGGCTAGGTGTGTTTTTAAACTACAAAAAAATACCACCTTAATACTTCTTTGTAAATTATTATTTGAAGTAACAAAACCATGGTTAATTTGCGATTACCATAGCTGCCAGAACCATGATTTTTGATTTTATTCGTGTTAAAACCATTTATTGTTCATAATGAAACATGGAAACTCAGAGAGAATATTAGATTTGTTGGTGGTGGTAAAATTATTACAGACATTAAAAACAGCCCAAAAAGCTTCACGGGATTCTGAATGTAGGCTACCTGAAAGATTGGCTCCATAGTTAGGAGTGAATAATTGTATCAGTTGTTTGTTATTCATGCCACAATGCATATTACTGTAATAGTTTTTATTAATAACCATTACTATATCTGATAACTTTGTCTAGTGCTCGTATGAATGTTTATAGCATGATTTGTGAAAAATTTAACTACTATAGCCTACTGAATGAAATAGTATAGAATGAATATTTTATTTAATTCTGTAACCTACTGTACTAGTTCTACAAGTCTGTGCACTAGTGTTAAATGCTAGGGGAGAGCGAGGGACAAAGTAACTCTTTTTGAATTTCAGTTTGTGCACACACACACACACACACACACACACACATATATATATATATATATATATATATTCTGAACCCTATGTGTATTAATTATGTATGTATATATTTATACTAGACAGGTTTAAATAACTTTTACACCTGTCTAGTATAAATATGGTGCTTTTTTCATAATTACAGTGTACCTAAAGTGATGGTGCAATGTGATATAATTTAACAATCCTCATTCCTCCAAAACAGAGAAAACATATTTAATAAACAACTCTTTTAAATGGCGCAGTGAATAAGAGACATGCCTTTGATGTGAGAGCCTTGGGTTCAAATCCACTGTGAGACAACTATGTGTCCGTGTGCAAGATGCTTAACCCCTAGTGGGGCTGTAGTACTCGAGTCCGGACTCGAGATGTTTTTCTGTCTTCTCGGACTAGTTGTGTTTTGACTTGTCCCGGACTTGGCCATTGGACTCGCCAAATGTTCTTGTTGGTCTTGACCGAGTTCAGAAAAAATAAAAAAATAAAAAATAAATTATCCTTCAAAACAAAATCAGATTTGCATGATGTCACGACTGAAAACATGTGGAAAACGCTAGGCGCGCCACTCTCCTTTTTTCCAAAGCACTCTGTAGCCTGCGCTTGCACTCCAGTGGCGTCTGCTGTTGCTAGGCAACCATGACCCGCTCTCCAATAGAGCATCACAGTCCCGCCCACAGCCCGAGAGAGCGTTGTAGCCGGAAGTAAATTTCCCATTCATTTCTCCCATTGACTTTCAGAAAAATCAGTATCTAAAGAGTTTTAGAGCATGTATGAGGATAACCAGCTACTGCTGAACTCATAAGCATATAACATATCATTTCAAGTGAAAAAATTAAGACAAAATCCAAGAAAAGTCAAAGGTACAAGGAAATACTCATCCCATAAACCACTGCGCCTCATTGAATTCGACTGAAGCCACAACCACGAACGAGCCTTTTGAGCGACTTCCAAATATGATGACGGCCGCCCGTGCAAACTTTTTCCTCCAGTGAATTTTATTTTATATAATGAATGTGCAGTAACACTAGTAACACTTTCAGTATTAATAATTGTTTAAATAAATAGTGTTTTATATATGTATTGTGTATTGATTTTTATATATGGCTCATGCTACTGTAAATGAAAACACATTAAATAGTTTTTTTTATCAATAAATGCTTATTAATGTATAGACTTATGCAACAATTACATATGTACATTTTAAAAACTTTATAATTATGTAAAGTATATATATATATATATAAGTATAATTTAAATTTTCATGTAGCTAACAGCCAGTATTTGTATCTGTAACAACATTTTTAGTATCTGCATTCGGACAACGTCGTACTGTTACTTGATAAGACCGTTATGACTTTTTATCTTTTTTTTTCCCGTAGTTATCACTGAACAAGTATGTCGTGTTAAATTAAAATAATTATTAATTTCTAAAAAAAATTTTTTTTAATGCAAACAGAGAGATTTTGAATGTTACAACAAGAGCTGTTCAAAACATACTGTTTGTTAGGGCGTTCTGGAGAAATGCTCCTTCAAATAACTTTACACTCAGCATGCTGAACAATATACCTGTTATGAGTCATAGCCTATAGCAATGCTATAATAAGCCTGTATGTCATTTTGGCCAAACTATTTTCATCTCAAGTTGGTGATGAAAGGAAGTGTGTGTGACCATGATGTCCCTTGCACTAATTTCCACAGTAGAGCATTTTAATAAACTGAGACTCTTATGTGTAAGGTTTAAACATTGCCTTCCTTGCTTTCTAATACTAAATTAAATGCATGTATAACATATCTGTGTAATATGCAATTAATTGTATATGTTCTTTTCTGTTATATCAGTTATTATACTTCACACCTATGAGCAGTAAGCAGAATGAACATTATCTTTGTTACCCACAAAGCAGGACAAATTTACTTGATTAAAATCAAAAATGCTTACCATGGATAACATTTATGATGTGGAAAAGCATATACAGTTTGTGCATAATTATTGGGCAAGTCAACATTCTGAACATATTTTTTAAGCCCTTCCAATTCCAAACCACATCAATCACTATTAATTTTGTTTATGTCTTATAATTATAGGTATAATCAATGCGAACTGGAAGTGAAAAACGCTCACTGTTGCTCCAGAAGGAAACACAATGAATTAAGGGGATGAAAATTTTGTAACAGAATGAAGATGTGTACATTTATCTTATTTAGCCTAAATATATTGTTTTCATTTAGTACTGCCCTTCAGAGGCTAAAAAAGATACTTGCATGTTTCTAGACAAAATAAGTTAAATTTACGCTGATCTTCAAATTCAAAAAGTTTCCACCCCCTTAATGCATTGTGTTTCCTTCTGAAGCATCAGTAAATGTTTGAACCTTCTGTAATAGTTGTATATGAGCCCCTCGGTTGTCCTCAGTTTGAAAAGATGGATCTCAACAGGGCCGTGCACAGACATTTTGAGTGGCACTGGCCCAAACCAAATAAATGGACACAAGGAGGGTGGGTGCTTGTTAATACAAATTATCAAGTTGTTACAAATATACAATTAAAAAAGAAGAAAGAACACGCTGTAATAATTGACTCTATTGTAGATGTTTTGATAAGAGTGGGCTCTCCCTCACTCTCTGAGCCTGCTTCTGCCTTCATCTTCAATGGAAGTAGGGGGGAGTGGGGTAAGTTGAGCCAGTGGGTAAGTTGACCCACCCACTGTATCTTGGCAACTGTACACTTTAAGTGTCATGTGACCATGTATTTTGGAACCACCCATCATTTCTGCCAGACTGTGAAAAGGAGAAACACATTGGAGAAATGGAAAGCACCATGGCCGTAGCCAGGGTTTGAAAATTAGTGTGGTCTGGATGGGCACTGTGCTTTACATTACATTATTAATTAAGCTGAAGCTTTTATCCAAAGCATCTTACAATTGCTATATATGTCAGAGGTTGCACGCTTCTGGAGCAACTAGGGGTTAGAGCTGTAGTCAAGTCCAGCTTTGTCCAGTCCAAGTCAAGTCCAAGTCCAGGACTAGTCGAGACAAAGTCAAGACCGAGTCCAAAGAGGTTTGAGTCCAAGTCAAGTCCAAGTCCAAAAGTTTCAAGTCCAAGTCAAGACCAAGAGTCCAAATGAGATAAAAAAGGGGCATTACACAAGATCCCGGCATAGGCAGTCCTGATGGGAGTTGCTCTCTTCCTTTGGGGCCCTGGTAATGAGTACTGGTTTTACCCCCAGTCCGACCCTGGGAGCTAAACTCTAAAGAACACTGGCCCTCTAGAACAGAGGTTGGAGCTGTAAGGTCAAATTATTTTTATGTACTTTATTTTCATTTTATTTACTTTATAATGCTGCTTTTGCTGACATTATGTCTGTGGTTAAAAATTAAAATGACTGATTCCTTGGCACAGTGCACACACACATGCAAAGCTCAGGATATGACAAATGCGCGCGGCAAGGCTAGAAGGGATACGTTTGGCTCTACTGGGCATGCGCACATAAATACAGCAAAAGCTGCCAGGCCCGTTTCTACGAGCTGTGTGTTAACAAAAGCAGTGCTGTCTACATTGGATGCGGCGTCGGGCACGCTACACAAAAAATTACCAACAACTGATCGTGCGTGCGCTCTGTTTCTGAAGCACTTCAAGCTTTTTTGACGCACTTTTTTTTTTTTGCTTTATTTGGTAGTATTTTGAATTAATGGTTTTTAAATAGTTGCCTATTATAAAAAAAAAATATGTAAAAAAAAAAAATTCACTCGTTCACTCATTCTGGCGCCCCTATGGATGAGTGGCGCCCTTAGCATTTGCCTATACCGCCTATGCCGCAGGCCGGCCCTGGTGATTGCTGTTTAATTTGGACTATCCTCCAAGCCATTAATGCACAAACCAATCTGAAATGAGACACCATCTGGGGATAGGAAGCGGGGGCTATAGGTATCAGGACCGGCAGGGTTGTAGCGAGACACCTGGTAAAATCACGAATGTGCCAAGTGTATTGAGGACACTTGGTCTCTGAGAGGTTGATGTCATCCAGAGACAGACCACCCTTTGATGATTTTCTTCCTTTAACTCCTTCAAACACCACTCGGAATTTATCAGAGACATTTAGCATAACATGGTAGTTCCCAGGAGCCTTGACATCCACCTAGGTTGTACAATTATAAGTTACCCATTGGCTAAAATGATTTATCTATTGGTGGTTTAAACATAAATAATTATTACCTCTGATCTTCTGATTGAGTCTCACGGCTCCTTTGGGGTTTTTAACTGAGTATTCATGCAACCAGATGTTTAGCTGGTCATCAACGCCCCCGCTGTTGTAGTAATAGAAATGCTGGCATTGGGAGCATCTTTCGGGGTGAAAGAGTCAACTTTCCAGGTAAACCTTTTCACCCTGTGTTCCTGTGGCAGTTCTGAAATGCATGAAGAACCCAACCCCTGTGGAAGTATACACTTTATTCGATAATAGACCATTAAACCAGTATTCTCACTTTCTCTTTGGACCGTATAATGGAGTTTAAAATCATTTTGCATGTCATATTGCAATCCTTGACAAGAAATGTTTTGAGAAGGTCAAAGAAAATGTGTTTATCATGAAGACCAAAGTGCCACCATTAAAAAAGAGGTATTGGTGGAGGATTGTGGACTATGAATTATTTAGCCTTCTACAAATTGGTGATATAATGAAAATGAAACAAATTTAAACATATCTTCTTATAGTTTTCTCTATATATTTGGATTCCATGTAAATGCAACAGCAGATTTTGTGTGTGTGTGTGTGTAAACTTGGCAAAAATAATATTTGCCATGTTGAAAAAGTTTTATTGCTAGTGATCCAGTGGCTAAAACTGACAATTTTCGTTGAAAATGAAAATTTTTTTTTTTACATATCTAACATTTTAAAAGACAATTAGCAAACAAAGGTACACAGAACAAATATCCATGGACTAAATATCATATATCATGCATTTTCACTTAGCTTCATCAGTTGATTACACCTAAACTGGTTATGAGGTAACTGGAGTAAAACATCATTTTCAATGCTTCCACATTGTCTGTAAAACTTATATGAGTGGAAAAAGAACTTGTTCATATCTCCTTGACATTACATCAGTCAGTTAGCGTTAGCATTAACATTAGCACTGCTCTCAGGGCATGAGTACTCCATATTCATATTACTGTTATTTTAGTAAACTGTGTGCTGCTCTCAGGGCAGAAGTATTCAATATTCATATTACGATTATTTTTTACTGATCTATGTGCTGCTTTCAGGGAGGATTACTCATATTACTGTTATTTTGATAAACTGTTTGCTGCTCTCATGGCAGGAGTACTCTATTCATATTACTGTTATTTTTACTGATCTATGTGCTGCTCTCAGGGCAGGAGTAATCAATATTCATATTAATGTTATTTTTAGTGCACTATATGCTGCTCTCATGGCAGAAGTACTCAAGATTCATATTACTATTACTTTACTAAACTATGTGCTGCTCTCAGGGCACGAGTACTCAATATTCATGTTTTTAGTGTATTATATCTATTACCTAACCATTGTTAATTATTTTAAACAACATTACATTATATCAATCATGAACAACATTCATCCACACTGCAAATATAGTATATTTTTTTCATTTGTTCTATATAGTATTGATATAGTTTTTCTTGTTTATATTAATGAGTTATAGGCTAATAAATCTATGAATATTTTTAAGAGTAATATTTTTTTATCATTACATTTATAAATCAATAATCAAATTATGCATTATTGAATGATCTTTTATTTTATTTTCCAGTTACCTGGAGGAGCTGGCAGAAACAGGACGAATCAAAGGAGCTAACACTGAAGAGGCATCTGATGCTGCTGAGTGCAAAATGGTGCAATAAATGGAGATGAATGAAAAAAGGTGTGTGTTTGGTTCCACCTGATAAAAGTACATTATAGCCAAATTCGAATGGTAATTGGTCCCATGGAGACGTAAGAGATTATCAACATTTGCAGGGGTTAGTCTGTGATTTTACTGCCATCTGAATCCAGAATGTCATAGTTTTTTGTCCCACCATCCCCATGAATATCCCCGGCCGAATCCCAAGGTCATGTGGTAATTCAATTGCTGTTCAAATCCACATCCTCTGAGAATAAATCATTTTAAAATTAACAATTTAAACCCATTTTCACCACTGTTTAACCCCATATACTAACTGTTTTACTTTGAATGCATATTACTGAAAAAAAATCTCTCTCTCTCTCTCTCCCCCCCCCCTCTCTCTCTCTTTATATATATATATATATATATATATATATATATATATATATATATATATATATATATATATATATATATATATATATATATATATATATATATTGAAATAGATATATTATAAAAAAATATATATATTTTTGCTAGAATGTTTACAAGAATACTATTTCAGAAATGCTCCATCACAGTGATTGGATGGTTGTTAAGGACAAAATGACCAGAAAAGCACGTAAACATTTTAAATGGGTCATTATTATGGCAGTAACAGGTATACAATACCATTTTTTTTATATATTTATAGGCCTACAATTACATACTTAAAAATGCAAACCAAGTAGCTTTGTTTGCCTCGTGTTAACAAGAGGTTGCATTTACTTATTAATGCGAATTTCCAGATTTTTAATGACACATCATTTTGAGAGAGAAAATTTAAGAAAACTATTTTAGCTATATTGGGTCTATTTTCCTTTTAAACCAGATATTTAAATAAATAATAATCCACTGTGAATAAACCATCAAATCCATGAGTTATCACTGAGGTGCAGTGTTTGGAATAACGCCATTTAAAAGAACAGCGTTAGGTAACAACGTTTTTTTTCAGTAATGGGGTAATCTAATTACTTTTCCCGTCGTTACAACGCCGTTAACATTACTCAACGTAAAATGCGGTGCGTTACAATGCATTGATATCCGAACTCACCCCTGGCTCACACAGCGAGTAAGGAGGTGGGTTAATAACTAGATAAGCGATTATGATTGGCTTAGGCAGAGTCACGTGTTTCATAGTAGCCAGTCAGAACCAGTGTTTTTACGCCAGCGGCGCCAAACACACACACACGCACGAACGCAACAGCTAAACAGAGATTCGCAGCAGCAGCAGCAGTGATGGCGAGTCAGGAGCAATCCGATGAAAAGTTGGCATTTTCAAGGTGGAGATATAAGCACTACTTCAAATTCATCGCGGTCAAAGGCAAGAATGTGCATGTAATGTGTATGTGTAATGTGATTCACACGCATCTACAAAGCTAGTGGCCAAAAACACTTTTCTTACAAAGAGTACGGAAATACTTGAAGTGCAGAATAAAACTTTTGCTGTCTGTTGACGTGCAATAAATATTGAAAGTTATGTACGAACACCTGTCTAACTGACTTTTGAAAACTGCCAAAAAAATAAAAATTCTTTTTTTTTTCTTTTTCTTTTTTTTTACAGTAACACAAATAGTTACTTTCCCTGGTAACGAGTTACTTTTATTATAGAGTAATTCAGTTACTAACTCTTTCTGGAACAATTAGTGAGTAACTATAACTAATTACTTTTTTAAAGAGCCAGTAAGATGAAAATTCTAAGCTTCCTATCACTGTTTATAAGTCCTGTACAATAGGTTTAAATCCATCCAAGGTTAAAAAACATTGTTATTTTGTCAAAATATCATTTTAAAATTACCTCAATTCTCAGAGATCCCCAAACGGTTCGCGTGAAGCTGTTCAAAAGATTCCGTTTCCTTAAACCCCACCTTTCGGTAGCACACTGTGTTCTGATTGGTCAACTAACATAGTCAGTTTTGATTGGTTGTTCCGCACACAACTTCATGGTAAACAATGCGTTAGCATCTTTTTGGGGGGAATTATGTCTTATTCATCTCATCGCGAAGCAAACAGTAAAATAAAAAACTTGAACAGTCTCGCTGCTTTTTCTTCTGTGTGGGTGTATTCAAGCCGCGCGCTTCAGTTTGAATCTGAATAGCGCGTTCAGCGCGGGGGCGTAGTCACATTAGATACAGAGACGTGAAAAACGGACATCGCGTTGTTTTCATATGGATTACTTTATCACAGAATATCTGTTAGCAGCACTTGTTACACTTCATTTTAATGATGTGTTTGTAAATGAAGATCAGCACAGACAAAGGCTGCAGACAGCACACATACTGATAAGACGTTTGGGAGAAAACAAACGCATAACTTCATAATCATACTTCGTGTTGTGATTCGGAGATGCTTGTTGGTCTAAATGAAGTTGGTAATGAACCCTCTTTTATGGCCAAACGCTTTGAAAATTCCGCCTTGAACTCACCGAGATTAGAAAAGCAGTCATCAGTGAAATGTTGTGAACACAACAAAAGGGATTTGTTGTACTACTCTGTTATTGTGGTAAAAATTAATTTTAGCCATTGGTTCTTCTGATCTTCATTCTTTGGCAGTGAAAATAAAACAAACTTGCCTTTACAATTAAAAACACACTGTCTCCTCGACATGATGCTATCAGACCAACCAGAGCATCTGTGTGTGTGTGTGGGGGGGGGGGGGGGGGGGGGGTTCAGCTAGGATTTTTCATTACATGGAACTTACATTGCCTTGAGTGCTGGAATGAGAATTTGCTGGGGTGCTTAGGACAAAGCAACTGCCCAAGGATTGTATTCCAAGACTCCCGGACTACAACCAGAAGAACAAATACTTCCTTCCATCAATACCTACCATTTGCAGATAGGTGCATCCACTGATGACTTCTGCCTTTTCCAAGAATGTTATTCTGCAAAGAGAAGTAAAACTACATGAAACAGTCACAGCTGTAATAAAAACAAATGTATGGGCCCTCGAGTCATGAAAATCCCTACATAAATATCCCTAACAATACACTATCAAGTCAGTGATAGGTTTCTCCAAATTTACATACTAAACATGCAAAGCTTCAAAGCAGAAGCCGCCTATTAGGGGCCATTTCAACAAAAATCTTCAGAACTTCTTTCTTGTCGATTCCTATGTCCTTCTCTATGGCCAGCAGGAGGAGGTCTGATAGCCGTTCTTGACCACACTGATTTCTGAGCCTTGATTTGACCAGCTTCAGCTTTGAAAAGGAATGTTCTACCGTGGGGAATATGACGTTAGCATTGTTTTCCTTGAATACTTCAAGCATAGACTTGACTGTCCTCTTGGGACACTTGTAAGACGCATGGAAGACTCTCAGCTCTGTTTGAAGGTTTAGTGAATGTGCTGTATCAACACCTTGGCCAATATCCTTCCACAGCTCTGGGTCAGTGAGTCTCTGCAGTGACATCACAATGCCCCGAGTCTTCCCTTCCCCATAAAATCTTCTCTCAAGCTCCTGTCTCAATCTGTCCAGAAAGGTATAGTATGTCCTTCCCCTGTAATATTCCTCCAAGGTCTGGACTGCATCATCTTCTCTTGCTGATTTGGAAGTGTATTTCAGCTTTGCAGGGACTTTTCTTTCTCTACCTGGAATATTTGTGGGAATGCTTGTCATTTTCCTCTGCAAATGTTGTGGCAGTGTTGTATATTTGTGAGAATTTGTGAGTCTCTCCTCAGTTCCACTACTCGCTTCAAGACCCCATCTAACACAGAGAAAGCAGCAGCCAAGTCCAGGTCATCCTGCTGGAGTACTTTTGAGGCAACTGATGTCTCCATGAACACTGGCATTGCTATTTCAAGAAGACACAGCAAAAATTCAAAATCCATGCTCAACAGCATTTTAGCTTCTCCTGCAGCCAGATCGGGGGGGGGGGGGGGTCACACTCTCTCAGATCTCTCAAGAACTGTAGGGAAGCAGGGAGGACCTTCCTAATTGTCTTTAAAGCATCTTCCCTGCAGCTCCACCGGGTGTCTGAAAGCCTCTGTAGTTCAAGGACACGTTGGTCTGGATTCATGGCTTTTTGAGTATCCACAAATGCAGCATGGCGCTCTGTAGAGCTGGCAATGAATGTGTACAGCCTCTCAACGACTGTGAAGAAATCCACAAAGTGCTTTTTGGATTTTGCACTCTCAACTAAAACGAGATTTAAACAATGTGCATGGCAGTGCACATATAATGCTCTCATTTTGTCTCTGAATCCGGGACTGCAGCCCATTGTAGCGTCCACTCATAATGGCAGCTCCATCATATCCCTGTCCACACACATCTTGAATGTTGAAGTTGTTTTGCTCAAGAAGCTTCATCTCTGCATTCTCCAGTGCCTCTCCCGTTGTTGATGCCACATCACATAGTTGGACAAAGCGTTCCTTTATAGTCATGTTGTGGACATATCGCACAACAAAGGACACCTGCTCAATATGTGACACATCAGTGGTCTCGTCCAGCAAAATAGAAAATTGTGATGCTTCTGTCACTTCCTTCTGTATGATTCGTCTCACATAAAGACTAGGTGCTTTTATGAGGTCGTTTTGTGTCCTATTGGACAGGAGAGACACCTAGCACCTTTGGTTTGATGCTTGTTTTTCCTTGACTGCATCAAGATGAAGCCCGAGTACGCTGTCATATTGGCCAAGCAAATCCACCAGGTTCAGAAAATTTCCTCTGTTTGAACTTGACAAGTCTTCTTCATTTCCCCTAAAGGCCAAAGCTTGTTTTGCCAGATATAATGTGATGTCTATTAAACGGAACATAATCTCTCTGTTTTTCTGCCTCTCTCTTTCTTTGGCTGCTTCCATCTGAGAATCAGCTACTGCAAAAGCCCTCTGCAGTGTATCTTTTGTAAAGGCATTCCACCTAATCATGCTTAGCATATGCAATTCACTGCTGCGGTGCTCCTTAATCTTCACTTTGGCCTGCCTCCACAAGTTTATCCCTACAGACTTCCATCCTGTCCTGCTCTGACATTTTTCCTCATTCATAAAATTCCTGCAGCTAATGCAATGCATGGCATCATTCAGTGGAGAATATTCCAGCCAGGGGTCATCGTTATACCATTGGTCTTGAAAAGAGCGCCCATCTGGATTTTTAGGGAACTTTACCATAGGACTGCAAGGCCCGACTGAATTGGAAAATGTGATGAAGGTCTGATCGTATTTAAGAGTGCTGCTTTGTACATGAGCTGGATCTGTGGGATTAGCCAACCTGAGCAAAAAATCTAAATCTGTTGACTCTGCCCCACTCGTCATCTCAATATCTTCCCTTGCTGATGCTCTAGTCTCCCTCATCTCATCCTCTTGCTCATCTATCATTTCCCTATATTAACCCTATGGTTAATTAATCAATTCACCTACATAGTGTCATGTCATCTTTATCACAGTGCAAAGTCTCTGTCTCACCTGCTGGTTGGCTTTTTCGCAGCCAACCCTGCAGTGATGTGCTGCCCTTTGCTGCCTCCCTGAATCGTCTCTCCCTCTTCTGAATTCGCCTCTTTTCAGTGGGCATCTTGGCTTCAAACAATACCCAAAATAGTGATAGGATTTAGGCATTTAACCATTTTGAATAAAATAATTAATGTGATGCATTACTTCCATCATTCATTCTTCTTGCTAAAACGAAATGGGAGAAACTAACTATCAGCAGACATGTAGCTTAGTTTGCCTAATGCCTACCAAAAAAATAGTAGCCTAGGCTGCTTGTCTGCAAGCTATCTGTCTGATTATTTAGGCTAAACGTGGCAAACTCATCCTGGATTTATGAAGATTTTAATTCATTTGATAAAACTCGATGATGATGATCGTCCGTTTGTTATACATCCAAGGTTATTATAGTTTTGCATTTTTCATTAGTTTTTATTTTTATTTCGTTTTGACTTTTTGTCTTCAAATTCAGTTTAGTTTTAATTAGTATTTAAAATCGGTTTGCTAGTATAGTTTTTATTTATTGAAAATGCTTAGTTTTAGTTTAGTTTTTATTAGTTTTAGTGTTAGTCTTAGTCTTTTTTTGTAATTTGGGTTATTTGTCAGGGGCAAGATTCAAAAAGGTCAGAAAAAGTATTGTGTAATAATAACTCAACAAAAACATCATACAATTTTAGAAAATATTCTTTCAAAAAATAAAATCAGTACTTAAAATGTACATATGGGCACACATATGTAAACAGTCTCAACACTCCGCAGTAAGTGCAAAATGTGTAAGTGACGTGTGCCAGTAAAAAACCTAAAGAGCCAACAGACTAAAGAAGACATATATGAACCGCATTTGTGTTCAACCCATTTTTGAGCCACAACAAGACATTTCTGTCAGATTGTCAGGGAGCTTAATCTGAGAAAAGAACATGACAAATAACAAATAAAAAGAAAACTTTAAATACAGCATAATTTCTTTAGTGTGTGTGTGCCATGCATGAGTGAGTGTGCATGGGTGAGAAAGAAAGAGACGGCTTTACTTTAGTCAAGCAATAATTTTCTATACAGAATTCACACCCTATACAAATTCCACAGCTGTACAATTTTCATACCCTATACTAAATTTACCCTATACAATAGCCTACTCATCTGGAATGAAGGAGCAAACATTCAGTGTAAGAGTAAAAAAATGACATAACATTATTTAATATTTATACTACGGGGCCGTTGAATGCTTGAATCTGATTGGCTGACGAACGTTCTGAGGCGTGACATTATTTTCTGGGAAAAGCATGGCGAACGTAATTCCAGGCAGCTCTCTTGACCGCATTACAGTTCCATATCACTTCGCATAGTAAAACTATAATAACGGAAATTATAGGACTAACAAAAACAGCATGACAGACGATTTTCCAAAAGTACACATGACATTTCTCACTAGCGAGGCAATAACAGCGCTGTTTAGAGACGCTGCTGCAGTCTAATTCACACAAGCTCTCTCTCTCTCTCTCTGTGTGTGTGTCTCTGTGTCTCTGTCTCTCGCTCTCTTTCTAATAACTTCATTAATAACTGCATTATAATACTATCAACGGCTCAAGCCTCCATTACCAGCTTTAAAATGACATTGTGAAACCAGCAAAAGAAGTGTTGGATGAGATGTGGAAGAAATAGTCCTACCTACAATAGCGATTAAGTACAAAAACTGAACGAATCCCTTTAAATATATCATCTGATCGATGTCTTGAGGTGTGGTAACCGTGGTATAAGCGGAAAAATTGGCTTTGAGTCGTGACCGAATCACCACCTCAGGTGTGCATTATTTTTCTAATAATTCAACGGCCCATCGTCAATTTTTCCTTACTTGAATCACAGCTTAAATAGTGTTTTGACATCGACAACCCAAGTGCATTTTATTATTTTTCATTAATTTGTAGATGTACAATCCAGTCTTTCTGATCACTTTCATAGTCAGTTACTGCATCAACATAAAATTCTTCCACTTCACACTCAGTAATTGCATTCACTTGGTTAAAAGATCTCTTGCTTTTACAACAACGTGCATAATGATTATTTTTATCACACTTTTTACCATAAGCTGGACATTTTCTAGGCGGATGTTGCATCCCACACCGATCACATATTCGTTGACGCTTCTCATCTGTACCTCTGTCCTTTTCACTGAACATTGGTTTCTTTACACTTTCACTAGGTGGTGTCTGACATTTCCTTACAACATCCACAGTACAGGTCTCATTTAACAACTCTTCAGCTTGTGTCTTTACAGTTTCTGCTACTCTGCAAAGCAAAAGCACCTTCTCCAAAACCAAGTCTTGTTCCCTGAGCAATCGCTCCCTCAATCCATTATCAGGTATTCCACACACAATTATGTCTTTTATTAGAGAATCTGTCAACTCACCAAACTCGCACGTTTTACTCCTATGTCTCAACTCTGTCACATATTGATCAATGGTTTCTCCAATTCTCTGCATACACGTGAAAAAATCGATGCCTTTCATAAGTAACTTTCCTCTTCGGGATACAAAACGCTTCAAATTGATCCATTATTGGCTGCAACTTCAAACTCTCCCCTTCTTCAAAAGTAAAATTATTATATACCTCCAATGCTTCATCACCCACCACATGAAGAAACAATGAGGCTTTCATCTTTTCCCCTTTACGTTCTCCATCAATTGCAGATAAATACAAGATAAATTGTTGCTTGAATCATCTCAAATTCTCAGCAACATTACCGGTAAGTTGAAGTTTCGGAGGCGGCTTCCAATTACTATTATCATTACAGACTGCCCTTTACTCTTTGCACACAAGCCCACTTGGCATTTCCACCATCACCCAAATATTATTTAATAAATTTAAGTGATAAAAGATCCACTGAAGTGCCTTCAAGTGTCACAATTTTCAAACTGTACATCCCCAGCATCATTATAGTAACTGCTTTGCTTTAGTGACCGTTCAAATTGAAACTAAAGGGGAAATCTATTAGAGTTAGACTGTGACTGTCATAAGTTGTCAAATCTGTCTTTTCTGAGCTCAACAGCTCTGACCCAAGCTGTGATATAAACAAAACGCTACGGGCTATTTTAAAAAGAGGAGGCGGGGCTTCTTGCTATGTCCTTTTTCATCTAAAACTGTCAACTCATAGAATAATATATATGCTGTTTGTTATCTATAGTGCACTACATGCCATCCACCATACAGAAAATACTATATGAATAGGGCCGTGTGAAAATGATGGGTTAAACAGCTGCATTTTTTCAAAGCTTGTGACTGTTGTTCCGAAAAATTACCTTGAAATGAGTAATTCCTACTGTTTTACATCAAGATCTTATTTGTGTGAAACAGAAGCAGTTTGACGTTAAGTTCTGTCACACGCAAAGACCGAAGTTACTGACCTGCTGTAGCTAAATAGCTTAATTGCTCAAGAGCTACATCTTTCTCAACAAAGAGCTGGTAACATCAGTTTCTAAAGGAAATAAAGCTACGGCTTCACTGTTAATAGAGAGACCCGGCAAAATGGTGGAAATTCATACATGCACAGCCTATCTCACGCTTTCTCTGTTATGTTGTAAATTAACAGTTGATAAATTACACTTTTCTGAGAATATTCAAGTGGAGATCGCTAAACTGCAAGATCACCAGTGTTTTCAGAAAGCAAGCGCATTTATCCACAGTGGAGAAAGAGAGAGAGCGTGCACAGAGTTGCCAAAGATGAGTAGCACACTTAGCAGATATTTCCATATTGCACAAGTGGGCAGATCTGTCTCAGGGATTAAGTCTCTTTCACGCTTGTTATTTTTTATTCATTATTGCAATATATTTGGCAGGATTCTGATCCCATAGATGGGGTGCTTCTAGAAAGCATTTGGTTGGACAGAAAGTTTGATGAGAATCTGAAAAAGAATTGATCCATATTGAGGGAAGTTAGAGACTGAAAGATATAATCATTGAAATAATTCAATGATTATATCTTCTAAATGTGAATTTTGTCATTGTTTTGGAGCACACTATATAGTTTATAGATAACATTCTAAAAAACAAAAAAATCTTCAATTTTGATTTCATGGGGACTTTAAAAGTAAGATAAAAAAGAATATATATTTGGTAGGTTTTTGTTTGAAAAAAAAAGTGACATACATTTACAGAAATGTGAATATAGTTTTGATTGTTGCACAATGTGTGAAGATGAGTTTAAATGTGTGTTGTGTTTTGAAGTTTTCTTACCCTCTGCCTTTTAAATACGAAAATATAGTTTGGCTCTCTACTCCAGGATTTAAAGTCAATACAGGTCTTGAGTCTGTATTGCTCAAAAGCTCTCAGTATCACACCTTTAACATTGATTTCTATAAAAAAAAAAAAAAAAAAATTAGTACAGTGAGTGCGTAATTTGGAGCAAATATTACATTATTATATTCAAATACCAAGGCTGCTCTCTAAGTGACATTCAGTGGTCAGCCAGCGATACTTTTCACCCATAATAGTGTTTCTGTATTCTCCCTGTGAAATATAAAGCAAACAAGGATTTATTTTATTTAAATAAAATTGTATTATTTTGATGTTTGTGATGTTTAGTGTATCTAACTGTATTTACAAATTAGTCTGACCTCCTGAGGTTAATCTTGACATTTTCTGAAGTTTAAGAATGTCCTTAAAAATGGAGAGACACCTTGAGAACTTCAATCTTCACTCACTTCAGAAAAAAGTGCATTGTGTATTAACCGATTTATAGAACAAAAGAGCTAAGTCTGCAATGGTACGAGCTTGTATCCGATCGTTTATGATTTATTACACTAATGGTAAACTTGATATTGTTAGAAATGGTAAAATGAATTATTGAAATTGATTTAGGCTTAATGAAAGTTCACCTAAAATTTAATTTGGTTGAAGATTTACTCACCCTTGTTATGGAAAAATGTCCAGGTCTTATTGTGAGACAATAACTCAGGGTTTATTCTTGCTAGAAAGTCAGACAATCATACAGAACATCTGCACAGTGTGTGAAAAAGAGGAACACATCGACTCAGTCTTTATAACCCAATCAAACCAGGATGTTTCTATCTCATCCAATCATAATGCATATGTCTCCTTTTAGGGTATCTATTTCACAGCAAATTTGAAATTGTTTTAAATTAACACACACATTGAGAAAGTTAACACTTTTTTTGTGGTTTAGATTAGATTAGATTAGATTAGATTAAACGTTATTGTCATTATGCAGAGGACAAGTACAGGGCTAATGAAATGCAGTTAGCATCTAACCAGAATTGCAAGAATGTAGTGTTTTACATACTGTATATAAATATGCAGAGAAAGTAAAAGTGACATTCAGCCAAGTATGGTGACCCATACTCAGAATTTGTGCTCTACATTTAACCCATCCAAAGTGCACACACACAGCAATTAACACACACACCGTGAGCACACACCCGGAGCAGTGAAGCTACATGTATGATATACAGAATGTTACGGGGGCCGAGAGAGCTCAACACTCTGCAACTTAAGAAAACACATGCAAACTGAAAAAACACCAGCAAATGAAGAAAACATCTTCATTAGTTTGACAACACAAGTGTTGCAAATCATCACAGCACATGCATATGACAAAACACGCTGCAAATCATTACAACACATGCATATATCGAAACGCGCTGCAAATCCTCACAGTACATGCACATTAAAAACCAATTAATGAAGCATTGCAGATTTATTTTCATTAACCTTGAAATTATATTTAGCTGAAGATATTAAAGTTAGCCATTTCACCGTTACCATTTAGCCGTTTTACATTTAATCATATAATTATTCAGATTATTTAGGCTAATAATATCCAAAAGATAAACGGATCATGCAATCAGTTTGTTTAAAAAAACAGAAACAAAAACCTCACCTTTCAGTTCACCAACAACTCCACTGACCAGTAGCCACTGCACGATAAGCAAATCCCAGCCGGGTCCGACATTTTTTTGGGATCTCCTTTAATTAAACATTTCCATTGCGGTCAGTTCTATTTGCAGTGTTTCTTAATTTGCATGTGTTGTGAAGGATTAGCGGCGCGTTTTGTTATATGCATGTGTTGTGAGATTTTGCAGCGGGTTTTGTTATATGCATGTGTTATGATGGATTTGCAGTGCGTTTTGTTACATGCATGTGCTGTGAGGATTTGCAGCGCATTTTGTTATATGCATGTTTTGTGATGGATTTGCAGCACGTTTCGTTATATGCATGTGCTGTGAGGATTCCAATGCGTTTCGTTATATGCATGTGTTGAGATGGATTTGCAGTGCGTTTCGTTATATGCATGTGCTGTGAGGATTTGCAGCGTGTTTCGTTATATGTATGTGTTGTGATGATTTGCAACACTTGTGTTGTCAAATTGATGAAGATGCTTTTATTTATTTGCTGGTGTTTTTTCAATTTGCATGTGTTTTCTTGAATTGCAGCATGTTGAGCTCTCTCGGCCACCGTAGAATGTACAGTGGAGTTGCCATATACAGAAATGAGCAGAGAATATACAGAATATAAATAGGAATGCGATGTAGGGATTGTATGTACATTATGAACAGAGCAATGTAGGATTATATATACATTATGAACAGCAGCAACGTAAGAACAGTGGTAATAAATACAGTTGGATGAGTGTGCAAAAGTATTGTTAATAAACAATGTATTCTATTAAAAATAATAGCAGTGCTATTATAGAAATAGTTTACTGTTCTTTGTACAGTAACAACTTTAGACAGTTTACAGTGTAATAGCTTGAACAATGTGCAGTCTGTGCAAAATATGTGAAGTGCAATACATGTATGTAATGTATTGTGACCAGTACAGTAAGAGAGCAGGTGCAGGTTAGATTGGTGGTGTGGAGTTCAGAAGTCTCACAGCCTCAGGGAAGAAGCTTTTCCTCAGCCTGCTCCTGTAATGCTTGCCGAATGGAAGGAGGGTTAAATCTCCATGGCCAGAGTGAGAGGCATCCTTGATGATGTTTCTTGCCCTGCCCAGGCAGCACTTCTGATAAATGTTCTCAATGGAAGTTAACTGGGTGCCGGTGATCCGTTGAGCAGTTTTCACCACTGTAGCATATCAGACCCAAACCATACAAATTAAAGAGTCGATCAGGACTGTGGTTGAAACACGAGGCGAATTCCTCAGAAAGGCAACAGGAGTTTGTAAATCATTCCTAGTGCCACAAGCCAGAAGCAAGATAACCAACCAACCAACTCTTTCACAGAACAGCTTTCAACATTAACACCACTAGAACAATTATTGACAATTTCAATTCGGAGAAGAGATTGTCAAATTTTGGGCAAGTAATCAAGATGCAATGCTGGCCAGCACATGTAAACCCCTGAGAGTAATAAACAAGATCCTTGGATTGACTTCCCCCCACTTAGCAGGACCAGACTGTTTGAGAGTTTCGTGTTTTGAGTTTTGTAACGCCGTGTCTCAGAGTCTGACCTCAAGTGCCCATTCAACTTCAACCAGCCCACAAAACTCCACAATATGAGCCGACACCCAACCACGGGCTTCCCAAGACGTCACTTCAGCGACTACTGAACTTCCAGCCAATCAGCGACATCGGGAAAACCCCTTTCAAGGACAACAAAGGGAACCCTGTTTACACAGGAGATGCAAGTAACTCCTCCAGACATTTGTACTGGTGTATCTAATATGATTTTAACCTCATTGAGGAACTCAATGTGAGGGCTAATTAAGTGATTTATGACTGTTCATGTCTATGCAGCTTCACGTATTGCTGTAAACTTGGGATTCCACATTTTCGTTCTCTTAAACTCATTCTTCCCTAACTTTCTATCTTCCTGCAACTTTTGTGAATGTGTTAGACTAGTTTATGTGTCTTAGATTTATCTAATAAAGCCTTATTCATATTGAAAAGAGAAGTATCTTGTGTTTTCTGCTTACTAGTTAATGTCTTGAACTGCCGATCTTCTTACTGTGCTAATTAATAGTGTTTTCACTATAGTTTGGATATTAATATCCAGTGCAGATTTGATGTTAAACGGCTCATTCAGTGAATCGCAGGGCGCCTCAGTGATTCTGTCCAAATTCCCTTTAAAATCTTTAATGATTCCCTTTGAGCTAAATTGACCTGTTCCACTTACACCACCTGCTGGAGTGCTTTGCGGTCAGATGCAGAGCAATTGCTGTACCATACTGAGATGCAGTTTGTGAGTATGCTCTCAATGGTACAGCGGTATAATTCAACAAGAATCCAGGGACTCAGGTGAACTTTCTTAAGGCTCCTTAAGAAGTAAAGGTGCTGCTGTGCCTTTTTGACCAGGGTCAGGACCAGGTGAGGTCATCAGAGATGTGGATGCCAAGGAATTTGAAACTGGACACATGCTCCACTACAGCTCTGTTGATGTAGATGGTGTGTGTGCATGACTCATAGTCCGCCTGAAGTCCACAGTGATCTCCTTTGTCTTCTGGGTGTTTAGTTCCAGATTGTTAGTGGCACAACACACAGCCAGGTGCTGCACATCATCCCTGTAGACTGACTCATCATCATCCTTGATCAGACTTACCACCGTGGTGTCATCTGCAAATTTGATTATGGTGCTGGATCCATAACACAGTCATGGGTGATTAGGGAGTACAGGAGAGGGCTCAGTACGCAGCCCTGTGGCATGCCGGTGTTCAGGGTGATGATGGAGGATGAGAGGTTATCTAACTTAACAGACTGAGGTCTGTTAGTCAGAAAATCTAGAATCCAGTTGCAGATGAGTGTGCTGATTCCAAGCTGGCTGAGCTTGGAGATCAGCTTGGAGGGGATTACAGAACTGAAATCTATGAACAGCACTCTCACATGTGTTTTGACTGTCCAGGTGTGTAAGGGCAGAGTGAAGTGCCGTTGAGATGGCGTCCTCTGTTAACCTATTGTGGTGATAGGCAAATTGGAATGGGTCTAGTGTAGCAGGGAGACATGATTTTAAGTGGGATGAAACCAGTTTCCCAAAGCACTTGGCAATGATGGGGGTGAGTGCAACAGGACGGAAGTCCTTAGGGACCAAGGCAGTGGAGTGCTTCGGTACTGGCACGAAGGTGGAGGTTTTGAAGCTAATGGGGACAGTTATTTGGGCCAGGGGCAGATTAAAAAAGTCCATGAAGACCTCAGCCAGCTGCTCCTCACAGGCTTTAAGCACACAACCAGGTATTCCGTCAGGGCCAGCTGCCTTCTGTGCATTCACCTTGTGGAGTGGAGTAAACATCTGATGTGGAGAGTATGACAGGCAGTTCACTGTGTTAATGCTCAGCTTTGAGTGAGATCTCCTTATTATTTTGATAAAACTGAGCATAAAAGTGATTGAGCTCGTCGGGGAGGGAGGCAGTGATGGGGGGGGGGGGGTACACAGTGTTTGGTGTTTTGTAGTCTGTGATAGATTGTACACCTTGCCACATAAGCCGGGGGTCTAAAGAATTGAATTGTTCTTCAATCCTCTGATTATGTGTGAGTTTGGCCTGGCAGATGCCCTTCCTCAGGTTGGCTCTAGCTGAGCTGTAAGCCTCCCAATCTCCAGACCTGAAGACAGCATCTCTTGCTTTGAGCAGGAGACGAACCTCTCTGTTCATTCAGGGCTTCTGATTGGGGAATTTTTTTTTTTTTGTATGTGGTCACTCTGCCCACACATCTGTTGATGTGCTCCAAGACAGAGTTGGTGTAATTGTCAATGTTGATCTGAGAGTTTGTGGTGGTCAGGGCTGCAAACTCACTCCAGTCTGTGTGCTGGAATTGATGTTGAAAAGTGGAGTCAGCACCTTCCAGACAGATTTTAACATTTATTATTGTAGGTTTAACAAATTTAATGACCGGGGTATGCTTGGGGAGCAGGAACAAAGAGAGGTGGTCAGACTGACCGAGGTGGGGGAGGGGTTTGACTTTGTAGGCCTCAGTCACATTAGTATTTACGTGGTCCAATGTTTTATGTCCCCTTGTAGTGGAGGAGACATTTTGGTGAAATTTAGGAAGAACAGATCTTAAAGTGCAGTGATTTAAAGTCCCCAGCAACAATAAAGGCATTTTAAATTTGAAATAATTTAAAATAAAATTTTACAAATTACTTTTTACTGTATTATTGGTTAAATAAATGCAGCCTTTATATATTACAGAAAGCTGTTCACAGCTTTCCAAAGCTTTGAACAGTATTGTGTGTGTGTGTGTGTGTATGTATGTATATGTATATTAATAAAGAGGCGAAGGGAAGGAAATATGTGGTATAAAACAGAGTAGAAACAATAGGGAGAACCGCACCCTGGAGAGGATTGTGAAACAAAACCGATTAAAAAATGTGGGGGTGATACACAAAGAGTGGACTGCAGCTGGAGTCAGTGCTTCAAGAAACACTACACACAGACGTATGCAAGACATGGGTTTCAGCTGTCGCATTCCTTGTGTCAATGCACTCTTGAACAACAGACAGCATCAGAAGCATCTAAAGACAAAAAGGACTGGACAATCATTAAAACTTTTTATAGTTATTGTCTTTTGTTTTGAACAGGCCTTCTAGGCTTTGATGCTAAGACCACTGTTCTGTCCATCTCACTGTGTATCTGAAGAGTCAAGCAGTCTCCAACCCCATGGTTGCAGGAGCCACTGCTTACTGGGTGCCAAGAGTTCCCAGACCAATACCTCCTTCAGGCAAGCAGGCCATGTTCCCCTCAAACTAATCATAATAATAGCATTAAAACTTAAGGCATAATCACAAACGATCTTCCATGCTTTAATTTTAACAGTTAAACCTGTTGTTCAGCACTTTGTTTGCTGAAAAAAAGGATCTGTTAAACTTTCATTTGATTTATGTAAATTTTAGAGATATATTTTTTAGAAAGTGAATGATTTATTCTTTAATTTGATGACCACCATTTCTAATAATACATTTGTATATGAATCCAGGAAAATTAAATAAGACATTTAGATTGGGGGGACCAGAAATATAAAAATGGAAGTTCCACTAGCATCTAAGAGTATTTTTAGTAAGTATATGATTATAATGTAATATATGGCCCCAAAGAGAACCCCTGATCCACATAAAGTGTATTGTTAGTACTGCACATCATCAATACTGGTATATTGTAACACCCCTAGTCATCAATATTTGTGGTACAACACATTTTAGTTAGAACTGAACCATAGATACTTCTCAGTGTCCTTCACTCAGGTATTGTTTTTTCCCCCTATCTCTCCATGTTGTCAAATCTGCCTCTGATAATTGGGTAAACAAATGTTCTCATCTTGTTAATGGACATGCATGGTGTTGCCTTCCATTTTAGTGTTCAGCATCAGTATTCCAAAAAAATAAATGTGGAATGACACACTGTCCGGGTCCCCCAAGGACAAATTCCTGCCTGCAATTTTATATACATTGGTACATGTTGTTGATGATTTGAATGGTAAAGTGGAAGTGTGCTGTTTCGCTGGTCTTTGCTTTGCAATTATGCCCATGATGGTCAAAAGGCAACTCACGTTTTGACACAGCCTATATATGTTTTGATTGGTGGTTAATTTTAACTGTTTGTCCTGACTAGGTGAATACTCTGAGGAGTACATCTACTCTGCTGCAGGTTAGTTCATTAAAGGTGAAATTTCAGCATCATGCTCTTGTCAGTGTGTGCACTGGTATTAAAACCTCATGTTTCTGTATTGCAGAAGCAGGATATCAGAGTCCATCGGTGTATGGTGCAGCAGCAGAGTCTACCACCAATCTTGTACGGTTTCCAAACTTCATTTGTCAAAATTGTTCACCAAAATGCTAATACCGTGGCTGACATGAGTTCCAGTGGGAGAACATGGAGTAGATGTGCTCTGACAGCTCTGCACAATCTCTCCTAAACAAACTTGTATTATTTTCCTTTATTTGAGAATTCAGAAAATGTGACTTCCCTCATTAGATGAGTGTATGGAAATGTTTAATCACTTTTACAATAAATAGAGATTTCTAATCCGTTTGAATTTTGACATTTTTGCAGACCATTCAGGAAGGAAGTTCTCGTGCTGGGTCACCACAAGAGGGTGTCGCTACCTACAGTTACTCACAACAGGCATGCATTGTTCACAGTTTTTATACATTTGTTAAACAGTTGCTCTCCCTTGGAGGGGATGTGTGTAACTCAGTGTGGTTGTTCAGGTGGTTGTGAAGACTTCTGTGCTCTCCTCTTCTCAACCAATCAACTCTGCCCCGGCTGCAGTCTTCACATCAAACTCTTCCTCTTCATCCACTGGGAGCTCCCAGACCCGGCCAAACTCACTGCAGCCCAACAACATCTTAACATCTGGACAGCCACCACCTCAGAATGCTCTGGGCAGGCCTGGAATACAGGTATGGTTATTTTGTCTAACGTTTTAAAATAACGTAGTGATTCTCATGTACAATCATCAAATACTAATGTTAGCAAAGGAGGTCAATCAAGACTCTTCCTCCTGTAGCCATTGTGTAGTTTTATCCATACTGTTTTTCCTGAGCAGTTCCGTGGTTTGTCAATGAGTTGGGAGAGCCAGCTACCATGGCACCTCCTCCTCCATATTCTTATGACCCCAATGGCAGTGACCTTCCAGGTCAGAGGGTACCACTTCTTTGTCTAATATTTGTGCATTATCTTTTCTGCATATTTAGTTATACTCTTAAAAATAAAGGTTCTTCAAGTGATGCCATAGAAGAACCATTCAGTCAAAGATTCTATAAAGAACCATCTCTTACATTTTTTAATATGAAGAACCTTCTTTCTCCACAAAGAACCTTTTGTGAAACAAAGTTTCTACAGATGTTAAAGGTTATTTATGGAACCATTTAGACAAAAAGGTTCTTCTATGAAGCACTTTTATTTTTTAAGAGTATATTTCTAAGCTTTTTCTCCCTCAGATTGCAAAGTGCTCCACTACTATTACAATTTTGGGGTTCAGGTAAGTGAGCATTTTGCTTTTGATCTCTACTTTGTCACCTATACAGATGTATAGCTTATGTAATGTCCTGCACTTATAAATGAGGCAAGGTTTATGTGAGTTATACCTAAATGTGAGTAATATGTGGCCTATTGTGGATTTTATGAAACAAAAGCAGCATGGGAAGTCAAAAGGATTTGGAAAAAATATGTAGCGCTCCAAACAGAAAAAAAAGTTCTCAGTACTACAGGTGCGAACAAGTTTTTGCACGATGCAAATTGAAAAATAAATAATTTTTGTAGACTTTCAGTCTTGAGTGGATCAGTGTGCGGCTAGCAACTCCTCTTGTTCAAGTCAAAAGGAAATCATAATTTAAGGCTTCATGAAATGCATTTTAAAAATAATTTTAGATTTTTTCCTGTGGTGCAATTATCTTAGTACCCCCCCCCCTTCTTTTCTCAAGAATAATAATTTCTAAATTCATTGTTTTGATATAAATTGTCATTTTCTACCCTAAATTGAGTCTCTATTCGAGCACTTTATTGGATGGGGTTGGAACCTATTCAAACTTGTAAACACCCACTGTTATGATTGGCTGACATCTTTGCACCTATGAGCCCTACATGTCTGTGCTCTCCACAACACACCACTACCTCACGCCCTGGACTCTTGGTGCCATCCCATACCCCCCCCCCCCCCCCCCCATGCACCACCCCACATACTGTCCCTCTTCCTCTCACTGTCCCATCAACTACATCACCGCCCCCACCCACCTGCCACAACTCACAGTTAGTCTAAGTCTCGTTTACCAGCAGAAATGTTCCCGTTTGTTCATTTGTTAGTATTGTTTTCACAGAAGAATGGTTATTCAGGGATCCTGCAGTGTTACTCAGTACTTAAATAGAAATGCAGGACAGAGTAGGTGTGCTTTTACCACCCTGCACATTCTCTCTACCCAATCAACATCATTTCACTGTAATTTAATAAGCTTACATTGGACTTTTTTCCATAATTATTTGATGATTTTAAAAGGTGACATGATTCTATTCGTTCCCTCCTCATTTGCTTTTACAAATGTTTGCACGCTTCCAGAATGTAGTATTTAAGCATCACACCAGGAGTTAAAGTCAAAGGAAAACAATGTCTGTTGTTTATCTGTCAAAAACATCACTTATTATACTTGCACAAAAAAATAAAAAAATAAATTTGAAACCAAATCAAGTGGTTTCCAAATCCATTTTGAGGTTACAAGCTAAATCTTATTTTTATGAAATAAATGTACTATTTGAAGGATCCTAAAAAGGAAAATGTCAATATAAATATAAAAATCAATATAAGATTTGATCACAGGATTAAATGTCATTTTACAGTTTAATTTAAATGTGTAATATTGTGAAATTAGTTTTTACTGTATTTTTGCTAAAATAGATGCAGCCTTGGGGAACATATACTTAAAACAAATTTCCAGAATGGTTGAATTGTGTTTGTAAATTTGTGAATCTATCAAGTTGCAAATGTTTTTATTGGTCTATCACAGGGGTGGCCACCTGCTCACCAACCTGTAACTTTCTAGTAACTTTCAGACCTTGATTAGCTCGTTCAGCTGTGCTTCATCAGGGTTGGAGCTGAACTCTGCAGGGTCTACATCCTTCGGAGGACTCATTTGAAGGATGTTACGTCACAGCGCCGCGGCGAAGGCTGTCCAAATTCGTAGGATCCTTCAAATGTGGCCCACAAATGCGGCCTCCTTTTCCCCGAACTGGAAGGATGGGTGTGGTGGATCCTTTCGCGTCCTACCTATCCCATAATTATTTTCGTCAGGACGAAGCGAGCGGTAGCGGAGTGGGGGAGGAGTATTATTTTCGATGTTTTTTAAAAACTGGCTTTTCAAAAATATATATTTTCAGTGGTTTTCTAGTTAGGCATTTTGTTTTAGCATTAAGCTTTTTTTTTTTGTTTTACATTTGTACGTGTATATGTAAAAAAAAAAAAAAAAAGTTTACTTTCGTAAACTAGCTTCTTCCTTACTGCCTGTGTGAATATCCCCTTACACACAGCTTATTTGTTAGTGATTGAAGCTGTTTTTAACGCTTCTAAGGACGAATGAGCAAACAGAAGTGTTTATAAAGCTCCGGGGAGAGAACGATGAGCTCTCCCCCCGCGTCTTGCTTAGCGCTGTCACGGTTGCTAGGCGACAGGATATGAGCAACGGGTAAGGGAGGGAACTGAAAGAAGGGTAGGCTGTCCAAATTCACAAACACCGACTTCCGGTTTTTGCGGTCGTCGGAGGACCCCTCCTCCTTCAACCGGGTAGGAAGGATCCTAAGGAGGATGCAGACCCTGAATTTGGACACAGCTAGTGGTAGAATGGTGTGGCCACGAACAGCTTGTTAATAACTTGTACCCTGTGTACAGTATGTTGCCACATTATTGTTTTTACTTTTGATATTTATCTGGAGGAATCTTTGAGGCCGATCAGTTTGCTCATCATTTGAGATTCTTCCTCTCCAGCTGCCCATATCCCACAATAATACCCACATCACCCTTAGGTGGCCCTCTCACCAGTAACATCATCATGCAGGTCTGTGCTCGCACAGGCCGGGGGTTAGCCATGATAAGGCAGCATATATATATTTTATTTATTTATTTATTTTTTATAGTACCTTCTCTAAACAAATGTTTTAATGTTAACTAAAAACTTGTGTGGCCACTGTGACATCAACTGAAATGCAGAGTCATTTGAGAGAAAAAGCAAGAAATTACATTTAAAAAGAAATATTATATTATTAACTTTCAATAACATGCACAATAACACAAGGAAAATTTAGACTTTAAAGAACAGCAAAGGTTTCCATCATTAGCAATGTTAACCCAGATGTGATTTTTATTAAGTTCATGTGACCACAAACTAAAAATGAAATATAAAACCACTAAAGCATCTATTTTAACTCAAGGTATAAAAATCCTCACCCATTATGTCTACATGAAATTTAACAATAATGTACCCCATATGTCAAAAAAGAATAGAAAAATAAATTTAGAAAATTTACTGTCGATAACTGACAGCATTATAACCATCATAAAGCAACACAAGTGAGAGGTTACTAACCCACAACAGAAATTGTAAAATGAATTTGATATATTATTTGTGATGGGTTCATAGTCTAAACTAGAAACTAACTCTACAGTAGCTCCTGGTATTGAGCTTTCACAAACTCTAAATATTTGATCATGCATTGTGTTTTAGTCACTAATACCATTAGCTATAAAACATTTTTGGAAAAACAAATGAAAAGCTATTACCAGTCACATAGATGCACAATTTTTGTAGCATATTTTAAGCTTAATTTGAAACCATTTGGTGACCTTTAAAAACATTTATGTTCAGTGCAGAGATAAGTTTATTACAAAGATGCATATATATTAAGGTCCACATCATGTTACCTGTATCTTCTAATAAAATAATGTCACTTAAAGATCACTAAATAACTTGCATTGTTTCAGATATCATATTTCATATATTGGCTCTACTTCCACTTCTGATTTCTGAAAAGGACTTTCTATAGTACATACACATGATCTTCAAATCTGCAGTATGAGCTCGTTTTCAAAAAATATTGCACTAGCATTAATGATTAAAAGTGTTACAGCACCAGAACTGAGTATGCGGTGCAGAGTTATACAGAGTAAATGTCTCTTGTTTAAATTGCTAACTTAAAGCCGTACATAATAAACTCAGGATTTTACTTTAGATTTGTATGAGAGAGTTGCTACAAGGGTGCATTCTGAGGTATAATTTGAAGAGCTCAGAAGTGTATAAAGTTTTTCTTGCTTTGGGATTTTTATTAAATGTCGTTTTCCGACATCATTTTGAATGGAATTCAAATAAAATGAACCAAAAATTCTGATATAGCCACAGTAGGTGCGAACAGAGCCAATATTAAGTTTACATTTAAAGGTGAAGTGTCTCTGAGTAAAGAGTCAACTGAGTAAAGCCACCTTTGCAATGCACATAATAAATGATGTCTGATAGACTGGAATTCATTTGTTTCCTATTTAGAGACACATAGGCTTATGGGATCATATGTGGATGTGTTATTTTTGAGATCCAATTCAAGCTTTGGATGTATTAATTTTGAACTTGAGATATTAGACCGCATGTAACATGCTAACCTGAATTTAATTAAATCAGTGTACAGTGTAACTCTTACACACTTAATAGTTGTAAAATGCAATTATTTAATAGTAGGAACACAATTATTAATTAAAATGTTTTACTTGTTTTGTCTGTTCCAAAAGAATTGGTAGTCATTTGCCCTATATGCATATCTAGCTATTGTTTATATTTGATTATTCATTTTCCGCCATGGTGAGGATAAATGTTCACCAGACGTTTTATTTATCTGAATATTCCCTGTAATGAAAATTTGGCTTACGACATTCATAGGTTGATTACCTGAAAAGTGTAACACAGTCCCCTCATCGGGACATGCTTACTTCCCTGCTAATAGTATGCAAAACATAGTACGTCAAATTATCACTAACCAAATTCGCAGAATTCATAAAACAGTATGTAAAAAAAAAAAAAAAAAGATAGCTGAGACGTTTTACTACCCCATAAAGCCATGTGAGAGTATTCGTCAATGGTGGGGAAGCGAAATGACTGATGTTGTAGGTCACATGACAATGCCAACATGGTAAATGTAGTATGTACGAATTGTATTAATACTACATCTATGCATACTGTAGATCATGGCTGCCTCTAAAATAGCATACTCTCCAAGTTGACACTTTTGAATATGTAATTACTTTTTAAACATTCAAAAAGTACATTCTATGTAGTATGAATGAGTTTACGTTCATGTAACCTTTCCATCAGTTACGTTGCTTCACTGCTCTCCCGTGCCCTCATGGGATAGTAAAGTGTCCATTGGATACATACTTCAGAGCCTTTTGTCTACTATATAGGAAGGAAAAGTATGTTATTTCAGATGCAGTCTGCGATTTTGCTTTAATTTGTAGGATCCAATCAATGGCAGAAAGGGGAGTGTTGAGCATTTTCTATATATATTTTTTTGTTTGTTTGTTTTCTTCGCAAATAAATTACATGCTTCACCTTTGAATGTAAATTCCAAGTGGCCTCAATCAAGGAACAAATTTTCCAAATCTTTTGCTTAGGCGTTACATAAATGGTCGACCAGACACTTGCGTTGATGTTTTACGAATGTTTTTACACAATTCGTGCTGCTCTGGTTTTGTGAATAAAGCCCAATGTGTGCAAAGCAGAAAGATGCTGAAGTATAAGAGTAATATGCCCTTCACTGCTGTTGAAGCTTTGAACTAGTCTTAAGCCAGGGATCTCCAACCCTGCTCCTGGAGTCAGTTCCAACACACCTGCCTGTAATTATCAAGTAACTCTGAACACTTTGTTTAGCTAGTTCACGTGTGTTTGATTGGGGTTAGAGCTGAAATCTGTAGGATGGTAGCTCTCCAGGGGCAGTTTTGGAGACCCCTGCCTTAAGCTGTGAAACTTTAATGAACTGACTTCGCATCTACAGCTTTGTCGTAACCGACTCCTCTTGTTCCCAGCTTGAGGAGCCCAAACTGTCACCGGGTCCGACCCAGTCGTGGCACAGATAATCACTGGAGGCCAGGAGCTGGACACTGGAGGCGGTCAGACTGGAAGCAGAGTGCAGCGAGTGCCTGGGCGACTGGAGGAGGAGACTGTCCCTGCCGTTTGCCCGTTGAGATGTGGCCTGCATTGGGTTCTGTTCAGTCTCTGGTGGTCCCAGTCCCAGTGTGTGCAGGTGCATCTCGCTCTGTGTTACCTTCAACAACACCTGGGGACCTTTCCAAGACGTTTGTGGTACGCTGTTTGAGATGCTGTATGCAGACTGTTGATCTCCCTTGGTCTCTGCCTGTTGGTCAGGGATGTGTCCGTTCATACGAGACATTAGCATTTCCAAGCGTTTCAAAGAGTTTTTCTTGGAACACGAAAAGCGCTGCAGGCGGCTGCTGTGCACAAATGCAGCCGAGTGGGATATGTTGTTTCTCAAGCCATTGCTTTCCGGTCTGCCTCTGACCGGTCCCGACATGGACTTGAAGAGAGCTGATACGCTGAACTGGGACTCTCTGTTTCTCCTGTAACATTGGGAGAAGGATGTAGATGCTTTAGATCTAGATGACTCTTCCCCATCCCCATATCCAGGTCCTCTGAGCCTATCGCCCTCCCCGTCCTCCTCTTCCTCAGACTCAGGTGTTTCGTCCTGCTGAGTGGCCTCGCTACTAGAAGAGTATGTGCGGCGCGGTGGTTTACGGTTGCCCAGCAGGTCAAGAACCTCATAGCGGAAGCTGGAGATGTCCTGCTTAAGTTCCTGAATGCGGAGAAAATGAATTCAATTACCAGAGCGTAAACAAGACCACCTAATTACTGGGAATATTCTAGCGTTGTGACTATCTTCATGACTTTTGCTTCTTATGGTTGGACTTGCTGACTTTAGGGGTGAGTCATATCTGGAGTTTATCATCTTCCGTAATCAGTCTCTCCCCAAATGTCTGAGGTTTAATATACAGGAAATGATGGCATCTCAAAATGAATATCAAGCAAACAACAAAATGTTCTGTTGCATACAGGTTGGAAATTGGATTAATGTGAAATTACTTGTTTTGTCCTATTGTGTTATTGGCTAGTTCACTTTGCACTTTAAGGTCCTAAAGGGAAATAGCTATTTAGACCATGAAATTCGTAGAAAAAATGGATTTAATAAGGAGAATATTACATCTTCTATCGCACCCAAGCCAAAAGAAATATTTACAGAATTTGCTGTTTTGTACTTTAAACAGTGTACAATTAGGCTAATAAATTATTTTTATTCATATTAATAATTAACAATATTAATATATTTAACATAATAATGGCAACTAATACGCATCGAATACTGATGTCTTTTGTATTTCTTCAGAAGACCATAGATTATTTTGAAGTAAGATCATTTACAGCCCTGAATTCAATGTTCATTTATTCTACTCAACATTATTTCATTAGTGTTCACGTCAAAAGTGTGTTTCTACCACATGTAACCGTCAAAACTTCATGACAAACATGCTACATTTGAAAAAAAAAAAAAAGTACACTTTACGAATGTAAATGAGATCATTATTGCCTCAATAAGTGCCTATATAGAGGTGACTAAAAAATCTTAATACCTTGAAGTTCTCCTCTGTCAGCCCTTCGTCTGTTTTGGCGCTGCGGATCATGGCTGCAACATATCGCTTTACTAAGTTTCTGATCACCTCCTAAAAACAGCCATAAACAGGACAAACTTCAATACATTTTTTCTTGACATATTGCCTTCTGATCTACAAATAACCATGTTCTCCTCCACAAAGGAGGCGATGATATATTCTCGGGTGGGTTGAGATATGGTGATGGCTTTGAATGTAATTGGCATGTGTATATTTTGTTATTCCAGTTTAATAAGCGGTGAAAATCAGTTTTGGGCATATTCATGACGTATGCATTAACTGGAGGTGAAAATCTGGATGTGCATTCATTAGCATTTATTTGCATTTCCAATAATGAGCCAGCAGTGGCTCTCAAAACCCACTACGCACAATAACAAAATGCATATTGCAAAATCTGCCACTGCAGAAATATTTGTCTGTAGCAATTATATACAACCTCTCACTTACAAAAGACCCCGCTTAAAGGAATCGGTCACCCCAAAATTGTCAATTTATTAATCTGTATTTTTTCACAGAACATAAAATATGAGATTTTGAACAATCATCACACAGCTCTTGAAATGCAACAACATAATGAGCACAGCTGTCAAGCTAAAAAAAAGAAGAAAAAAAAAAAAACTATCAAAAGCATCATATGACTTTCCAGTGCGAAATCGCATACTTCCCTACATAGTGTGCAAAAAAAAAAAAAAAAAAAAAGTATATGAGGTGAGTTTATAGGACTAAGTAAATTTCTTCCAAGATGTCAACTTTGATATTCCACAAATAAAAAAAATATAAGCATACAAATGAGACAAGTGTGAGTCAGTGTTAATTTTGACACAAAATTTTAATTTAGTTTTAGTCTTAGTCTTTTGACTATAATTCTTTTTAGTTTTAGTCAAGTTTTAGTCATCTGATTTGTTTTAATTTTAGTCTTATTTTAGTCGACTAAAATTGCTTGGTATTTTAGTCGACTAAAATAAGACTAAAATCAATAACAGATTTACTAGACAATTTTTTACAGCTGGTATAGGAAACAAACTTAACCAAAATATATAAAACACAAATTCAACTTTATTTCAACACAAATGTGTCTTTATTTCGATTCAAAAGCTTTTATGCAGCAACAAACACTGTCATGATAATGTAAACAATAACTAGCTGCCAACTGACCATCAATAAAAGAAAAATAAAGTTAGGTCCAGGACCTTAAAGCTTACAGCTGAGCTGAACAATAAGTGCATACATTTAAAGTAAATATTTAATAAGTTGGCAGCTAGGTGGATAAAAAAAAGTAACAAGATTTTATAAGATATTCATTTGTCTAGCAATATTGTATGTTTTAAATACTACAATATTGCTAGATTAGTATGTATAATGATAGGATTTGAACATTCACGTTTCACATGACTAATATAGAAATATTTGTGATATTGTCAACAAGTAGAACATTATAAAATATACTAAACATTGGTATTAATCAAATGTATGTATCATAATATTACGTATTAGTATTGTGCTCTCATCTAACTTGAAGAAGGGGCTATTTTACATTACTTTTCAGTTCGTAATATTTAATGCTACAATATCTACGCACTGCATTCTTCCAATTTTGCTTAGCTCAATAAACAAAAGAACATCGTTGTGAAATTACATTTGAGAAAATGTCCGGGTGGCTCGTCTGTAAATGTCTTTTCAAATTGGTTGTGTTCTTGCCACGAATGAGCGCTCTGCGTGCTTTACGCTTTGTTTTGTTTTGTTCGTCGTCAAACGTGAAGTGAGCTGTGGACATTTTGTCGCTCTTTTAAACATCACCTCTTCGAATGCCGTCTTCCCGGGAGCTCATTTAAAAACTGAAAACTTTCGCTTCACGTCTCAATAAGTCAGACTCGGATTGGTTCTCTTCTCTCATGCAGTCTCGCCTGTTATGTTTTGCCGGTTCTTTTGCTCATTCTTCGCATCTCTCCCGTCTGCTGATTTGATTTTCGTCACAGTCTATTTTCGTCTCGTCCTTTATTCGTTGACGATAATGTCAATCAATTTAGTCATAGTTTTAGTCTCCATCAGTGCCTTCTATTTTAGTTTTCGTTTCGTTTTCGTCCGCAAAAATATATTCGTGACGAAAATAATGACGAAAATATTTAGTCAACGAAATTAACACTGGTGTGAGTATAGCTTGAAGTTCCTGCCTGTGGTCCCTTTATGAAGTCTCACGTGTTCTTTCATAATAGATGTCCGTTAGTGTTGTGACCTGCACCAGAGGTTGCTGCACTCTGTGTATTAATGCCTTAGTAATCAGCAGGGATCCAGTGGTTATAAAGTTCAAAGCAGGAAAGGGTGTAGTGCAATTAGAGCAAGTAATTAATATGCATTGATTAACTAATTAACATAATATTTCGTTTCGGTGTGATGGTGCACTATTTATTTCAAACTGCTTTAAAATCCCACCTACATTACATGATTTTTTCTCTTTGTAAGTGCCTAGAACTGTTATTTACAAAAAGACATGCAAATTATAAAATGTGCAATGCTCTAATAACTCATTAATATGCATGATACCCATAGGCCAATGTTTGTTTTCTCATTTAAATAAACTGTTGGAATTGTTAACCTATTAAAAGCAAGGTTTGAATCCAACAAAATGGATGCCAAAGTGTGATGTGTACGGCCAAACACCATTACCTGGTAATGCTGGTTCTGAATTAGGTTATCGGCATGCCTTTCCTGAAACATAAAGACAACAGATTTCAACAGCAAATATGTGGCATTATGTAATACTTATGATCCAAAGATGAAAAGTTTGAACTGTCACAAAGCAGTGCCAGATACTGTTATTTGAGTATAATTGATATAGTATTATAGTTATTGTTAATATTTAGAATTTTAGTTTTTTATTTTTGTCATTTTAATTATCTTTTGAATGTCTATATAGTTTTTATTCATTTAGTTTTTAATTTATTTGTTTGTTTCAAGTTACACTAAACAAAAATGGAAATTGTTGGTAAGTAGCTAAAATAAAATAATAATTTTAAAGAATCAGTGCGTTATATTTCTTAAAAAGTTTTCTCAAGGGTTTTAGTTTTATGATAACATCCCTGAAACGTTCACCCAAAAAATGTAAACCGTCATTTATAAACATTCATATGGTTCCAAACCTGCTTGACTGACTTCCACAAAATATAGTGTTTGAAGTCAATTATCTTTTTTAATTATTATTATTCATTTATTTTATGTATGACAATGAAAAGTATACATAAATTTGAAATTTTGAAAAGGGGTATAATAAGGTCCAAGTGACTTTTGAAAGCCTTCTGAAACCACATAATACCTTTTCACCTTTAAAAGGCTTTGTATGAAAAAGCATCCAGCACATTCTTTTAAAATTTCTCATTTTGTGTTGCATGGAATAAAAATTCATACAGGTTTGATACTACAGGAGGGTGAATCAATGATGACAAAATGTTCATTTTCACACAAACTGTCCCTTGAAATGACCTGAAGCCTTCTGAAAGCATTTGACATGCCTATTCTTCACTGCAATGGCAGTTACAAATTCATAAAATAAATGATAGCAGCCTTACATAATGACTGTCAAACCCAAAACTGTGTGCTCCATGTGCTGTGTGGGAGAATGTGGGTGAGCGCGCTTGCAGAAACAGTAGAGTCCACCTCACAGAGGAGAGAAGTTCAACTGATCGAAAGATGGCAGGGGAATGGGTATGGTTGAAGCGGGGTTGCCTAGCAACCAATATCAGCCTATAGGGCAACTTGAGGCTGGATGCCAAATAGACAAGCCCTGGCAGGTTAAATCCAAACATTATTTAATGCTAGGACATCCTTGAGACAATTTAAAAGGCAATTTAGGATTTCTGAAGGTTTATTAGTATCCTTAATGTTAAAAGTATCGCTATTATTATCATCATTAAAATGTGCATGATTAATCTTTTTTTGGCTTTAATATATTTTTCAGATTTAGTAGGCCATTCTGAGAGGTCAGTGTAAAAATTGAAACAAACTCTTTCTTGAGGGGAATTTAGCTCTTGAGGGTGTCATCATTATTCAGTGTATTTTCCAAGCAAAAGCCAGTTCATTCAATAAGAATCCATCCAAACATTAATTTTGTATTACAGATGTATTATACATATGGCTGCCTTATGAACTGACGTGCCTTAAAGGAACTCCAGGGTGGTTTTAATGGTGTTCTGAATGGGTGCTTTCTGGCTAAAGTCGAAAGAGCAATATTCAGGGTTTCTAGATATGGCTTGGTCACCTCTCTCTTTTTTGTTTTTGCCTGTTCAATCATCCACCAGAATAAAATCTGATCTTTTTTAAAAAAAAAATACAAATTTCTTCAATAAACCACATGCTTTTAGATGTAAATCATGTCCACTGCACAAACAACATATAATATTCAGGATACAAAGTTAACAAAGGACGAGCAGATGTGCCTTCTCTATTTCTAGTGATTCTTCAAAAAAATCACTGTTCATGATGACAGCTATAATGTGCCACCCACGCGCACACAGAATGGAAGCACACAGTGCATTACCGTGAACTCTTTGAGGTTTTCGTGTCTACACTCCTTATGCCTAGGCTCTCCGTGTCCACACAGAAGGCAGTGCAGCCACACACACAGGTACCACACAGACTTTGGACTGGGTATGATGTTGAAGGGTGGTGGTAACGTCCCCCCCTCATCAAAGTAGCTCATCCACAGCTTGGTACGAGCAAATTTCCACTCAATGTCGGCGTGATCCTACAGCAGAGAAAGAGACAGACAGTTGGATGGAGGACAGTGCTGAAAGTGCCAATTGGGATAGTGTCCCAGACTGGCTTTTGTTACTGCAAAACTCATCTTGCGACTGGATGATGTGCGCTTACTAAGAATTGTGTTTACTTGGATAACAGTTCCCATTGTGAGACACAAACAGGGGTGAACATGCCTCTAAATGCAGCTTATATAAGCACAAAACTAACATGTCGAAAAATACACAGATTATGAGCCCATCTGGCTGTAACAAAACTACTAAAATATAATGGTCTGTTAGTAAGATACTAATGGATTTAATATTCAATATCTACACAAAAACATTATGTAATGTAAGAATATCAAACATTCACATCAAGAAAACATTTAAACATAAAACTGGAAAATATATTCATAGACGGGGCACCTAACGACCCTCATGATTGTCAGAAATCAAGACTCTTGAAATCAAATAATATCTTTTTTTTATTTTTATGACAAGACATTTATAATGTATTAAAATGTAATGTGGTGCAACTTATCATAACTGATTTATGTATGAATAAATCATGATTTATTTATTTTTAATTATTTTTTTATACATTTTATTTATTGGTTACACCACATGACATTTTTTGTCATTAAATGTAAACTTTTCTCTCTCTCTCTCTTTTTTTTATAATTTTTTTTAAAAGAATGTTTTTCAAAACCATAACCGCACACAAATAACAGGAAGAATATTAATAGCTTGGCACGTTTTAAACTAGATTTTGTTCATGGACACTGTTATTTTTCATAGCACAATGTTAATTGCACAAATACAAAACAATTTGATCAGTAAGGCACATTATCATGTTCCTTATCTTTCAAGGTTTTATTTAGTCACCTAGCCTGGTCAGGCTGATCTGTTGACTGATTTTAGTCACTTTTCAGTTGATCGTCCAGCTAAACTCGCTAAATACCATCTTGGCCAGGTTAAGATTAAGACAAGATTAATCCAGCTAATAACAGCAAGCCAATCTTAGGCTGGCATAAAATGTTCTTTTTAGCAGGATATTATTTATACCAAGCAAATGTACTCAATTAAAACACTGGGCATGTGGTCAGACTCATTGCAAGTGGTTTTTGCTCTAAAATTTTGTTTGCAATTTCATTTTTAGTGAATTTGAACCTTTCTGGCCAATTTAAAGAGGGCATGATTACAACTGATTTTAGAAATTAAGTCGCTCTAACACTCTCAAACTTTCTTTCAATACCAAAGAATTGAGGTGGAAGTATCTGATGGCACTTACAGCAATGAGTTGGTAAGAGTTGTTCATCATAGCGATGAGCATGTTCAGCAGCACCACCAGTGAGATGACATTATAAGTGCCGAACATGGTGGCCCCCACAAACTCCGTAAACTCATGACGAGCCTTCACATTGGTAACGTACAGATTCAGCAGCCCAAACACAGACCAGAAGAGAGACTGGAGGGTTTCAAATAGCCTGAGAAGTCAAAGAGAGGGGGAATAAAGTCAAAAGCAAAACAAGAATTGCCCATTGTCTCCATAATGCTCCATAATTCTCCCAAACACACATATAACATACACATATAACTATATACACACATAGTTATTTATATAGAAAAATTAGAATTGAATTGGGGAACTGAATTGCAATGGTTTTAAGCCATTTTATCAACAGCCTGCAACTTGTAAAAATATGCACCTCTTTTTTTATTGTTGTTTAATCAAATACATCTAAGAAGAAAACAAACTGAAAAAATCAACTTTTTCAATTAAAATGTATTTGAATAATAATGATAATTTACTTATCCCGGTTTAATAAACAAAGAAAGGTATTTTTCACTGAAAACATCTGAATGCCGTAACTTACTGTAAGTGACCAAATACTTAAGAAAGTAGAATTAAACATTTATTATGGCTAACTTTAACTACAAGCTTGCCAAGCCCTTTTTAGAATGTTTTGGGATGGATGGATGGAAAGATTTCATTCATTTCAAATGGTGAACAGCCAATTCAATTAAAATAGTTCCTCCTATTATACACTGAATGAATGAAAAACTCTGTGGAAAAAGAGAGAAAAAAACTAGGGTTGTATTTTTTTTCCTCCTGACTGTTTTTACTTTGAACAAATCAAATATTAGCCCTCCCATGAGTAGTGTGGAAATATATTGTTCTCATTGAAATCTCTTCCCATTTCTGAACACATTATTACAGCGCAGCCTTGAGCAACAGATTCTCGTCATTACACAACAGTTGATGGATGCCACACTGCTCCATAAATTTGTCTTTGTCTTCTGAGCTCAGGCTCATGGCTCATGCATGATCATAGGCTCATGCTATGATGTGAAATTTCAGGAAGATCATAACCATTTCCACTCACGTTTCCTCTCTCATTTCTTTCTCATTTTGACCTCTGCAGGGGGTCGGTATTACACTGAGTGTGACACCTTGGCCACATTATATTCATTGATCAAGTTAACCAAAGTGTCGGTTTGGGTTTTGTGCATCATAGTTCATTTATTTTGATTATTATCAAAGCTATAAGACCTCTGCTACTGCAAAGACAAGCTGAGACCTTTACTGTTGAGATGTGTTATTGTCATTTAAAGATGCAGTAGGTAACTTTTGTAAAAATATATTTAAAAAAAAAAAAATTTAAACCTGTCATTATGTCCTGACAGTAGATTATGAGATAGATAATCTGTGAAAAAATCAAGCTCCTCTGGCTCCTCCCAGTGGTCCTATTGCCATTTGCAGGAATACATCGCTCCGTTAAGAAACAACCAATCAGAGCTGCGGTCCGTAACTTTGTTTGTGTTCAAAATGTAGAAAAATGTATATACAGTAATAAGCGAGTACACCATGAATCCATTTTCCAAACCGTGTTTTTGGCTTGTCCTGAATCACTAGGGTACACCTATAATAAGTGTTTATATTTGGACTATTTTAGATTGCTTCGGGGATACCGCGGCGGAGTAACCCAGTATCTTTGTGATTCTTCATAGACATAAACAGAGAGAAGTAGTTCCGGCTACGATGTTCTTCCGCAAGACGCAAGCAGTTCTGTTTATTAACCGCTAGAGCGTCAAAAGTTACCTACCGCAGCTTTAATGTCTGAAGTCCTCAACATGCAGGATGTTTTTTACATCTGACTCTTAATTGCAATTTACATGCAGTTAAGTGTCCGGAAACCTTATATTCAGTTTGCAATCATTCTTTTAAAGCACAAGTACTCTTTTTAAAGGGGCTATATGTACGATTTTAATGTATTAATGTCTTTTTATTGCCTATAACAAAACTTAAAAAACAAGACCTTCCTCTGACTTCCTAGTTAGTCTATGAAAGCCCGTAGACTGATTTTTACTTGATGGATTTAGGATGTTTTTGCCAGGACAATTAAAAGCATGTGACACACACTCCTGAGAGCCACTCTTCTGTTCTATGATGCATGGAACACATGCTTATGTTCAGGTTAATGCCAAAAGAGATGTGTCATGCAAAAAATTTGTAATTAAAAAAAAAATAAATATTCAAACTATAGGAGCACAATCATTTTACCTAAGCAGAAGTTTTTTTGTTTGTTTGTTTTTTTACAAAATACTGATTTCGAGGTATGAAAGTTCTTCATCTGCTGTTTAAAGTTTAGATGACTGCGAATTTAAAATTACATACATTTTATCTCTAGATTATTGATAAAAAAAAATGTACATGAAGAACCTATGCAAATATAGGTGTGGCTAGCTAGCATAAAGAACTTCAAAATGTATTTGGCTCACGTAGAGAAGGCATTGTTCTGTTTCTCACAACGGATCCCTTTGCAGTGGTTGGGCTCTTCGGACGCCTTCGTCTCATAGTAGAAGTAGAGCTGGTTGAGGCCGTTAGCGAAGGCCAGCAGCACCAGACAGTAGATGAAAAGGAACTTGAGGATGTCCAGCAGCATGCGGCCGAGAGAGATCTGCAGTGGGCCCAAGTGAGAGTTGGCGGTGAACAGAGAGATGAGACGCAGCGAGCTGAAGATGTTGGCGATGGCGAAGAGAGCCTCTGCGATGAGCGTAGGGTGCCACATCTCCCACTCCACACGAGGACGAGAGCTGTTGTACTGATAGAGAGAGAAGATATGAGAGATAAATGAAGGCGGTTCCTGGAACTACAAGTGGTCTTCTGTAATGGTATCAAATCTTTTTCATAAAAATGCTGGTATCAACCTTAAAGTAGGCCACAATTTTAAGAGATATAGTGGCCAGGTAGAGGGAGTTCATCGCAAAATCCATAAGGTTCCACCAGTCATGGACGTACTCTGTGAAACCGCCATCCCACATCTCTTTAATCTCCGCCCAGATGAAGCCTGCAAGGGCCAAAATTAAAACAGTACAAAAAGTGCAGATCCTCCACTTTCACTACATAACCCCATATATGGTAAGGTAAACAAAAAATCATTTGAAGTTACTAATTGCGGTGTTAAGATAAAAAAAAACTGTCCCATCCTGCCCCTAACATGTCTCCAAAATTAATTAACTGAAATTAACTTTTTACATTTACATTTTATCCAAAGTGACTTACAGTTGAGGAATACAGAAATACAGGAACAGAAAGCTGAAAACAAACAGGTATTGTTTAAGCTGCCATACTGTATATACATTTTCATTGCTCCACTGCCTAGGGCTCATATTCACAGAAATAAACAAACTCCGTTCTCGCTGATTGCACCTGTCCTCCACATTACAGATCATTTGTTTCAAGCCTCCACTTGTGTCTACTTCTGGGCTTGAGAAAAACCTCAAGCAATTATGATTGAGCCCTGGTGTAATCAATCCTGAACTGGGGGCTTGAAATATGATTTCCTCTGCTTTTGTCTTGAGGTCAATAAATTATTATTATGAGTTTTCATTTACATTATGAGAGGGATAAAACCACTATGTGCAGTCAAACAGTTTTACTGCTTGAGAAATGAGCAGACTAAATGAATGTTACAGACCGGAATTTCTTCATGATTTGAGATAAATGGATATTTTTACGCTATGAATTCTGTCCACCCACTTTATTTTCTACATGGGGACTGAAAATATTCTACATGAAAGTGTTATGAACAATGAAAAAGACTTTGAAATGAAGTTTGAAAAGGTAAATCACATGTGCAAAAGAAGTATATTTACAAGTACTACTTGTGCTAAAGTAGTACAGCATACATTTAATGACTTATTATGAAAAAATATATATAAGGTTATAAATATATCATATATATCTTTATAAAATATGTAAAACAGTTGAATGTTGTGTTTCAGACAGTTGCATCGTGAGTGTTATTTAGAATTAAATGGAAATGTATAATGCTTTCAATTTATATGAAATGCAATTAGCTGATCTTAAGAGTGTTTTCTGACGCAAGTAAAATGGACTTAAGTACATCTTTATACATATATATATATATATATATATATATATATTTTACTTCTACTATGTTTGAAATATGGTTAAAGTATACTGACAAAAATGTTGTGAAGTTTTAATGGTAAATTAAAATACACTTTAATGTATTTTTTATACATTGAAACCTTTTATGCCATGCATTTAAATAAATTTGAATTAAAATATTTTAACTTTGAGTATAATATTGAATAACACACTACAGTTAAAATGATAATAAAGTACTTTTTATGTGCTTTAGAATATTAGTCAACATCATTTTAAGTGAATGACAAAAGATTGACGAAAAATAAATGATTTAAAACTAACACAAAGTACATTTTTCAAAAGTGTTCTTAAGTGTGTTAAAAAAACATACATACCCTCTTTTATATCATTAATAACAATAAGTAATGTAAAATAATTTTTTATCGTTTTTAAAAATATAATTTTAAGATTTGAAGTACACGACAAGTGCACAATCAATACAATTATACACACACATCTTTTTATTAATTATTATTTTTTTATTTATTTTTGTACAATGCATTGTTTATGGAAGAATGAATCTATCTATCTATCTATCTATCTATTCTATCTGTCCATCCACTGCACTCAAATGTACCAAAGAAGCCTTACCTAGAACCCAGGGTAAGATCATCCACTCCACGATGGTGGGTGGAGGTCCCTGGACATGCAGGTCAGTTTGCACGATGTGCTGTGAGGTGAGGAGGAGGAGGAAGAGGAAGGTCAGGTAGGAGGCAGTGTGGCAGATGAACTTGATGAAAGGTTTCTTGATGAAGGTTCCCAGGGTGCTCTTTGGAGCCAGAAGGTATATAAGGGAGAAGACAGGGAAGAGCAGGCCAATGATGAAGCAAGTGACAAGCTTCACTGCCCAGTGACGTCGTCTCCAACCTGGGAACCCATCGTACCACAGAGTCGCCAGGAGCTGCTGGCAGTTGGGCTGAGCTACAAACTGAGAATATAATAATAGTTGAATGATCTAATAAGCCAGTGAATTCATGACAAATACAGATAAAGATGGTATTCAGTATCTGGCATAATATCTGCTTAACATTCATGCATTGTGCTGAAAAGATTAACTGGATGTTAAAATCATACAGATGTTTCTTGGTAACTTGGTATATGATTTATACTAATGTGAATGTATATGAAAATTGAATAAGTGGTGATTGAAAAAAAAACTGTCAAGAAACATCTTAATTAAATAAAGTGGTTAACAGAGTTATTTGTATTATGCTGTTGATTTGATCGAAATTGAGCACATTTCCTCCCAATCTATATGCTATTTCACAAGTTTGCACTTACATATAATTGAACTGAGCAAATAGTAAGAATATTTGGCATGCTTCTTTGAGGGAGGGCTCCGATCTTGGAATATAGCCAGAGGAACCCAGAGGACTCCCCCAGTGTGGGGTGAGAATTGTTTAAGATTGAGGAGTTGGGGAGGAGGCATGCCAGAAAACTGCCATGGGACAGAAGTAAGTTGGCTATACACGCACACACACACACACACACACACACACACACACACACACACACACACGTATTTTGTTAACTAAACAAGCTCCACCTGTGCCGAATTGATTGGTTATCTAATTATGCACCTCCCGATTCTTATTAATAAGATATAATAGAAAAAATTTAAATGTAATGAAAAAAAAGTATTTTTTTCTTAGTTTTGTATAATTGTTGTCTTTGTGACAAGGTGTTTATGTTCCTCTATTATTTGCTGTTTTGTTTTGTTTTGTGACACAGTGCTTATGTTCCTCTATTGTAAGTCACAAAGTCAAATATAACCCATATATAAACTTATTGTTTTCATTTTTTTCTGTTAGCTATTATCTATCAGTCATCCTAAGAAAAGCAAACAAGTGCACATAAACGGAAAACAAACGATATGCAACAGCAGGAATGTTGAAACGGTTTTGAAGTGAGTAAACATGATTGATGTTTGACATCCATGTCTTTACGTAATACCTTTTTCCAGAGGCATTTTGAGGTGAAATCAATTATTAAATCAAACTGTGATACTTTGAGTAAGAAGTCGTTAAGTTAAACTTTTATCACTGGAAAAATTTTATCTACACTTACTACAAGATTTATTGCCTTGGGGTAACCTGGAATGACTTGCTCAAGAGTCCAGTGTTGATAATTCACAAATTAACCTTTGTGAGGTTTAAACCTGCAAATATTAATCCATCAGTCCATTATGCCACACCACCTTAGCCATGCATGTTCTCACACAATAATTCAGTTACTCTATAAAAATAAATACAAAAAACCCTCAAACACACAGAAATGCCTCTCTTTTACACAATACAGGTGGAAAATGACGTGCCTGTCCATAATAATTGTATAAATAATGGTTTTCAAATCACATTTTTCTCTTGCTGCCTGACCTACATTGCTATTCAGTTTTATTATGTTTTATGAAAGAAGTCATTTCTGTTGAGGGCTCCCATTAAAATGATTCGCAATGGCAACTTGAACTGTAGCCCCTCATGAAAATATTTTGCATCGATTCTATCAGCATTAGAAAACAACAGTTCTTATGAAAGCACTTCATCTCAGGATATAATTTCTAGTGAAATAAGAAAAGTTCTGATTTACTTTAAGAAATCTTTTTAATGTCCTGGATTGTTAATTACATTTTTCATATTTTTATATGTTCGTTTATTTAATTGTTTTATTTAATTTGTGTTTTATAATTGTATTATTATATCAGCAAAATATGTACTGTTGATGAATGAGGTGGGAAAAAGTAGCATCAATAAAATGTACGAGGAGGACTTAACATGATTCCCATACACTGTATTTGTTACACAGCCAAAATATGATAAACTTATTAAGCCAACATGATGAAGAGAAAACTTAATTTGACGCCTAAGGACAAGACAAATGTTTGCAGGTTTATACATGCTTTACTGACGTTAAGGATGGTCAAAACACTGCATTTTAATTTATATTTATCTCATAAGCTGCTTTAAAAATGCCACAAGGAGAATGAGCTTACACAAGCACTAAACCAGTTCCTGTTTTTGATGATAATAGAAAAAGTTTCACATGCATACATAACCTTGTTAATGTTTCAAGTCATATACGTACAAACACAATTTTAGCTCTTCACAGAGACTAGATTTGAGCAAAAATATAAAAAAACACACATTTTCCAAGATCTAATATAAAAAAAGATAGAAAAAAGTGCACAATATGACGAAATAATTCATAATAATTCATTATATGATGACATTCTTGTGAGAAATATGCTTTATCGCAATAGAATAGAATCAAAAACCTTTGAAACCTATGAAACGATTTGCTGTCTAATCAAGATTCAAACCCCTGAAAACTATGGATAGTGAAGTAGAACGGGGTCATTCAGATACACTATCTGTCAATCTTGGACTCTCACCTCTTTCTGGTGGTACTTGATGGCTAGCTTGAGCTTGGCCAGGTCTCTGCACTGACGGGGGTCCAGCTCCTCGCTGTGGTCATCCCGATGGTTGAGGATGGTCTCCAGCTCACAGGAGCTACGGGCCTGATCCAGCAGGTCTTTAGCAAAAAGTTTGCACTGCTGCGACAGCTCCTCGTACTCCTGCCGGAACTCGTTCTCCACCTTACTGAGCTCCTTCAGCTCCCAGCCCAGCCTGAACGCTGTGAGGATGGGATCTTCGCTGGAAAGGGCGATGAGAGAGGGGCTGGCAAGTGTTTTGTAGATGTTTAGACGTGAACGGGAATGCCGCAGGCTGTCCACTTCGGAGCTCGATACACACTCTACGCAGTCACAGCGGATCTGGTGTGGCCGTGGGATGGTGACTTTACGTTGAACTAGCAGCTTGATTATCTCGTAGTTGTTAGTGTGGGCAGCCAACATGATTGGTGTGATATCGGGTGTAAACTCTGAAAACTGCGTGTCCATCATGTGAGAAGGAACCTTGAAGAGTGAAAATAAAGCAAGCAATAAATAAAAGTAAAAATAAGCTATTGAGGAAGCAGCCAATCTTTACAGTTGTGTCCAATGTACTGTGCATAATATTAAAGATGACCTGCTTTCAGCGAAAACAATCCTAACACTAACAGACAATGATCGGACAAAACCCGACAAATCTGTCTGCTACCATTTGTTGGTATCTTTCTGTGCAGTGTCAACTGGCCTTCTAAAATGATCATAGACCTTAAGGACCTTTGACCCTTGAGAGTTGCATTGCATTGTGCCATCAGTCCAATTTGCGTAAACTTTTCTCTGCCTCCCTTTAAAGGGATAATTCACCCAAAAATCTAAATTATGTCATTAATAACTCACCCTAATATAGTTCCAAACCCAGAAGACCTCCGTTAATCTTCGGAACACAAGATATTTTTAACATGTTTGTGATATCCGGTTTGCGGACGAATCATTCGATGTAACCGGATCTTTTTGAACCAATTCACCAAATCGAACTGAATCGTTTTAAACGGTTCGTGTCTCCAATACAAATTAATCCACAAATGACTTAAGCTGTTAACTTTTTTAATGTGGCTGACACTCCCTCTATATATCCCTCCCAATATCCCGGAGTAATGCTTGCACTCAAACAGTACACTGACTGAACTGCTGTGAAGAGAGAACTGAAGATGAACACCGAGCCGAGCCAGATAACGAACAAAAGACTGAATCGTTCACGAGTCAAGAACTGTTTCTGTCAGACGCGTCTGATTCGAGAACCGGTGAACTGATGATACTGCGCATGTGTGATTCAGTGTGAAGCAGACCGACACACAGAGCGTCTGAACCGAAATGATTCTTTTGTTGATTGATTCTGAACTGACTTGTGCTAATGTTATGAGTCCAGGTAAACCAAATGCTTGAATGAAGGGCAATCATCGCCAATGATGCCATTACGTCGAGCACAAAAGAACCGGTGAACCGTACTGGTGTATTACTGGTGATCCGAACACCGATGCAACCGGTTCTTGACTCGTGAACGAGTCATTATCTGGCTGGGCTCGGTGTTCATCTTCAGTTCTCTCTTCACTGCAGTTCAGTCAGTGTACTGTTTGAGTATGGAGTTAGAATTGTGTCTTTATTACATGCGAGAAAATAAAAGATCTGAGAGAAAAAAAAAGTTTGAGAGAAAAAGTTATCACACTGATAGCAAAAAAATATTTCATGAGAGAAAAAAGAATATTTGAAAGAAAAAGTTTTCATGCCAATAGCAAAAAATAATAATATTTGAGACTAAAAAAAGTTTTAAGAGAAAGTATTTTCTCATAGAACATAAAAAAATATACATTTGAAATTTTTTTAATTATTTCTGAGAAAAAAAATCTCTCTCAAAATACTTTTAAAAAAACTCTCAAATATATATTTTTTGCTATCAGTGTGAAAATATTTTCTCTAAAAAAAAAAAGTGTTTCTCTCGAAACGCTTTTCTTTGCTCTTGATGCAATTTCTTGCTCTCGTGTCAGGATTTTGCTTTCACTGTGAGAATTGTGTCATGGGCGGGGCCACGTTCCTATTTGCCAGTCGGGTGAGCATCGTCTTGTCTTGGGAGTCGAACTGAATCATTACACCATTGTTCGGTTCACCTGCATAGATGCTGCCTCTGCCTTATGGCTGGTTAAGTTGAGCACGGACACTACAATGTTTGGGTAAGATGATGACACACAGCTGGCTGAGCAAGTTCAGTATCACTGAAGATGAAACATTAAAAAATAGCACTCATATTCATGAATTTATGTGTATTATATTATTTGCTTGCTAATCGCCATTGCTTTAAGTGGCCCAAAAGAGGTGCCGGTACTCTATTATAGCATATATATATATATGTTTTTTTTATGACTCCCCTCATCCCCATTGTAAAAAGAAAAAAACATAAAAAAAACAATGACAGTTGTAACAGTGCATAAATCAGACCTTAACTCTAATGAGCTTAAACTTATTTTTGTTCACAGTGCCCGAACTGTCAATCACTCCTGTACGCGTGCCTCACTGACTGTCCTCATCGCAGCTGCAGCAACTTGCGCTCTCTTCATCAAGCTTTAAAACAAAAAGGGGACAAAACGGTCGTATTGTCTTCGTGCATATGGATTAATTAGATAAATAAATAAATAAATAAATTCGTGCCTAGCCGCCTACGGTATTTTTGTTTAGAACTTAGAGAAAAGATGCTGCAGCCAATGAGCAGCCGGCGGGGGCTGGTTGCAGGACGACTCAACCTCCGCAGACAGTTTTTAATGTTTATCAGACAATAACTACTCAAGATTTTGCTTTAGTATAATTTTCGAGACAATTAGGGCCAGATTCGGGATTCTGGACAACAGTTTAGATTTCGGGACTGTCCCGAATTTTTCGGGATGTCTGGTCACCCTTCCTGAAAGAGCTGCTGCATTACTTCATTAGCTTGCGTCTGCCCTGCAAAGATATCACACTAGTGATGGGATTTATGGCTCTTTGAGGGGATCCGGATCTTCGCGATCCGTTCCTTTCAAAGAGCCGTTCAAAAGAATGGCTCTTTTGGCTCTTTTTAAATATTTAGTCAGTTTTAAGAAGCCAGCTTGGGAGCCAGGGGCGATTCTAGGATTTTTTCAACTGGGGGGCACAAGAGGGGCCACGATTAATACAGAGGGGCCAATCTTGTGTTGTTTGAACTGTATATCCAAATCATTTCAAGAGTTCAGTCACCTTTAAAATCAGTAATAAACAGTGATACCCTATTATATTTTAATAGCAGTTATTCACTGCTCTAAATAAAAAAAAAATCAAATACAATTTGTATTAACTTTTCACTTTACAAAAGTGAAAGAAAAACTGTAATAAATAAAATAATCCAATGTATGAATAGTGTACAACTCACAAATAATAATAATATAATTTATTTATAATAGCCTTATATAATATATATATATAATAGCCTTATTTATATAAATGCAGAATAACATTAATAATTCATAGAAATAAATACACAATTAATTAATTAATATAACTAATATAAATTTAATATAATTTCATAATGTTTTTGTTTATTATCCACATCCCATTCAATTTGCATAGCAGCAGTTGCAGTAAATTTGCATTGATGAATAAACAAAATCTACTTATGTCAAGGCTAATTAATCTTGAGCATATTGATTTAAAAATATCATATATCCATACTTTGTTAGAAAGCTACTTGTTCAAAAAGGTAGCTTTAATTTAACATGTAAAATATGTGGATCCTATAAAACAGTTTAGAATAGCTTAATTAGTCCAGTGTTGTTTTAGTATTAGTTATTTATTTTGCTATTTAATCATGCATTAAATAATTATGTATGATTTTTTTGAGAATGTTTCTGGGTGTCATCAAATGACGTTTTGTCAATAACTTCTGTGAAGGGAGGGAGAGAGAGCTTTGCAGGGGCAGACAGCAATCGCGGAGCACCATGGTGATTTAGAACGCCAACTGAATTTATTAGGAATCTACAGACGCAAATAGACTAAAGGTGTAGAAAAATAAAGACCTATATGTGTATTTTGGACTTTTTTTTTTTCACCACAAGTCTGAAAGAAGACATGTTACTGAAGACAAACAGCCCCAAATCTCAAAATTGACCAGTAAAAAAACCGATGTTTTTGCATGTGTCCAGAGGTGGGTAGAGTACCCAAAAACTTTACTCAAGTAAAAGTAAAAGTAATTCTAGAAATATTTACTCAAGTAAAAGTAAAAGTACTAGTCTTGAATAGTTACTTGAGTAAGAGTAAAAGAGTATCGGATAAAAAAATCTACTCAAGTAGTTAGTTACTAGTTACTTTAGGTCATATATACGGAGCCTATTTTTATTTAGATATATAGATAAATGTATGTAATGTATGTGTGCGTGTGTAAATGTATATATTTCATCAGCCTTTACTCCAATTTATTATAAAACCCTGTCTGTTTACTTAAGTAACAGATATAGGTTTCATGCCATAACATATTTTTAATACGACTGACTTTAACTTTCAATGTTAAATTCACATTTAATATAATGTGATATAAATATTGCTACTAATCTTTCATTGTTCAGAAAGAGAGCAAATAACATTTACATTATTAAAGATAATTTTCACTGACAGTCTAGATTGCAATCACTCTCAGAAACTCCCATTAAAATCACTGAAACTGTTAACACTGTGAAATCAATATCTTAATTATAGATTCGTACACACATCTGCACTTTGTTGTTTCTGACGAGAGGATTCGCCAGAAAGAGGTATTCAGTCAGTGAGCGAGTGAAGGAAGCACCGGCATTTCAGCGATGACTCATCGGAACACCTCTGATTGGCCATTGCATTCAAAAGAATCGTGTGTGATTGGTTATAATGCGCAGCGCTGTAAAAACACGTCTATCTCTGGCTCAGCGCCAGCAAGCGATCACAGATCTGAATTTAGCAGCTGATGATAAGACTTGCTGAACGTACTCGCACCGGTGTGATTGTATTAAAATTAATAAAATCTTAATCGGCTATTTTTTGTCTTTTGGAAGCTGCATTCAACTTGACTCCCCTCTGTTATAAGCCACACACGTACAACAAACTACTGTCATAGTGGTATCGTGTACTGTAATCGAATGTAGCCCAAGTTATTACCTGTTAAACAGTAGACAGCACACACGTTCATCTAATAAGGATCTCCATCGCAAGCAAATAATAGCCTTTGCAGATTTGCTTTCAATTCAGTGCAGTTCCATAGCCACGTTTTCAACGCTGCTGATGATAAACGTTACAACTCTGAGTGAACCGCTTCAGACGCTCAGCGCGTAGCTTCAGGGAACTAAACGACTCCTTCAAACTGATTCATGAACCAATTCACTTGTTTGCCAATTGGTTTGATCAAGCCTTTGAACAGAATTGACTCAAAAGAATGAATCATTCGCGAATGGGCATCGCTCATTGCCCAGAGAAAAATAGACGGCGCGTTTGGAATAAACTGAAGCATTTATAACATTTATTGCATTAAGATAAAGTAACGAGAGGTGCGTCGCTCACAGTAACGAAGTAAAAGTACAGATTTTTCCCAAAAAATTTACTCAAGTAAGAGTATAAAGTACCCATTTTTAAATATACTCCGAAAAGTATTAGTTACCCCGAAAAATTACTCAAGTAAATGTAACGAAGTAAATGTTACTACCCACCTCTGCATGTGTCTCACCCATATAGACTTTAAAAAAAAAAAGTCTTAAAGGCCATCTTTCAATTTAATTTTATAACTTAATTCATACAGAATATTGCATGAAAATGTAAATTTAAAAAGACATACATAAGAATACATATGTTTTACAACACCCACGGGCAGAAATTAAGAAAAAAAAGTGCCTATTCTAAGCTACGCTCCAAAAACCCGCCTTTTCCCAGAGAACGCGTCATATGACGTAACGACAGGCAAACATAGGCGCTGCAGCCCTGGTTCTCAGTGTGGGTTTATGTAGTCTGAGAGGTGGAAACAGAAAATAGAGATTGTCGTTCTCGTTATTATAGTTATAGTAGGTTTGAGTTGTCACAATGGTGAATTCTTGTGTTTGTTTTGGATGCAACAACTCCAACTTGTCTGGCCATCGGGTCCACCGATTTCCAAACAAGAAACACAAAGATTTCCGTGCTTGGATACGTTTCGTCCAGGCAAAGAGAAGCAATTTCGCTGCCTCCTCGTAGACAAGACACACGGTGTTATGTGAAAAACACTTCACACCGGACAGCTACAACCAAGGACATCTTATGGGATTTCGACGAAAAGAGTGGGTTAGGCTGGCAAATGGAGCTGTGCCATCGGTGCATGCAGGTCCACCTGCAAAATCTGGCGGGAGTGAAGAGTCTAACGTTAATGTTAGCACTAGGAGAGAATCTGCGCGTCGAAAAAGGGAGCTTTGCACAGTAAGTCTTATAATACCATATATAAATTGTTGTATCGAAATGTAGCTCTGCATGTAATTTCTGCAAATGTATTTTTCTTGACGTTATAATGGTCTTGGCATGGCACGAAAGCCCGCCTAGCTGCCGTTAGCTTACTCTTGTTACACCCCGTGAGGCGGCACATGAGCCTCCTGACACTTATTTTATTGAGCTATTAAGACCAGGTTCCAGAAAATTGTATTTTTTTAATAAAAAATGTATGTGGTTGCATTCGCATATTACTACTCGGTTAAATTCACGCATTAATTTTCCTGCATTTAACTTGTTTTAGCGCCCGCCAAATAGATTTTTTTCCCTGCCAAAGTCTTATTTGTTCAGTGAGTAATGTAGATGAACTGCTGCCCTTGTGACAGGGCGCATGTTTAACTGAAAGAATGAGCAGAGCGCACGCACACTTTTCACCGTCTCCAAAACGCATCCAAGTAATTCTTGGTTTTCTTTGACTTATCGAAGCTGGTATCAACAAGGCACATGCGAGAGAATGCAGCTCGGGACTACTTTGAAAAGATTTTAAAAAGATTAGCAGTCTTTTAAATAATACATGAATGGGGGATTTTCATGAAAGGACTACATTTTTTTTTTTAAGTTCAAAGTTGTGATTTCGGTCTGTTTTCAGATTTTGGGAGAGAGTGCTGCCAGCAAAGACGGGGGCGGTGCAACTGCCACTTCAGATCCTGAAGATGATGGAGATGGAGACATCTCTACAATGGACCCTGAGCCAGAAGTGGTCCATCGTGGATCACAGTGCAACATAAGATGTTTACATCGTTCATTAGGTAGTTAGCTTATATCTAGCATTCACCATACATGCCATATACAATCACAAATAAGGATTATGTCAAAAATTTTCATGATCTCCATGGTTACTATTTTGTCATTTCCACTTTTCAGACAGTAAACATTAAAAAATTAAGAACTCCATAATGTTAGAAAAATACATTTTTACTGGGTTGCATTAGATAGTGCATGTGTTGTTACCAATGAATGTACAATGGTGAACAATTAGTAAGATGAATCTCTTTCATCTAAGGTGTTCAGGTAAAGCCTCAGATGGTGGATGTGGGGACTCAAACCGAAAGATCAACTCCACTGGCCAGTCCTGAACAAAGTGATGATGAATGGTCATTTTCTGATATCATCAACCATTCTGGTGATATGTCATGGAGTCCAGGGGAGGAGATGTTGAGCGAGTCCTCTGAGGAGGAACCAGAAGAGCTGGAATCTCTCACTGACCCAAAGTAAAAACCTTTTTATTAATGGAAACTGTTTCTGATTGTGTATCAAACAATGTCATAGTCAGAATTAATGTGTGTTTTCCTTTTCTTGATTTCAGTGCTGTTGACAAGTTCATTGTTTGCCAGAGGCAGTTGCTGTCCTTGTTCACGGTTTGCTCTGCATGCTGCGGGGAAACCCAGGGACACATAATGCACCCGGAAGGAACTTTCATAAAAGTCAAGCAGGTAATGTCTTATTTGTCAACTGTCTATGAGGAGCTGAATTATAGTCTGTGAATGTACAGTATGTATATTAATAATTTGTGTCTTAACTATACAGGTTTTTTACTGGTTCATCTTAAAGCTGCTTGAGTATTGAATCTTGTATCTTTCAGGCCTGCGGAACTTGTGGTTATGAGCGTTACTGGCAAAACCAAGAGAAGGTGCATCGAAACATGACTGCCTGCAACCTTTTACTCAGCGGTGCCATCCACTTCTCAGGTTGCATGGCTTCTCAGACAATCAGGATGCTGAAGCTGTTTGGACTGCAGTGCATAAGTCCTGGTACTTTTTTTCTGCCATCAGCACTATTACTCTATCCCTACCATCATGCAGGCCTGGAGGAATGAGTTATCACTTAAAAGTATCGATACTAATAAAATTAGTTTTTTTTTTCTTTTTTTCTCAATTTCAGGAAATGATGACAGAATGAATATGGCTAAAAACTAATGCAGTCTTGTATAGCAGACCAAAATGTTATAGATTGATAACAGCATTACATATTGTTTGCAAAAAAATAATTGCAAAGATGAGTCATTGTCTTAGACCCATTTGAACTGAAAACATTAATGTCATATATTTATTTTGCATTTCACTGCATTGGGTTAGCTTTGGAGACCTAATGTTCTATCTACTTATCTCGTACAGACTTCTCTTGGCAGCCCTACATTTCAATAGTAATGGCAACAGAGATGTAGCGCGAACTAGTGAGGGTGAGGGACGCTACACTGTTCGCTACCCACGGTTTCGGAAAGGTGGCTGGGTAGTCCACCCCATCAAGGAGAAACCATCTTACGGTTAGTAGTTTCACTTAGTTTTTCAATATCTTTTTTGTGTGAATCTATCTATTTTTATGTGAGTCAACCATGTAACTAAATGTATTCTAAACATTTCTCTCCTCAAGTATACGCAACAAATCTTATGGTCTCTCTGGTAGAGGAATACTGCAAGACACCGCAGGCCCTCTGCTGCACCGCCCCCCTCACCTCTTCCGTCCAGAAGGTTGCCAAGGATGAGGCAGTCAGCCTCCATCTCGCACGACACTCACGTTTTAACATGTAATAAAAGATCAATTTTACCAGTAGTTTGTTTCACTATGGATTTATTAATCGTTTTCCAAGCGGGGCCACTGGAAACCTTTGTATGTCTGTCCCTCCTCTGCAAACTGCCTCCTTATTGCTGACACAACACATGAAGGTATGGCTTTCCTAATGTTCCTGCCTAGTATTCCGTACGCCCAGCTGACAACCTGCCTGTATGCTGTGTATCGGAACTGCCTGTGGTTTAGATTGGGACCTATATACATTTTGATCATACCATGTTTTCATAGTAAACAATTCCAATGGTAAATATTGCATGTCCTGTTGGCTGATATTCTACTGTACTACACAACCCCAAAGTTGTTTTTATAGTAAGTATATGGAAACCACTCAGTTTAACAACCTGCTTAACAGCATTTACTATTTTGGTGTAGAAAAGCTATTTTGAATTGCAGTAAAATAATTTTTGCTCAAAACCTACTCTGGTCTGCTGGCTTGAAGAGGGCCATGCTCCTGTCTGAAGTTCATGTATGCTATCTGCAGCACAAAAGGATTCAGACAGGATGCTTCAAACCCTGGATGGAGTGTGAGGCAGGTAATGTCTTCTGGGGGATCAAGGTTTTGGATAAAGGACCAATAGGCGTCGACCTCCCTACAGCACACACTCTCCACTGCTGATGGCATAGCCTCACATCTACCACACAAGCACCTGTTAAACAAATGTGCTAAGATAAACTTACTCTCCTTCCCTCCTTGTAGCTCTAGTGGTTGGTGTAAGACCTTGTAAGAAATGACATGTAGACTACTTACTTCCTAAAACTTGGGTAAATATGAACTGTAAAAAGACACACCCCCTGTACAGTATAGGCTGTCAATTAGATGCATTTATCTGCATGCCTTACAACCAGTATCCCTCCACGTGACAATAAAAGATCCTTGTTACAATGACTGTATTTATATGAACAGCATATTCCCGTCCTAGCCGGAAGACTAACTGCTTTCATACAGGTACTCCACAGTACATGTGAGCTCATTTACATTATGTCCGTCGGAAATACTAAGAGGTGAGTAGTATAACAGCCGACTAAGTTCGGAATTCAAGCTGGCCGGTTATGTTGTTCAGATATACGGCCCAAACGCTTGACATCTGCAGAAGCAGAACATGCGGACACCTAGATCTAAAAGCAGTTACTGATTAAACATCGGCTAGCAATTTCTACAAAATGTCACGATAAACTATGTTGTGTGGAAATGCACAGAATTTCTATCCCTATCCAGACTAGCTGACCGCCTACATCCTACAACATTCATTTAAAATCTGGGATCTAAATTAATTATTTTAAGACACATGTTGCTGGCATAGATGGTGACAATCTACATGGGTGCTTGAAAAACAACAAAGTCGACAGCAATATTGCTAAATATGATTTATTAAAGATACTGCAATGTGATAAACATGGAGACAACGTTAGCCACAATTATCTATCGCCTGTGGTCACTCACCAAGACACCTGCCCAATTCTCAACTGATTCTCCTCACACCACAACTCTATATCTCTCCTCTGTCCATTTACCCTTCCCCTTAACTCTCCCTGACCACTCTCTCGCCTAGGCGGCTCGAAATTATACGGCAATTGCCCATCGTAAGAGTTGACATTTATGCCAACTGCAACCTCTTCACTGTCTGACTCCATTACGAAGAGACGATGTTTACCGGCCGTTGCGTCACTTCCGATCAGAGCGTTTTTCACAACGGAAGTAATTTTAATCACAATTTCTTTTTAAAAACTGTTTTAATGCCAATTTATGATTAATTTCTTCATGCAAGTCCAGTTCCTACACTATTTATCTACACGTTCATTCACTATGATCTTCAACTTGAAAGATGGGCTTTAAGTGTGGAGCGTTAGATAAACATTACACGATTTGTTTCGTCACCTCACTTGAGTGAAAAAAGTCGCTAATCGACTGCATGATTCAATAATGACTTTATTAGAATTGCTATTATAGTTTTTTTAAAACCATTGCTTTAAATTGCGTTGTTGCCTTTATCGGCTCGTTCGGCCGAAATCGTAACGCAGTAAACCCCTTTTAAATTCAGCATCAGAGGAGCATAGTAAATATAATGATTAGCATCTTGGTCTGCTCTAGGAGATAACATCGTCATCGAACCTGGTCTGTCTAACACCGAAAGACGTTAACGTTAGTACCAAACACTTCTTGCACTGCAACAACTCGCTAATCGAAAAACATCAGCTATTTAAAATAGGTGCTTTTTTTTTGGAAAACAGCAGCTCGCTATTCTTAGTCCTCGTTGAGAAGCATCGCGACTCAATCATGAGTTATTTACTAAACTGAAAGATTATAATTTGAATTTGTGAGTGACAGACAAGTAGAAATGTGGGGGCACACTGGGGGGCCAATCAGTTTTCAGGAGGGGCCAGTGCCCCCATGGCCCCTCCCCTGGCTACGCCACTGTTGGGAGCATCTCAGTTTATCCTGGAAATAATCACTGGGAGGTATTATGAGGTGAGATTTGTAGTCAAATAATTAAAGCTCAGATATCACACACCAATATCTGAGTTTGAATTATTCTGAAATATTGATTATTACCTCATTTCTCATGTGTCGACTATATTCCATAGGGTTGCACAAATCCCTCTGCTTAGACAGTGACATCATTATTTTGATTTACCTTTAGTACAAAGTGTGTGTGTGTGTGTGTGTGTGTGTGTGTGTGTGTGTGTGTGTGTGTGTGTGTGTGTGTGTGTGTGTGTGTAAAACTACGTTGACTTATGTTGTTCATACAATACCTACTCACAAATAAACATAAAAAACAAAGCCGGCTGCAATGAATTTCTGTGCAAAACAGCTTTTACTACAAACACTTCCACACAAGAACATTGTTATCACACAAGAACATTTTGATAGAAAACTATTTTTTTTTTTAAGTAGATAAAATTAGAATAAATAAAATGGAAATGTCTACATACTACATACTATTACTACTGTAAACTTTGCAAATAGGACATCAGCCCCTTCAAGTCAATGAACAATAACAAAGTGGGCTGCAATGAATGTCTGTGGAAAACAGCTTTTAGTGAAAAATTTCTATACAAGTACAGTATCACAAAAGAACATTTTTAATGATTTTAAAATAAGTTTTAAATGAACAGAAAATGCAATGTAAATGCATGCACAACTAATAACTAATATCATCACGCTATAAAGGGTTGGCCTGCGCTGGGTGCGCCCCTCCCCCTATAACTGTTCTGTCTCCTGGCGGAGCTCATTTGTATGAACACGCATAGGAAAAAAGAACGATAGAAAGAACGGCTCCTCTCCAGTCGCGACTCGGCTCCCATCGTTCATGTTTATGAGCCGTTCAAAAGAATCGGTTCGTTCGCGAACGTCACAACTCTATATCACACAGACTTGGTAAAGAGTCAGCAAGCGAGTCATCTGATTCTAACCGTGCTGTTCTTATAATAATCAGAGTCTGAAGCCAGGAAAGCATCGGTGTTGTTCACTGACTTTGAATATCACAGAACTGAGCGAGCGCGTATCACACGTTTTCTCCGGCCACGCTGAGTTGTAATTGACAGCGGGAAAAGCGACGCAATCGCATGCGCTTTTCACTAGTGAAACTCAATGGTTTATGGGTAATGTAGTCTCCGCTCTCGGTGAGACGAATTATGAAGCTTGCATTGTGAAGGGCGCTCTGAAAGGCGGCAGCGCAGGCTAAAGATTAAAGCCTCTATTGAAACAGATGTCTAAATTTCACTAGTGAAAAGCGCATGCGATTGCGTCGCTTTTCCCGCTGTCAATTACAACTCAGCATGGCCGGAGAAAACGTGTGATACGCGCTCGCTCAGTTCTGTGATATTCAAAGTCAGTGAACAACACTGATGCTTTCCTGGCTTCAGACTCTGATTATTATAAGAACAGCACGGTTAGAATCAGATGACCGTAGGCGGCTAGGCACAAATTTATTTATTTATTTATCTAATTAATCCATATGCACGAAGACAATACGACCGTTTTGTCCCCTTTTTGTTTTAAAGCTTGATGAAGAGAGCGCAAGTTGCTGCAGCTGCGATGAGGACAGTCAGTGAGGCACGCGTACAGGAGTGATTGACAGTTCGGGCACTGTTAACAAAAATAAGTTTAAGCTCATTAGAGTTAAGGTCTGATTTATGCACTGTTACAACTGTCATTGTTTTTTTTTTATGTTTTTTTCTTTTTACAATGGGGATGAGGGGAGTCATAAAAAAAACATATATATATATATGCTATAATAGAGTACCGGCACCTCTTTTGGGCCACTTAAAGCACTGGCGATTAGCAAGCAAATAATATAATACACATAAATTCATGAATATGAGTGCTATTTTTTAATGTTTCATCTTCAGTGATACTGAACTTGCTCAGCCAGCTGTGTGTCATCATCTTACCCAAACATTGTAGTGTCCGTGCTCAACTTAACCAGCCATAAGGCAGAGTCGGCATCTATGCAGGTGAACCGAACAATGGTGTAATGATTCAGTTCGACTCCCAAGACAAGACGATGCTCACCCGACTGGCCAATAGGAACGTGGCCCCGCCCATGACACAATTCTCACAGTGAAAGCAAAATCCTGACACGAGAGCAAGAAATTGCATCAAGAGCAAAGAAAAGCGTTTCGAGAGAAACACTTTTTTTTAGAGAAAATATTTTCACACTGATAGCAAAAAATATGTATTTGAGAGTTTTTTTCAAAGTATTTTGAGAGAGATTTTTTTTCTCAGAAATAATAAAAAAAAATTCAAATGTATATTTTTTTATGTTCTATGAGAAAATACTTTCTCTCAAAACTTTTTTTTGTCTCAAATATGATTATTTTTTGCTATTGGCATGAAAACTTTTTCTCTCAAATATTCTTTTTTCTCTCATGAAATGTTTTTTTGCTATCAGTGTGATAACTTTTTCTCTCAAACTTTTTTTTTTCTCTCAGATCTTTTATTTTCTCCCATGTAATAAAGACACAATTCTAACTCCATATTTGAGTAAATGAATTACTCCGGGATATTGGTTTGTTTGAACTCAGAAGAAGTGTCAGCCACATTAAAAAAGTTAACAGCTTAAGTCATTTGTGGATTAATGCATATTGGATACACGAACCGTTTAAAATGATTCAGTTCGATTTGGTGAACTGGTTCAAAAAGATCCGGTTACACCGAATGATTCGTTCGTGAACCGGATATCACAAACTGCTTTGTTTTGAACTCTCTCACAACAGACACGGAAGAGAAGATAATGCTGAATAAAGTCGCATTTTTTGCTAGTTTTGGATCAAAATGTATGGAACGACATGAGGGTGAGTTATTAATGACATAATTTTGATTTTTGGGTGAACTAACCCTTTAAGGGTGAATTAAAGTGGACATAAGGGCTTAATACTATGGTTACGGCTCTAAGAAAATGTTAATGTCCGTCAGTTTTAGCCTTTTTAAAATATTTTTATGGACACTTGAACTTGGCATATTTGACAAGTTTAAGTGTACCACCAATCTTACATGTAAATATTTATGAATGCATCTGTATACATCATCGGAGTTGTTTTGATGCTTTATTTCAGTAGCCTTCTCTTTTTGGACTGGAGTAAAAATTTAAGTTCTGAAAGCTACATTATGTGTTCATAGTATATCAAGTGTTTTTGATCTCAAATGATCAAGGAGAAATGTGTTCCTTTGAGGCATTTTATGACCCAATTCATATATGAAATGAGTCACCCTGATATCTGTATCTTTCACTTCACTTGATTGAATTCAGAGATGTTTCCTAAAGGCACCTCACATTTAAATGGTGCGAAAAGCTGTGATGAAATGAAAGAATGCATAATGATTTCACTGTGTGCTATCCAGAACTTCCAGCAGGACAAAAAAAATAATTAAATACAATTACAGCAAGGGCTAAAACTTTGCAATAGGGGTGGGTATTGACATAGATTATACAAATCTATTAGATTCTGATTCACTAGCTCTTAATTCGATTCTTGTGCAATTATGATTCAGTATTGACTCATTTGGAAACCAGATACAATACGTGTCAGTTTTTGAAAACAATCAATATAACTATATAACTAATATAACGATATAACTATTGCCAGAAACAGACTCTCAACTCTGCATTCAAATTGCTATTTATTTTAGATATAATAATCAGCAGAACCTGATTTTACCAAGTGAGACATGTTCCTGGGACAACATCGTTGTTGACCCTGGAACAACATTGTGATTAACCAATCATATTTGAAGAACCAGTTTTTAGATTTTGTGAAGTTTACGCTTAAAATCAGTGTTTGGTGCTTGTACATCAGTGTCATTCATCTATCATTTCCTCTGATTTTAGGGATTACTCATGGTTAAGGTTAGGTTTAGGTGTAGGGATATGGTTAAGAATATATTTTTGGAGTAAAATGTTGTTCCAGGGTCAACAAAATATGTTGACCTAGGAACACTTCGAACTTGGCAAAATCAGGACGTGCATAATAATCACCACTCAAAAAATTGAATACAAACATTTAAATTGCACATAAGGACATTGTATATAAACGTTTTAATTATATAATTATGTTTATACTAGAATTCGTTGTTGAAATATAAACATTTAAACGGTGGCTTGTTCACAGCGAAAGATTTATTCATATAAATTAGACATTGCTAAGTTAAGTAAAAATAACTTCTGGGGTTATTTTTCTAGTTGATTACCCAACATGTTGTTTCACTGATGTCTTTCCATGGTTGAAACACTGATTGAGAGATTATATGAGACTATTCAGTAAGTTTTTTATTTGCTTATTATGCTTTTTATTTCAGCATACCTTCTGATCAGGGTGCAAATTACACAGTGACTTTTGATATTTTAACACGATTTTATTGTGTATTTTTTATGTTTTAAATAGGGCTGACAGTGCGATTGATTAATTAATTTATGCGCTGATGAATTAATCAAATGAATATCAAATTAATTTGATTAATGAATTGGTATATCATGTGTTGATTAATTAACATCATTATTGCAGATCATTTAAAGTCATTATTGAGCTTAATTACAAAATCACTGAATAGACATTGCAAAAAATGAAGTCTTTTGTTGACATAACAAATTGGTTATATATCTAAGTGTGTGAGTAGTTTATTCCCGAACGCGGAATGTGCATGAACACAAGAGGCATAAACCAATCACAGCAAAACATAAACCAATTATATCGCGATGGAGGCATTGCCTCCTCTTACATGAATAGGGGGCATGGTTTTATGTTTGTACTCCTCCTCTCTGTCCCTCACTCATACTGATTGGGAACTCATTGGGTTCAGGGGAGGCTAGAGAGACACAGACTCCCGTTATAACTGCTGGTGTCACTGTTGGAATATGTTTCTATAGAAAAACAAGTGATTTATATACTTTTAAGTATTATAGTTGTAATATTCACGCACCTGTTTCTCGCCACTTGGCTTCTTGTAGGATAACAGTAACTCCACCGCTCCCACCACCTCCTTGCGGATGGCATAGAGGAGTGCATCACCCATGTGCACGCCATGACTTAACAGTAGCTCCATCACCTCTAAGTTCTCATTCTCAATAGCGATGAGGAGTGAGCTGCGGCCCAGCGGGTCCAGGCAGTTCACGTTGATGTTGTAATAGATGTCAGCCTCCTCAAGGGCCTGTTTAACTCCAGCATAGTCTCCCTTCTCCACCGCCGTCAGGTAGGCTCGTTCCTTGGCAGACAGCTCAACCTCCGCCCTCACGACCTGCAGCGGGATGCGATCGCGGTACGGGGAGTCACTGGCTTTGTTGTAGTATAGCTGCGCCATCGGGTTCATGTGGACTCTGTGACATAAAATGACACACGTCCATACAAAGCTGTGCAGAGATTGAGCAAACAGTCAGTCATTTAAAAATGACATTACATTTCTTTCAGTAATGACATGCTAAATCATAACAAATCCAGATGACCTAAAATTAGTTACCTAGATTACAATAATAACTACAGTTTTCATAATGTAATCAATAATCAGTAATGGACTACAGTTTGTAAGTAATCTACCCAGTTCTGTTTTAAATCTACCATTTAGATTGGCACTGATGCAGATCAAATCTCAGAACTAAAGTCTATTTTCTTCAGATTTCTGAAGACGTGTATTAACCAGATGTTGAAATGCTGATTGATATTAGCTATCCAGCATATATTTGCAGATTTTACACAGAATATTATATATATATATATATATATATATATATATATATATATATATATATATATATATATATATATATATATATATATATATATATATATATAATATTCTGTGTACAATCTGCAAATATATGCTGGATAGCTAATATATATATATATATATATATATATATATATATATATATATATATATATATATATATATATATATATATATATATATTGTGGTATGTCCAGATGGTCCACTAATGCCACGTGAAGTCAAGTGAAGCTCCCACCAAGGTGTCCAGGAGAGTCAGCTGGCCATGGACGTCAAACTGTGATATGAAGATGATTTTTCCCTCAGTTTGTTCATGCTTGATGGAGCTCTGATTTCTAAGTACAGCTATTCACTACAAGTGATTGAAACTTTTAGAAATATCAATCTGAAGTGATCCTTCTAGACACAACATATTTAGTAAGAAACTGGATGGTTACAGGGGATGTTGTAATTGTTTAGGCTTTTTGTCTATTTATTTTAATTAACAAAATTAACATTTCCCAACAATGCTCAGCATGAAAAAATCTGAATACAAGCTGCTGTTTAGAAGCATAGCATATATGAATGAAACTTCTGCCTTTTCTGTGTGAAACATGAGAAAGAATCCATTTAGAGCCCCAGCCATAAAATCATGCAGTAATGAGGGTGATAGAAAGTTTAGAACCAGGACGGATGTCACATTATTTGTCTACTGGGAATCATGTAGTTTAGAAAGAACAGAGGGCCAATGACAGATCCCTGGGGGATGCCCTGGGTAACAGCAGAAGCAGACTAACTGCCTCCTGTCATTGCGATAATTAGGAACTGAACCACATCAATACTGAAAGTTGATGTGCTATCTTTTCTTCTATTGGTAAGTATTACATGTCAATTTTTTTTACATTTTTGTTTTGCCTTTTTAATAATATATTTTGTTAAGAATACTTTATCAAGTGACTCTCTCTTCCATTTTCTTTCACGCATTACCAGTATATTTGGTGTAATGTGAAAACTTTTCTTAACATTATTACACACCATTACCATAACACCCCTTTGATTTCTAGGCATTTCAGTAAACAGATGTGTAAAATTATGTGAGCAACTGCCAAGATAGGCTTGTGATGCTTTGCTTCACCGTCTAGAGATACAAGACTTTACGAAGCAATCCCTATAAATTATTGATGCAATTGTGTTGAAGATAAATATCATAAATCCATAATTTCAAAGAGTTGTGATAGCCAATCTACAAGAAATGAGGATTGTTTGTCAATCAAAGTATACATTAAATACCACTTGCAGTAATTCAGCTATCCTGGCATAAGATTTTGTGGACTTCCCCAAAAGCAAGGCAGCTGCCCAGTTTTACTGTGATCGAGTCAATCTAAATATCATAAAATTTTATTTGATGCATTTTATACTCATGTCTGTAAGTATTTCATTATTTCATTATGAAAGAACAGAGGCTGCCTGTTTTTCCTGCTTGCTGTTGTACTTCACACCTCACTGGTTCATGAAAGCTAAACAAGGCTTCCACAGGGAACTGACCCATGTTTTATTCAGCATGCTTCTTGACTTGGACGGACACCTTAGTTCATTAGAGTGGTATGAATTTACACAGACCAAATACTATACATGTTTTAAAAATTACAGATGGAAATAGCATCTCTGAGTTGCATAAAACATAAATCAAGGTTATTGTCATTTTAAAGGAACACTTTCCCCTTTTTTTTCTTTTTTGTTTTTTAATTTGCTCATTTTCCAACTCCACTATAGTTAAACAGTTGAGTTTTACCCTTTTCGAACTGATCTCCGGGTCTGGTGGTAGCACTTTTAGCTTAGCTTAGCATAGATAATTGAATCTGATTAGACCGTTAGCATCTCGCTCAGAAATGACCAAAGAGTTTCTATATTTTTCCTATTTAAAACTTTACTCTTCTGTAGTTCCATCGTACTAAGACTGATGGAAAATAAAAAGTTGTGATTATCTAGGCTGATATGGCTAAGAAAGTATACTCTCATTCGGGCGAAAATTGCAACTTTTATTTTCCGACTGTCTTAATACACAAAGTAACTGTATATAACATTAATTCTATTATTTATTCATATTTTCATTGCATTTTTTTGTTAAATCTCCAAATGTATTTAAGTTAGATTTAAGCGTCTTGTTTTTGATTTCTATTGAATTGAACCATTGTTTACATTTAATTTGCTGAAACCTCCATAATCTAAATTAGGTTTAATTGAACTAAATGTTCAGGTAACAATGATTCTGTGAAAACAGAGAGCACTAACAATACTGTGTGTGTTTATAGAGGGAGTAAGAGATGGATGTTGTTTCAACAACAGGAATTACTCATTTGAAACAAATAGCAAAAGCAGAAATCTCTGGTGGACCATACAGACCTCTGCCTCCAGCTATGAACAGAAGCTGAGCTGTCTATAAAAGCTGAACGAGCCTACCACATAGGTTCTAACATTGCGATGGAATGGCAGAACTTCACAGAGAAAAAAAGAGCTAGAGAAGCACGTATAACATCATACCCTCTGCACCTGTGTGGAACGACTGTGTTCCGTGAGCATCTGGTGGCATTTAGGTTTAACATATATATTTAAGTGCACACTGATCTCTTACAGCAGTTGTGTGTGTTCCCCTCTGTCTCGCTTTAATGCAATGGATCAGTGATTTAGAGATTAGAAATGTTAAGGTTTTTTGGTTTCTGCAGCACTCGGGTTTCCTCCACTGGTCTGAATCATATACTCCCGACAAGAGATCATTTTGGTTCAGATTTCGAATATCAGTCTCAAAATACCGACTTATGAAAGGAATCATCATGGTCCATGAGCACCAGAAATGATTACATTTACTTAATCAAGCTGGTGTTACAAGAGCGGTCTTATTTACAAACATGGCTGAGAAGATGTTGAAGAAAAGGGATAAAATATATTTTTTTGTTTTAAAGAAATGGAAAGATATTGAATTTGAGTTACAGTGAGACATTTACAGTTAAAGTGAATCGACAGTTATACGTAATTGCTCACTAACATTTTCTGTATAATGTTAAATCCAGTTTTACAATTTCAAAGCAGCACTATAAACATTCAAACCCTAAGTGTTTTTATAAAATTTTATCCTTCACATTTCTGCATTATTGCCACAAATGCCACTGTGCAGAATATTGTCTTTAAGGGAAAAGTAATTATAAAAAGAAAGAAAAAAACAAAACAAAATGTTGTTAAAGCATTTCTATACTTGAGCATGTGAAAGCTTTTAGAGGGACAGGATTCAGAGCTTTTTGCACCATTCCAGTTATTGGGTGCCGGAGAGCATGCAAGTGAACGAGAGTATATGAAAAACACCTTCATATTAACACAGTAGATTGGGCTCTATCCACCCCCCCCCCCCCAATAATATATATATATATATATATATATATATATATATATATATATATATATATATATATATATATATATATATATTATGGGAAAGTAGCTTAATTTTACTGTTTTCATGTGGTTTTATGTGCATTTACACAGCTTTTTATGATAAGATATCTATATAGACCTATTGTATGGTACAAAAATAAATATTAGATGAATCTGGGCCATTTACTTTATTTTTCAATTCAATTCAATTCAAGTTTATTTGTATAGCGCTTTTTACAAAATAAATCGTTACAAAGCAACTTTACAGAAAATTATGTTTCTACAATATTTAGTAGTAGCTAGTAGTTTGTGCACATTTGACAGGATTTTAGAAAAAATAATAATAATAATACAAGATGTAGTCAGCTAGACGATGAACTATCAATATTATTAAGTTATTATATGATTCAGTCACACATTTAGCAATAATTGTTAGTTCTGTTTGTTGATTCAAGGTTAGCATCATCTGGGGTCCTCTGAGGGTCAGCATCATCTCTTCTCAGGTGTTCTGGATCCAGACTGGAGCTTGTTTAAATCCTAGTTACCACGGGATGTAAATCCCGTGGCGAAACATAGAAACAAAATACAGACATCATTAGCATAGCTGCTGATCCAACAAAGTAAAATTAGTTTAACCCAAGCTAATGAATAAAAATGCAACTTTGAACAGATGCAACTACACTCACAATTAAAAAGATACATTATTCGAATGCTTGGTGAAAGAGATGTGTTTTTAATCTAGATTTAAACAGAGAGAGTGTGTCTGAACCCCGAACATTATCAGGAAGGCTATTCCAGAGTTTGGGAGCCAAATGTGAGAAAGCTCTACCTCCTTTAGTGGACTTTGCTATCCTAGGAACGACCAAAAGTCCAGCGTTTTGTGACCTTAGGGTGCGTGATGGATTGTAACGTGGTAGAAGGCTAGTTAGGTACGCTGGAGCTAAACCATTTAGGGCCTTATAGGTAAGTAATGATAATTTGTAACTGATACGGAACTTAATAGGTAGCCAGTGCAGAGACTGTAAAATTGGGGTAATATGATCATATTTTCTTGACCTGGTAAGGACTCTAGCTGCTGCATTTTGGACGACCTGTAGCTTGTTTATTGAAGAAGCAGGACAACCACCTAGAAGTGCATTACAATAGTCCAGTCTAGAGGTCATGAATGCATGAACTAGCTTTTCTGCATCAGAAACAGATAACATGTTTCGTAGCTTGGCAATGTTTCTAAGATGGAAGAATGCAGTTTTTGTAACATTGGAAATATGATTTTCAAAAGACAAATTGCTGTCTAATATAACACCCAGATTTCTGACTGTAGAGGAAGTAACAGTACATCCGTCTAGTTGCAGATTGTAATCTACAAGATTCTGTGTAGTGTTTTTTGGTCCAATAATTAATATCTCTGTCTTATCCGAATTTAATTGGAGAAAATTGTGTGTCATCCAATCTTTTACATTTTTAACACACTCTGTTAGCTTAGATAATTGGGAAGTTTCATCTGGTCTCGTTGAGATATATAGCTGAGTATCATCAGCATAACAGTGGAAGCTAATTCCGTATTTTCTAATAATATTACCAAGGGGCAACATATATATTGAAAATAGAAGGGGACCTAGGACGGATCCTTGTGGCACTCCATATTTTACTGATGATAAATGAGATGACTCCCCATTTAAGTAAACAAAATGGTAGCGATCGGACAGGTAGGATCTAAACCATCTTAGAGCCTGCCCTTGAATACCTGTATAGTTTTGTAATCGATCTATGAGTATGTCATGATCTATGGTGTCGAACGCAGCACTAAGATCAAGTAAGACTAGAAATGAGATGCAGCCTTGGTCTGACGCAAGGAGCAGGTCATTTGTAATTTTAACAAGTGCAGTTTCTGTGCTATGGTGGGGCCTAAAACCTGACTGAAATTCTTCATACATATCATTTTTATGCAGGAAGGTGCTCAATTGAGCAGACACAACTTTCTCTAAAATTTTAGACATAAATGGAAGATTTGAAATAGGCCTATAATTTGCCAGTACACTAGGATCTAGTTTTGGTTTCTTAATAAGAGGCTTGATAACCGCCAGCTTGAATGGTTTTGGGACGTGTCCTAAAGTTAACGACGAGTTTATGATATTGAGAAGTGTTTCTTCTGCTACAGGTAACAGCTCTTTCAGTAATTTAGTGGGTACAGGATCTAATAAACATGTTGTTGGTTTAGATACAGTGATAAGTTTATTTAGCTCTTCCTGTCCTATGGTTGTAAAGCGCTGCAGTTTATCTTTGGGTGCGATGGATGAAACTGAAGTGTTAGACGCTGTAGAATCTACATTCGCTATTGTATTTCTAATGTTATCTATTTTATCAGTGAAGAAATTCATAAAGTCATTACTATTTAACGTTGGTGGAATATTTGAATCAGGTGGCATCTGGTAATTTGTTAACTTAGCCACTGTGCTAAATAAAAACCTAGGATTGTTTTGGTTATTTTCAATGAGTTTGTGTATATGCTCTGCCCTAGCAGTTTTTAGAGCCTGTCTATAGCTGGACATACTGTTTTTCCATGCAATTCTAAAAACTTCTAAGTTAGTTTTTCTCCATTTGGGTTCAAGACTACGAGTTAATTTCTTGAGAGAGTGAGTATTACTGTTATACCATGGTACAGTACGTTTTTCTCTAACTTTTTTCAATTTGATTGGGGCAACAGCTTCTAATGTATTAGAGAAAATGGTGCCCATGTTGTCAGTAATTTCGTCTAATTTGTGTGTATTTTTGGGTACAATTAGCAGTTGAGATAGATCAGGCAGGTTATTTGCGAATCTTTCTTTGGTGGCTGGAACAATAGTTCTGCCCAGACGGTAACGCTGAGACATATAGTTAATATCAGTTATACGCAGCATGCACGATACAAGGAAATGGTCTGTAATATCATCACTTTGAGGTACAATATCTATAGCAGTAAGATCGATTCCATGTGATATAATTAAATCTAGTGTATGATTAAAACGATGAGTGGGCCCGGTGACATTTTGCTTGACTCCAAAGGAGTTTATTAGGTCAGTAAACGCAAGTCCTAATGTATCATTTGCATTATCAATGTGAATATTAAAATCTCCCATGATTAGCGCCTTATCAACTGTAACTAGAAGGTCTGAGAGGAAATCTGCAAATTCTTTCAGGAATTCTGTATACGGCCCTGGTGGTCTATACACAGTAGCCAGAGCAAGAGATACATTAGATTTCTTTTGCATGTCTGACAGAGTAACATTTAGCAGAAGTATTTCAAAAGAGTTAAACCTGTATCCTGTTTTCTGGGTAACATTGAGAATATCACTATATATTTGTAAAATTTGTAAAACATTACTGTATAAATAATGTAATTGTCAGGCCAGCTAAACATATACATGTGTAATTTACATAGCTTGGAATGGAATGGGTAAGGCTTCATTTAATAATTAGCATACATATTGCTATCATATTGGCTGTTTATTACTAGTCATAAAACGCTTATAAATGCTCTATTCTGCATGACCATCTGCATTTTAGATCACGTAATTCTACCCCATACCTAAACTTAACAATTACCTTACTAACTATTAATAAACAGCAAATTAGGAGTTCACTGAGGCAAATGGCATAGTTAATAGTATGGAAATATTGAGGATTTGACCTTAGAATAAAGTGTGACCACGGAAGGTGTATCGCTGAGAGTGTGAACATGTCTAACCTCAACCCAAATAGGTTTGTGATGGCTGGAGCTGTTTGCAGAGCCAATAACCAAAGCTGTAAATACCAAGTGACACATTAATCTAAAACTGTACAAAAAATTACCCTGCAATGCACCATAAGAATGAAAACAATCACTTAGCCTTCACTAGTGACTATCCTGAGCTGTGACGACAACACAGACAGGCAAAACCAAGTCATTTCAATGCTTCTGAACAATCCGAAAATTGGTTACTGGCAAACATATTTAATAATATAATGAAATATGATATTAACTGCACATTTCCAAATTAGCAGAGGCATAACTATCTCATCAGAGACGTCAGGTCCTGGTATACACAATTTTTAGCATTGCACAGTTGAGCATGCAAGCCTTTTTAAGTCTACTTCAATAAATCCCAAAATATAGGTCTACATCGGTTTTGACGTAAACACTTAACTTAGTAGGCTCAATTTGAAAGTGTACACAAACACAGACATTGGACAAACATGCTCTAGAATGCCCCGTGTCTGCCCTCCAGAAGTTATGACCGATTAAATGTCTCTGCACTCATTAACCCACCCACACAAGTGTTCATCCACACTCTTGTCTGTTGTTGCAATTCTAGTAGTTTGTTTGTTGCTCTGATTTCAGCTGTGAACAACAGACCCAGGCCCAGAGTATACTTCAGGAATACTTATCAGGAATGGTGGGGCATGTGGAGAAAAGTAAGGAAGCCACAGGTACACAAACAGCATATTCGGGATTAGGTAAATGCATCAGCTGGCCATAACAGTGAGTGTGTTTTTGAGACCGGAGCCCACACACAGAGCAGACATTCAGTTCGAAACGCTAATTAGGTACAGGCAGCTGTTTACTAGAGTGTGGGGGAGCCACAGAGATCTTCTTCCTCTCTCTCTCTCTGTCCCTCACTGTACTGATGGACCTGCGTCACAATCCCTGCGCTATTGTTTTTCACAGAGCATCAATGACTGCAGACGAGAGGGGCTCGGCTATGTAAAACCTGAACGCCACTTTGTTAAAGCGAACAGGGTCATTAGCCAGACTGGTTTCGGATGTACTGACAGGTGATGTCAGATGGCTGTTTCTGGGATAAAACACAGAGGCGTGCAGTAGGATCATTTTTGGGCTTATATAATCCTAAACTGACACTAATATGATCCCAGGAGGCATCAGAGTACCATTATTTGTCATCAGTACCATTATCACCACAGTGCTATAAAATGACAGCGCTTTTTTCACTAATGCGACCAGACAAGAGACAAGAGAAATGCATTCAGAGTTTTGTTTTTGTGACATGCAGTCTGTGTACTGTGCCTATTATGCAACTATTCTGTGTGAATGTGAAACACAAATGTGGAGTATACCGTGAAATACTGTATCCCATAATACAATGCGCTCGATTCCACCTTTTACTTCCAGTGTGATGAATGAATGATTTAATGACTATTTTATGATTTTTTCAACATTTCTTTGTATGATCATATTGATCATGCTTTAAATGAATGTTAAGAGAACTACACTGTCATTTCACAACAATATGAGTAAATGTATTGCTACAGTTCCACATTTTAAAAATATAGTATACAGCATGCACTGTCCAACATTAATATTCCATTCTGAACATAGCAACAAATAAATAGTTGTTCTGCGCTGTCCATTGAATTCACATCGACCAGGACAAAGTTTTGCATGGTCTGTGATACCATTTCTGTTTTTTCTGGTATAGGAATAATTTGCTTAATTTAATACTAATGAGCCGTTTATCAAGCACGCTTTTGGTGATAATTGAGCATTTGACTTGCACCTTGTTGCTGTGTTACAGTTTCACATTTCATGGGAACCTTTTGAAATGGAGAACAGCGTATTACATTACTACTGACTCTTGGTGAAGAGTCAAAGGAAACGAGCAGACGAAAAGAGTGTTCAGAAATGACGCTGACCCACATGGTGTTACATAATGCATGAGAGCAACCATGAAATGTCATGTTATTTACACATCTGAGCCTGAAACCTAAAAGCAGAACTCAAGTACATCGAAGCACACCTGTGACCATCAGTGTAACATGACTGTAACCTACATACTGTATTACTGAACCATTTTCATCTCTTCTGTTTGTGCCTGAAAATAGCTGTGGTTGTTGTTTTCATCAATTATTTCATTTCAGAATTTTGCTGTTGAACTTTCAATAATAAATGACACATCTGAATGTGAGTGTGTGTGTGTGTGTGTGTGTGTAATTTGAATGATTATTATTATTACTGAATTTATTTATTTTATCTTTCTTTTAAAACATTACTGTTTTGTGCCTAGAGCTCTATAACATTTACAATTCTGTAGATATTTTCTGTGGTATTAAAAAATATTGTTTATTGAGCTTGACAAGGCCAGTTCGAGAGAAAATGTGATAAAATACTCATTACCGACTTTTCTGAATTTGCAATGAGGGGAAAAGACAAATTTATAATTTTCTCATAAAACATATGAAGCATATTATTTTAGTGTGCTTGTTACACATCCCATGTGCTTACTATGGCAATAAAGTAGATGGTAATACAGTATGCATAATTAAAAGCAACTTACCAAATACCAAACCAAGTACATGTTGTAAATTAATATGACTTATTTCTTATTTGTGTTACCATATTGTAAACAATTATGCCTTAGAATAAAGTGTAAACCAAAATTCTATTGAAATGTACGTACTCTGCATTTTAACCAATTTGTTATGAATGAGGACATGCAGAATGGCTGATACTCCCATGAAACATTTACAAAATAAATTAGTTTACATTTCTTTAGCGTAGTAACCCTAATTAGAGTTCAGTTAATCCTGATAATTATGTCAGCAGCAAGTCATAGGGACACATGGTGCAGTTTCCTGAGGACAAGCCATGGAGCTCCTTTAGATTCACTAGAGTCTTAAACCTGTTGACATTCACAAACGACCAGCATGCTAAAATGTTGTTGCTTTTGTTTGGTTTTTTTGACATTCCTCAACAAATATTCTGAATGAGGACATAATAGTCTTAGTAGTGTAAACCTTTCTAAAAAAAAAAATACATTTAATCTGTATGTAGTTTTTTTGTGTGTCCACTGATACCACTGCACCTTCTGCAACATGTTACGAAATCATAAACCTTTCCAAATGATTCCAAATTTTCTGCATGCAGAATTTGGAAAGTGCACTCACCCTGTGTCTTCTGGCTTACATGTTTCGTCTCTTCTGTCTTACAGACGATTTTCAAGAGAATTGTGTCTCCAAGGCTGCCGGCAGCTCGTTGGATCCGGTGGAGGATCATTGAGCGGTGTGTTAAGCCCACCTCAGGGAGTCCATTGATGGGTCACAGTGGATGAGACTCCGGCGTGTGGTTCCCAGCTGTTGCCTTTGATCGGGGTTCTGATGATCAGCTGGAGAGAGCTGGATTTAACCCCAGGTGAATAAAAACAAACCAATCCTGAACAAAAGAGCAAAATCATCCAAATCATTCCTGGTTTTCAGTGTCCCAGTGTGTACTGCAGTCATGAGGATTGACATGCGCGTGTCTCGGTTGTCATGGTTGCCGGATGGAGTGTGTCGTCTCTGTCCCTGCTCTTCCTCTGTCTGTCTCTGTGCCGCTCTGGCTGTCTGTTCTCTCTCCTTTCTTTTTCTTTTCCTTTTCCAGCTCACCCTCCTCTCTCTGTCTCCATCCCTCCCTCCCTCTCGCAGCATCTCCCAGTCCCTCTTCTCCAGCACCCAGGTTGTCTTTCTGCTTGTTGTCCTCTCAAATCCTGTCTGTCTGTTCCTCATCTTAAAGAAGCTGCTCTGTTTCTCCCCTGACATTAGTGTGTCGTTTTGTGCTTTCTCTCCTAAGCGTTCTACTTCTTTTTCCTCTTTATTCTGGGAATGACAGGACGAGTACAGGTACAGGTGCTTGGCTGGAGATCCAGACAGGCATGCGGTGTTAATTGCTGATACGTTCACTGGTATCAGTTTGTTACATTCCTCCATGGTGACAGTAGTCTCAGCCTGAGAAAAAAGCACATCTAAAATGAGCTCACTGGCCGTCTCAATCATTGCTTCAGCTGTATCAAAGTCAGAGTGAAATGAAAATTCATTTATTTTTGACCTCATAATATTTGATCAAAATGTTGGTGACATATGCCAGACTCCTCCAATCACGTTGTCCTCTTAACCCACCCCTCCAAACTCAACAAGCTCACATTAATTGGTAACACTTTAGAATAAGGTTCCATTAGTTAATGTTAGTTAACTACTTTCGTTAACATGAACTAAGCAAGAACAATCCTTCTACAGCATTTATAAGTCTTAGTTCATGTTAATTTCAACATTTACTAATGCATTATTTAAATCAAAAGTTGTGCTTGTTAACATTAGTTAATGCACTGTGAATTACCATCAACTAACAATGAATAACTGTATTTTCATTAACTAACATTAACGAAGATGAATAAATACAGTAATAAATGTATTATTCATTGTTTGTTCATGTTAATTAATACATTAACTAACATTAACTAATGGAACCTTATTCTAAAGTGTTACCCATTAATTTGTAAGAACAATATTCCGAAGTCCCCGTTCTGCATTTCCAAATAATCCATTTCACTCGGATATACTTCACAATATGGAAGAAAAGATTTGTCACTATCTCTATTTCACCATAGACATTTTGAGTTTTTGTTTGTTTGCACTTACCAAGCTAGATATTAATCGTTGCGGTATCATATTTTTCAGATTTATTTTACACTAAACGTGATGAAATACTGATCACCGAATGAAAACAATCTTACTTTTGGCTGAACCAAGTCGATTCCTAATTTATTTCACAGAGTCCTTGTTATAAATGTAACGTACTTACTCTAATGATAACATTAAATTATACATAATTAAAAGCAACTGCTTTTATACCTGACCATATAATAAGTGCATATTGTTAATTAATAATAATGTTAATTAATAATACTTAGTACTTATTCATGTAATTACTGTAATAATGACAAGTGTGTTTAACCTAAAATTCAGTGTACTTTAAATACGGTTTAACCATCCAACGGTTATTAATGGGGACATGCAAACCAGCAGAAATTCCCATGAAACATATACCGTATTTTCCGGACTATGAGTCACACTTTTTTTCATAGTTTGGCTGGTCCTGCGACTTATAGTCAGGTGCGACTTATTTATCAAAATTAATTTGACATGAACCAAGAGAAATGAACCAAGAGAAATGAACCAAGAGAAAACATTACCATCTCCAGCCGCGAGAGGGCGCTCTATGCTGCTCAGTGCTCCTGTAGCCTCTCACTGAAAACATAGAGCGCCCTCTCCAGGCTGGAGACCGTAATGTTTTCTCTTGGTGCTTAGTTCTAAATAAATGCGATTTATAGTCCAGAGCGACTTATATATTTTTTTTTCTCATCATGGCGTATTTTTGGACTGATGCGACTTATACTCAGGTGCGACTTATAGTCCGAAAAATATGTACAAATTGTTTGCAGTTCATCATCCTAATTAGAGTTTGACTAAGTTTAGATTTATCCATCTTAAATGGCACATAAAAGCACATGTTAGTCACATGTCAGTCAGTCAACCTTTTTTTTTTTTGGCGACAATAAACTCTAAACTGGACCAGATTAGATCTGTTTCAGTTGCATTAAATTCATTTGCAGACTATTTTAGTCGCTGCAAAAATGTATTACCAAAATATTATTTGCAACAGTGTGCATGTTTCTGTGTGAGTTTGTTGTGATCAGAACGACTTGAAAGTCTGGTAATGTGTGATCCTTGCTCGTTTAGTACATGATACCCAGATTTTCTCTGTAACCATGTCAAAGTCTGCAAGTGTATGATGCCTAGTGTTTGACAGTCTGAATCTGAACACTATTCTCATGAATTTAGAATGATTATTAAAACTTTGTAGTTGTAGTTTACATCCTTGGAGTGAACAGGCCTTTAGGAAAGAAAAAAAATCACAAAAGGTTTATTTAAAATATACCGTATTTTTCAGACTATAAGTCACACCTAAGTATAAGTCGCATCAGTCCAAAAATACACCATGATGAGGAAAAAAACATATATAAGTCGCACTGGACCATAAGTCGCATTTATTTAGAACCAAGAACCAAGAGAAAACATTACCGTCTCCAGCCGCGAGAGGGCGCTCTATGTCTTCTGTGTAGACTACAGGAGCACAGAGCAGCATAGAGCGCCCTCTCGCGGCTGGAGACGGTAATGTTTTCTCTTGGTTCATGTCTCTTAGTTCATTTCTCATGGTCCATGTCAAATTAATTTTGATAAATAAGTCGCACCTGACTATAAGTCGCAGGACCAGCCAAACTATGAAAAAAAGTGCGACTTATAGTCCGGAAAATACGGTAGTAATAATAATGATTTCTTTCATAGAAAACCAGTGTGATTAAAAGGAGAGCAAAATCTCCTGCATCTCAGCTTAGGTTTTCTCCTTTGAAAACAGCAAACCTCAAGCATTTCTCCTCCAATTCATGCAGTCACAAATGAGCTGAGCTGTGATGATCCATTAAAACTCTGCGCTCTTACACAAATTGTCTCTTTTGTGGGGAATTGCACTGCTCCTAAAAAATGTTCACTTAAACGGAACAACAACAACAAAATCCCTTTGATGATTCCCATTCGGGCTGATTTGCATTCATGACTTAGCCGGATGGCTGCTGTAAGAGCCTGAGGTCTCGGTTAGATCAGCACACTAATGGGGTCATCTAATAGAGAGACTTGCATAATGAACATTTCAGAATGAATTTCTGTCCTTTTATTGATAAAGTGTAATTATGTAATGCTTCCGTTGTCCAGTTATCTTCTCAAACTTTTCTTCAAGAAATCAGCAGTGGTGACCTCTTCACAGTTGCTATAATAATCTCTGGTGGGTTATTCATCACGTCTGCTGTGGCTGTGGGTTATGGTATAATGTATGGCTCCTCTGCGCTGAGCTTTCGACAGCACGCAGTAAACAGTTCTTCACATACAATAATTACAGTGTTTACAAGATGATCTTAAATACTTTTATGCTTTTGACAATCCCTTATGCTCAACAAGGATGCATGTGATTAAAAGTACAAACAAACATAATTGCACTTTAAAGTAACAGTTTTCTATTTGAAGATATTTTAAGCTGTATTTCCATCATCATTACTCCAGTCGTCAGTGTCACGTGATTTTTCAGAAATCATTTTAATATGAAGAATGTTTAATGTGTCAGAATGACGAGTTTGAGAAAATGGTTAAAAGATTTTCATCTTTAGATGAACTCAACCTTTATAGATGGAATCTACATTCACACATTAAAAAACAGTGTTTTACCATGCTTGTACCGCACTCTGCAGCTGTCATTGAGGCAGTTTGACATGTAACTGACGTACATACTGGCTCTCTCAACTGCTCTCCTTTACCTTACAGAAACCTATAAGAACAGAAATGACTTATCGAGACAAAAATATCCGGTTCTGAAAATCTGAACAGCGTGTGCATCTGTAACAGAAACAATAATGTCAGCATTTAACAAAGCAGCTGCTGGAATGGGCTACACGAGCCTGTATCATTTGGATTAGTTTTTAATTGCCCCTATAATTCTTATGTTCGTATATACAGTATATTTATAAACACAGATCGAAAAATAGTAACTCGGATGTTATCACTGACAACGGTCGAGAGAAAAGATGAAGCAGGAAAATATCGATGTGTGCTGTAAAGGTCACACATGTATAACATGGTTTCAAGGGGGAAGCAAATACTCTTTTACAGATTCGCTGCAATAGACGAAGAAAGAGACTTGAGGAGAAATCAGTATGAACGGATGCCCATGCAACTCAGTTTTTCACAGCCTTACTCCTCACAGTTAGGTTCCTGGCCTGTTAGCTGTAGGACTTTGTTATTTTTGAAGTCCTTTGCCAGTTAATGATCTCTTCTCTAGATATCCATGAGTTATTTCCCTAAGTGCCTGAAACAACTGCATATGCAATTGATAGCCATGAGTGGGATTATAACATTCATTTAACATTTGTTTTTTTTTTGCAAATTAAAAATACAAAAAATACTCCAATTCCGGAAATCATATATATATATATATATATATATATATATATATATATATATATATATATATATATATATATATATATATATATATATATATATTAGGCTAAAAAATTATTTTAGATTTTATTAATTTATAAATCTAAAATATTTATTAAAATAAAAAATATAAAATACATAAATAAATAATATAATTAATTATTATAAATAAATAAATGTTAATAATTTCTTAGAATAGTTTCTGTTTCTAAGAAACAATTATAAAATATTCTGCTGAATAATATTTCCCCCCCTATTATATCAACATCAGTATCCAAACGAATTTTTATACACAAATTAAAAACGTTTCAAAAATTCCACATTTCCAAAAACATATTTTGCAATCACATTAGTTTGTTTCCACCATGGGATATTTTTTAAAGCGACTGTGAATTTTTTCCACAATTCAAACTTTGGATTTTGCAATTCAAAAAAATAAAAATAAAAATAAAAATAAATAAATCACAATTACATTTTTTATTTGTGTATTCCGCTGCGCAAATGGGCTTCCATGATAAAATGACTAGATAAGATGGGGGGGGATAGCATCGCGTGCAAATTGAGAACTAAAAGACTAAAACTAAAAGGCGAGCTGTGTTTTATTCTTGTGTGTGGGGCGGGTGCAGGAACACATCACCTCATTAACTTCAATTGATCTCCAGCGCTGACAGAGCGTCATTAACCCACACCACAGGCAACACAACCCCAATGTGTTTCATAGAATGATCAGATCACAGCAGGATGTACCAGTGGATGAATTTCCTTCAGTGTGTCTGTACATTATTTCTCGGCATCAGGTCTGCATATTTGATCAAAGAAGAGATCCTACAAGTTTGTGATTGCACCCTGCTGCTTCATTCTGTATATTCGCAGGGAGCTGGTGGGTGCAAAGCATTTAATGAATGAGTGGATGAGCCCATGAGGCAATCAGACGAGGTGATGACAGGGGCACGGCTGCACCGGGCTCCTCTGGTCGATAAAGCCATTACACACCCAGCCAGGATCAGCCTTACAGAACACACAACAACAGTAGTGTAGGTTATGCATTATATCTCAGATTTTATAAAAGGTCGCATCAATTATTTCTCTTCAAATCTGTTTATGACCTATAAAATGCAGCCTGGAGTGACATGCTTTTAATAAGCTCTTCTGAGCATGCAGTTACTTTTAAGTGAAGGATTTAACAATGTATCTGTCAGGGCATTAAATCTAATCCAGACATGAATCTGCCAGACAATAATGAAGTGGAAATGAGCCTTAGACAAACAACTGGTCATGTGCTAGCATATATGCTCTTGTCAGTCTATTATAATGCAGCCTTGATGAACTGAATAATGCTAATGTGCTGTTAACATAAATCAGGGGAAGACAGCAGGGCTGATGGACATGCTGGAGGGTCAGTAATACATTCTTATTTATTTATTCATTTTAAATAGATTTAAGTATGAAATGCTTTTTAAAGACCATAATCTTATATTACAGGGTGCAATGTGATATTTGATGAGAGGATGAGACCGATTTGGCAAAAGGTTGAGCAGGTGGTTAGACAGAAAAGATTTCAAGCATCATCTGAAAAGCCAAGAAACCTACAATTTAACCCTTTCACGCTATTTTACTCACACTCATGCCATCCAAGATTGTAGTTTGTTTCTTCAAGGGAACGGATTTGTAGAAATGGATCCTCTGCAGTGAATGGGTGCCGTCAATCAAACCTATATAGCAAAATTTGGTAGTTCTGTATGTTGTTTCAGGGTTGGCATCGTCTCTTTTCAGGTGTTTTTCCCTATTTTCATTTTTGGGTAAACAACTTTTAGATAAATAAAAGATTTATCATTTATATTTATAATATGAATATATAAAGAATACAAGACTTAAACCTTTCCCCCAAGAGGAACATTCATTTTGACCAAACAGCAATTGATGACAAGTAGATTTAATATGTTTAATGTACAATACAATACAAATCTGATACAAATGATTCAGTGGCTTGCACTTAAGAGATATTTGAGTGAATTTTGTGATCTGTAAGCTCATTTTTATTACAACATTTATATTCATCCAGATTCCAAAGCATTGCGATGGAGAATGTTCCCGATTTCAGAATCAGAATCATCAGAATGAGCTTTATTGCCAGGTATGTTTACACATACGAGGAATTTGTTTTCGTGACAGAAGCTCCGCAGTACAACAGAATGACAGCGACAGAACATAAAACACATAATAAAAGAATAAAAAATACAAATATGTAGACAGTGAATGACTATATACAAATGACAATTGTAGGCAGGTATATTACAAAATGCAGTTATGTATGTACATATATATTGTGTGCAAAATTTAAGTGTATACTAAGTATGTGTGTTAGATAAATAAAGTGTGTGTGTATATAAATATAAAGTGTAGTGTGTTCGCCATTATTGTCAGCCGTTCATAAGATGGATTGCCTGAGGGAAGAAACTGGTCCTGTGTCTGGTTGTTCTAGTGCTCAGTGCTCTGTAGCGTCGACCAGATGGCAACAGTTCAAAGAGGGAGTGTGCTGGATGTGAGGGGTCCAGAGTGATTTTGACAGCCCTTTTTCTCACTCTGGATGAGTACAGTTCTTGAATAGATGGGAGAGTTGAACCGATGATTCTCTCAGCAGTCCGGACTACTCTCTGTAGTCTTCTGAGGTCAGATTTAGAAGCTGAGCTGAACCAGACAGTTACTGAAGTGCAGAGGATGGATTCAATGATGGTGGAGTAGAACTGTTTCAGCAGCTCCTGTGGCAGGTTAAACTTCCTCAGCTGGTGGAGAAAGTACAACCTCTGCTGGGCCTTTTTTACGATGGAGTCAATGTGAATGTCCCACTTCAGGTCCTGAGAGATGGTGGTTCCCAGGAACCTGAATGACTCCACTGCAGTCACAGGGCTGTTCATGATGGTGAGTGGGGGGAGTGCAGGGGGGTTTCTCCTGAAGTCCACGATCATCTCCACTGTTTTGAGGGTGTTAAGCTCCAGGTTGTTGAGACTGCACCAGACAGCCAGCTCTTTTACCTCCTGTCTGTAAGCAGACTCGTCACCGTCCTGAATGAGGCCGATGAGTGTGGTGTCATCTGCAAACTTCAGGAGCTTGACAGAGGGGTCCTTAGATGTGCAATCGTTGGTGAACAGGGAGAAGAGCAGTGGGGAGAGATTTAATTGTCACAGACTAGTGAAATAATAACCACTGACACTTTAGACCTGGAAAGATAGTTTTTCTCCAGATTATTTATTACACCTTCAGACAAAATCTTAAAATAAATGAACAAATGTTGCATATGTTTAATGTCAGGCTTTTATGGCTCAAGTAGTATGATAAAATGGAGATCAAACTAAAGGAAGAAAAACATTAATTTTACTAAAAAAGTATGAGCTATCAATCAGACGACAAAAGGGATTTAGAAAATTGTGAACATCTTTCAGCAAAGTTATATATATGATACAGTAGGATTTATGGTTAAAATGTCTGAAGCGGAAATGATGTGATATTAAATCCATTCATTTCAGAAGACAAGACGATAGTGTGAAAGCACTAGATGCATATCCTGACACTGAGAAACTGAATTCAGTATTACTTTAGTCACAATATTTATACCAGCTATTGTAGCTGGTCATGTTGACTAGAAGTCATTCTTCTGCATTTAGAAAAGAGGGGTACCCATGTCCAATTATAAGACCCCAAATTTCCTATGCACCCACATAATGCATGCTATACAGACCTCACATACCTCTGTGCGCCGGAAAAATATTACTAATAAATCCCTTTCTGACATTATCGACCAGAGAATAGTTTTCACTGGTAGAAATGTGCTGTCTTTCTTTGAAATAAATGCCACTTGAATGGCTTTATCTAATCAGTCATCCATTGTGTGCCTCAGTGGTCCAAATATGCAATATTTTGGGGCTCATTTTAAAGTCCGTGTGCGCACTGTTGCTGGTGGTTTGTAATTCCATTGTTCCGGTTATATTTGCCAATGTCTTTTTGCAGTAACAGCTGAGGTGACATCACATTAAACATGTATGTTTTGGTTCAGATCTCAGGGGATCAGCCATCCAAAGGGCTTTTCACAGCCTTTTCACACATTTCTTTCCTCCACATACCAGAAATAATCTGGGATTTATATATATATATATTTTTTTTAATTATATCCGTCAGGACAGCATTACATAAAATAATTTTACTACTGAAATAAATTTAAGATGCATGCACTTTTGCAAAAATCTAATATTTAAAGGCGGTTTAGTTGTAATTACATTACCCCAGGATTGCAGAAAAAAAATCCACTTTTCCCAGAATTATTTATAGAAACTGCTTTGTTGACATCATTGATCATTTGCGGTAAGAATATAATTACCTTTTCTCTCATGTTAAATTGCCATTTGAATAGATTTTTAAGCTTAATGCATTCTGGGAATTTCAGGTTTTGTTGACCGCTTTCTCAAGGTCAGGGGTCCTCAACTCCGGCCCTCGAGATCCACTTTCCTGCAGAGTTTAGCTCCAGTCTAGATTAAACTCACCTAAAGACCTTGATGAGCTGGTTCTGGGGTTTGATTAGGGTTGGAGCTAAACTCTGCAGGAAAGTGGATCCCGAGGGCCAGAGATGAGGACCCATCCTAAATTGTTAAACCGTTTGTACAATAGGTGCCCTCTATTGACATCTAGTGGCTCACCCCAGTCAATGGGTTATCAGAGAGAATGACAACAAATCCAAATTAAACCAGCACTCTTAAAAGAAACTACAACCATTTATCATTTTATTGATAACATTGACAAATACCTCAAGTATTTACACACTACATTTTGCAGATAAGAAAGTCGCTCGAATCATTTGAGATCTAAAAATGCCATGTTTATTTCAAATCACAGTGTCACCTAGACATAAAAAACAAAACTGAAGGTGCAAATTAGAGCTTTCCCCACCTTAACATTTCATCACTTGCATCTGGTTAAAGCTGAAAATGTACCTAGACTCTCCTCACATAAAATTATCAATGTAATAAGTCAAAATTACACAAATAATAATAACCACAATTCACAAACGTACTCTCATTGCGGGAAGCGTATGGGGCCGAACGAAACTGAACTTTAAATATAGCAAAAAATTGTGCATTTTGAAAGCTGGGAGAGTAGAAAATAAAACAAAAGAACTAAGTCAACAGCCATACAGAAACACACCACCTTAAATAGTTTTAAAAGAGTATGTACTGCTACCACTTTGTTTATGGTTGAACGGTGTGGAAATATTTTGCTTTTGCCAATGCAGTTTAATAGCAAGCTGTAACTGGACCACCAGCAAACCCAGCACTGAGAAAGTTTGGTTGTCTAAAGTCAGAGCTTGCATGCATTGGGCGTCTCTACTGGTGATCAGTTTATAGCAGCCTTGACATCAAGACCTCGTAGACCCAGACTTAACTGATACTAATTGGAAGCGAACAAATAACTTGCTGCCCAATTAGGAGAAACAAGTTCTTTAGTCATCCTCATCATCTTCCTCTTCTTCGTCCTCCTCATCATCATCGTCGTCGTCGTCATCATCATCCTCTTCCTTGGGTTTGGCTTTGGCAGATGATGCCCCTCCGCTTCCTTTCCCCTTTCCTCTGTAGTCAGCCATGTCCTGAGAAGACAGAACACTATAACACAACTCATATGCTCATCAAGGCTGCACTGAATAAACAATACAGTAAATCGGTAATACTGTAAAATACTGTTACGACAATTTCAAACTGTTTCTATTTGAATAGATTTTTAAATGCAATTTATTCCTGTGATGGCCACAGGATCCTTCAGAAATCACGCTCTCATTTGTTCTTCAACCACTATCCACACTGAATAACGAAGAGCATTTTGAGAGAGGTCATGCTGCACCTTCTGATACTTGTCCTTCAGTTTGTTGGCCTTGGACAGAAAGGGCTGCTTCTCCGAATCAGACAGATTGTTCCACATCTCTCCCAGCTTCTTGGCTACATCTCCAATGCCCAGACTGGGGTGCTGAGCCTTTATGCTGGGCCTTTCTTCTGCACAGAACAGGAAAAATCCAGACCTGGGAAAAGGACAAACAATTTAAGCGACAAAACCAAATAAGAGCATATTCCATCAAGAATCACTGAAATAAGCTCTAGAAATAAGGAAAGAGCACATACGGTGGCCGCCTTGGAGCATTAGGGTCCTTCTTCTGCTTCTGACCCTTCTTTCCTGGATTGTAGCTCATCATTTCCTGGTCATACCGGGCTTTGTCCTGCTTGGCCATGTCTTCAAATTTAGTCTTCTCTTTTGGTGACATAGTCTGAAACAAATGTCCATTTCTTTAAGCTGCTATCTGCAGAATTTGTACATTTATATTCATTGACTTTATATTCTACTTACTTTCCATCTTTCTGAGCACTTCTTGGAAAATTCTGAGAAGTTAACCGAGACGCCGGGGCTCTTCTTGTTGTGCTCTTCACGACACGTCTTCACAAAATAAGCATAGGCGGACATCTTGCCCTTGGGTTTTCCTGGATCACCCTTTGCCATTTTTACTAAGCCGCTTAAGTTTCACCACACCTGGAAATACACAGACAATTTAATAAACTAAAACAAATGTTACTAAAAGGACCTAATATGATTGGGCACCATAGTTTCAATGCATCTTTTCATACATGGGACATCACATCCCTAGAGACACCCTTATTAAAATGTCAATTTTCCAGCAGTGTTGGTTCCAGAATTAATTCATATTCTAATTCTTCTGAAAACCATATGGATTTTAAAGTCATCCTTAAAGAGATGCAAGCTGTGATAACACAAACCAACCAACTATAATGTGAAGCTGAATCACAACATTACATGTTTTCATATGAAGTAAAAATATTTGAAAATCAGATAAAATCAGAAGACTGCATGCTATACATTACATTTATTGCACTATTCATTATCGCGGTGGTTCATGGCAGTGGACAGGCGCTAAAGGGTTCTTACTGAAAACTGTTTCAATTGTTAGAAATTTTTTTACAGACTCATGGGTAATGTAGTTTTCCCACATGGAGTTCTGAACCTCGCAGCTCCTTAAAGCACAGCTGTCTTTAAAGACCTAAATTATCATAAAAATCAGTTAAATGGGATTTTTACTTCGGGAACCTCGTTTGTTTCAATGTATCGTCCGTGGTGCCTTCAAACACGATTTATTTAAAATTCCATGCTGTGAAGTGCAAACTGATGACAGAAACTAAACTTTATTTTTAATCGTAAAGCTGCAAATTAGTGATCATTTCCAAAATACGATGCAATTTAACTAGTCAAGCGTTTAAAAGACGATATGCGGAGAGTGACTGTCTGACCGCTTCTTCAATCAGACTCCATTAAAATGGCTTCTTATCAGCGGCGAGGAACAATGACTTGCACATCATAGTTTTCACAGCAGACTCTTCGGGGATTTGTCGACTTGCTGATAGGCAAGCCTTTTAAAAGTCGTTCATTAAATACAGTGAGCCGCGAGGCCAGCTTTTACGAAGTTTTACCGGTTCCCCACTGCACGATAAAATCACGAATCCTACTATCGTGAAGGCTTGCGACATGAATATTAATTACGCACCGTGACATACGCCCCGCGTAGCTAGCTGATTGGTTGCCAAGCAGACGTATTTAGTGACCTAGCGAATTAATGAATCATACTATGAAGAAGGCGTTCGTTATAAATATTAAAATAAGTGCACTGTACGAATTTAACGCAGAAACGTCAGCGAATTAATTAATATTCATGAGCCAAACCTTCCCTATAGTAGGATTCGGAAACTCGCACCCGGCACAAACCCGTTTATAACAAAGGCAGAGGAAAACCAGCCATGACTGGCACTGGCTGTCAACAGCGTGTTTAACAGCTCAATGCTCTCCAGAACCAGAAAACATACAACCAGATTAAACTATTACACAGCACATATAACACAGCGACGACACACTGTGCACTTCACACCAGCCTTTCAGGCCATTTAGCACCCAGTGATTTTTGAGGCATATTTTTACATCGCCAGCCATTTTAAAAGCACGTTCGTCACTTAACTTCAGTTTAACACACAATAAAAATGTAGCTTTTCTTGACTGTAAACGAAAGCAAAATAGTTTTGAACTAAATAAACACAAACCACCGTTAACATTTCACTGTAAATGAGTTTTTAAAAGGAAAACTCGGTTAGTTATACAAAAAATGGGTTTACACACCAAAACGTGATTTAAATAATTAAAATAAGATATTAAAGAAAATATTAGGCCCCAGTGAAGATTTTAAAACGGAGTGTTTTATAGATACCGTCTGATAGTGTTCGTCCCGTCGTCTGCTCTCCTCAGTCACACTAACGGCCTCGCGCTGCCTTCCTCTCTACTGAAGACCACACAGCCTCGCGCTAGCTCACTACGAGACCCACCTGATTGGTCAATCCCGGCGCCCATTTAAAACAGCCTCCACAACTGTGGATTGGCTCAAATATTATACATATTCATAAGATGCTTGCCGCCATTGGACAGAAGCCTAAACCACACCCATTATTCAAAAACAAGGCGGGAATTCCTGTCATAACAACAGAAGTTAAAAAGATCTGTGCAAACCACGTGTGAGCGTGAACTACATGCAATACTGTACTACATAGAGAACTGTATGCTGTACAGTGTTTTAGGGCGTGAGAATACTGAGTGAAGTAGAAGAAAATAGGGCAGTTTGGCTGCTACATGAAAACGAGGACGGCCTACATAAAAATAGTAATCTAAAACATTGTGTTTAATGGTTTGTCCAAAACACTGTGTCAAGGACATACATGACTATGGTTTTTGTTTTCAATATTAAATTTAGTAGAGTAACAATATGTATTTGTTTTATTATAAATATGTGGCTTAAATTGCATTTACATGTAATTTGAACCCGTTAAAAATGGGATTAAGAAATGTTTAAGAAATGAGATATTATGGATTACCAAAAGCATTAGAAATTACACACAAGATGTAAGATATTTTTTATTCTTTGCACTACAAAATGTAGATTTAAACATTAACATTCTCAATGATTCAAATTTAAGCTTCTAAGAAATTAGAAATGTATTACTATAAAATAAAAAATAATGGATATTATGAACACATTCAGAAAGTAAAATATGTACGCGTCAGGCAACTTTTAGTAAAACTTAACCTATAATGTCATAGTAATATTGAAGCACATTTTAAATAATAACAATATACGGTGGCGGTTTATGTACACAAATGTGTCACACAAGCACAGAGCAAATCTATGCACAAATTTTACATTACACATGATTTTGGATTGTTACATTTCAATTAGCGATTATATGCAACATAAGAGCAAGAACATGTTTGCCAAAGCCACTGGAATATTCAGGCATGTTTAGTAGAGAGACTGTTTAGTTCAGGATAACATTATATTTTTGCCAACAAGATTTGACCAAAAAATGCACCGTTGTCTTGGAATAGGCTGTCCTGAAACTCAGCCCTCGATGAAACTCAGATGTTAAAATCAAATCACCAAAAGTGATAACCTAAACACAATTTTACACACAGAGCACTCATGGAGAATGTCTGCTGACCTATAGTGCTCTGTGATTTAGTCAGTGGTTTTCTGGCCTTTAGGGGGCACCAATGACCACACAGTGGTTATTATTCATAGAATTACACTAGGATCTTATCAAACTTATGTAAATATTTTTATTGTCCAAATGTGACAACAAAGATCGGAAAAAATAATGATTTTTGACACCAGTATTTACCAAGTTAATAAGATATGCTCAGACAGTAGTCTGCATGGGCATGCCTTCATGCTCCGAGGAAGAGGAGAGAGATTGTGATGAAGCTGCATCTCGTTTTAACTCATCCACTCTCTTCTGCAACTCTGACTTCAGGACCAACAACTCCTTCAGACTCTGATGAACAGGAACCTGACAGAGGCAGGGAAAAGAGAGCCTTGAGTGTCAATGAACGTGGGGTATGCACGACTAAATTGCAAGATAAAATAAAAATAACACAATACAATTAATAAAAATAATGTTTGCTAAATAAAAACATCAAATTAAAATGTATATATAAATGCATTCAAATATTAAATGTGTAAATACATTGGTGAATCATTTTTTAAATGCATCATTTTAATTTTTTCTTTATCCAATTAAATTAATTTTAGCTAAGCAAACAAGTTTAAAGTATCCAAGTGTGAATAATCTAATGGCATGTCCAACTGCAATACAGTTTTTTAAATACAATTCTAAAAATCTAAATACAAATGCTTGTAATAAATAATAAAAAAATATATATATTGAAATTGTATTGATTTTTATTTGTATTATTATTTTTACACTCTTGGGGGCCATTCACATTTGCATCTAGAGATGCAACTTTTAAGTCGAACTTCTCTTAACTCATGCATCTATATATATATATATAAAAATGTATGCAGCTGGATAAATAACAAATAAAAAAAGTTGTATAAATCTTTAATTCTTCAAACCACATATACCATATAATAAATGTTTTCTAAAAGAAGTGGTTAAAATGATCAATTTTGCCATATATTCAATAAAATAACATTTTAAGTAAATCCAGGCAATCCTAAAATTTGACTTGCAAATGCAACTTAAAATATAAAATCAACTCAGAATCTTAACAGTTTTGAACAGTTAACGGAACTCTACAAAACATATCTTTCACCTACAACCACTGTAGAACGTGGATTACGTAGTTATTAAACACTGTGCCATCAACCATCATCCTCTGCTCACCTGTGGCCTCATGCGAGGGTTCCAGCGCACGTAATAACTGACCCAAAGCTCAAGATGCCTCAGACTGGCAACTGGGTATAAAACATGGTGCTCGTAGTTCACATACAGCGGGTTAGTAAACTCCTCAAGCTGGCTGTTCACATATGACCACAGAGACACGGTCTTGCTGTACACCTCCTGTAAAATCAGAACTGAATGACATTAGGGTGATTCAGTTATGACAGAATGACTATAAAAACCAAGTAACAGTTGCATGCATCAGCTCCTGCCTTTGAGACCCGTTCTTGATCGCTGTTGTAAAGAAACGTCCCAAACAGACAGCTGTACAGGTGATCAAGCACCGTGATGAGAAATACCTCGTTGAATTCAAATGCAGAGGGAAACTACGGAGAGAAAACGTATAATAAAAGAATAATACAACATCATCCTTTTTTCATTATGATTTTATTTTCCTCACCTGCCGGGTCATTTGCCAGACACAGTCGATGAACTGCACAAAGAGAGGTGAGCGCTCAGAGTTTGCATGATTCCCATCTCCATGTCCCACACGCTAACAGACAGAAGGACAAGAAGAAAGCCGTAAGGTGCTAGTACACGTTCACTGCAGAATGGTTTTCTCCGTATACACAGGATGTTACTGACCGAGGCAAAGCGGTGTCCGAAGCTCAGCCACTCCTTCTCCAGAAGCACCTGGAAGCCCCTGAGCGAGCGGTAGTGTGCGTCCAGCATGAGCATGGCCAGAGAGGTGAGCTGAGCCGTGCGGTCCCAGCCATCGCTGCAGTGCACCACCACTGACGTCTTACCTGACTCGATTCGGTCTGCGATGCGCACCGCACCTGCTAGCAAGAGCTACAGAGAAAATGACCGGTCATTTTGGTAAGTGTTGAGTGTTGGTCATCTTCAGCGTGCGCTGCTCAAAACATAAATGCAGAACATTAATAACTACTGTCATATAGGCTAATGTTAAAATGAGAGCACTATTTTAAAAAATATTGTGTATTGTTAAGGTTTTGCTGACGTTTATTGTCAACTATCTTTTAATCAAAACACAAAACATTTACCTCGTTTGTATCTGAGAGACATTCGTTACATATTTTCACTGTGTTAACATCAGTAATTATGACTGTTGAATGTCTGACTTGACTCAATGTATTTTGCTGCGCACCTGAACATATGATTCAACTATTAGTCGAATATCAGCAAGATTCGATTCTGAAATTCTGATTCAGCTATGAAAAAGATACCCCTATTTTTGACGCGCCATCACGACAGGACGCCAAAAAGTTTGTTACTGGCGGTGCCTATAACTTTTGAATGGAAAGAGATATTTTCACCAAACTTTGAACACTTATGTAAGAGCTCAATATGAGGTCACAGTAAAAAATAAAAAATAAAAAAAGAGGAAAGAAATAAATGCGGCATTTGGCTATTTGGTGGCACTATAAGCGGGAAAAACAGCTATGACTACACAACCGTTAGTCCGATTGACTTGAAAATTGATATGCAGTGTCTTTGTCCAAATTGTCATAGATGACATTCATGTATCTTAAAAAAACATGGCCACCATTGGCCAATGCGTTTTGAGCACCTATTAGACGTGTTATTATTGCGTTAACGCATTAATTGATTAAAACCACTATTATTTTATTGCGTTAATGCAGTTTTTTATTATTATGAAAGTCTGTTTCTCATTGGCTCTGAATACACATACAGACAAATCATGGGGCACAGGAGGGGATGCTCCCGATCAAATTATTTAGGCTAAGCATCAGCATTCACATACCACTGTCTTTTGAAAAGAATGCAGTGGAGTGAATAATTGTGTTAACCTTGTGGTTTATTTTTTTGAGTCGTATGGGACGTGGTAACACACGTCCCTCTTAGAATATATTGCTTTACAGATCTATCGCTTTTTGCAGCTCAGAAATACTCACGCAATCATGCAGCACGTATCAGATGATCTGGACTCTGGGGCCGTTAGCGCTCACGCTCACTGATCTATATATTTCTGAACTGCGCTCTTGCCCACCTCTTCCAACTGATCCAGGGACTGCTAAACAGAGCGATCACACTAATCAAACAAACCAGGCTTTGGATGTTAAGATTGCCATCCTAATTATGCTCCTGTATCCCGCACACACAAGTCTCTACCCGCACATCAAGTGTTGTCCCACGCGTCACTCTCCTGCGATGGGTCCAGTGATCGTGCAGCTCTCTAATCGGAAGGTGTCTGTTATAATGTTATGACCGAGGCTCTGGACCTTGAGCATAACTTGTTTTTCTATAACAAACTATAAAATATTTTATTAAAAAACGTTAATGTCCTGGCAGTGACAAATAGCTTGTTTTATATTTAATTACATTAATAAGCTGAGATTTAGGCTACAATCAATATTTTAACTGCTACTATGTAAAAGGAACTCTGCTGTAAAAAGCACCTTTTTGTCACCTTAAGTGTTTGCAAACCAAATGTTATTACACTTTTGTTCATAGAGCAGTAGGTCTACTTTTAAATGAAAAATAAAATGTGCACAATACACTACTTTTGAATGCATTATTTGTTTTGTGCATAACAATGCGATTAATTGCGATGAAAACAAAAAGTGATATGTGATAACAAAAAAAAAAAAGTTTTCCGTTGCCCAGTACTAATATATATATGTTTTACTCTTATTCTTAAAATTTTATTCTTAAAACTTATTTCTTTAAGAAGAATTTCGATTTGAAATAGATTCAGCCAACGGATGGTTTACTTGTACATGTTAATCAAAATAAATAAATGTATATATATATATATATATATATATATATATATATATATATATATATATATATATATATATATATATATATATATATATAAAGAGAAGACAGAACAGAAACATCAATGAAAATTCATTGGGTATAATGACCATCTGATGGTGTCCCGTTTCGATCCTGACTTCAAAACTAACATATTCACACATTCTCACCCTGATGTATTCCAGCCAGTGCGTAGAGTCGACAGATGAGAACCAGTGCTGCTGGTCGATGGCAGGATACACCACCTCCTTCAGCTTCCTCAGGGATTCTCTCATCACGTGTATGTTGGGGATCTCCAGAAAGTTCAGTTCCACATTGATGTAGAAACTCTCATTCTCATATCCTCCATCTTTGGCCTACAGAACAGAAGCCACATATCAGCTATTCCAGAAAACCACCATGTTCCAAAAACACAGTGACCAGCTTAAACCCTGGAATAAACAATAGATTTTGCAGTCTGGTTGAGAAGATGGTAGTTTGAAATATTTAGAGCCAGTCTGAAGATTTTGGTTAGTTGGAGTTGACAAATTTCCCAGACAAGTTGTGCATTGTGCACAAAAGCTTCAGACAACGATTCAGTCCACAAGGAAATCAAACATGTTTGATATTTTAAGCCAATTCTAGAATACATTTTGTTTTCATTTGTTGTGTGTCTCCTAAAACCAAGATACATGTTTCTGTGTGTGTTGCATTCAGAAGGACTTGAAGGTCTGGAAGTGTGTGATCCTCAGTCCTTTAGATTCCCGTATGATGCACAGTATTTGTCTGGAACCATTTACAAAATCAACAAGTGTATGATGTCTAGTGTTTCAAATTTTAAAAAGTCGTGTAGTGTACTCCAGCCTTAAGATGGATATTCCAGAAGGGAAACTTTCAAAACATCTGTGTTTTTAGATGCTTAGCTTCAACCACGTGATTTCTCTCATTCAGATTGCACTTCCAGCCATCACACTTGCTGTAATGTGTAAGGGGAACATGTTTTGACATGTTATGATAAGCCCAGAGCATTGCTGAATTATCGATGAGATTTTTATGATCTTTCATGAACTGAACTTCTAAGAAATGTTCACAAGCCTTGTCTTGTCCTCATCTGGACTAATCCAAAAACAAGCAGTGTTAATCTAAAATGGATGATGTTCTAGCAGAGGGAAGATGCTTATTTGACTCATTTACTCTCATGTCGCTCCAAAACTGTATGACTTTCTTTCTCCAGTGTAACATCATAGACGATACTGTGAGAAATGTGTTCTTTGTGTGCACACAATGGCAGTCACTGGGCTCCAGTTGTTGTTTGGTTCCCAACATTCTTCAAAATATCCTCTTTTGTGTTCTATCTTGGAAAGTGATACAGGTTTGGAGCAACATGAAGGTTAGTAACTGATGCCAAAATATTTAGTCTGGTTCAGTGTAACCATTACTTTTATATATTTAGCATTTAAGACTTAAAGTGAAAGTGACGTGACATATAGCCAAGTATGGTGACCCATACTCAGAATTCGTGCTCTGCATTTAACCCATCCAAAGTGCACACACACACCATGAACACACACTCGGAACAGTCATTTTTTTTATGCTACGGCGCCCAGGGAGCAGTCAGGGGTTCGGTGTCTTGCTCAAGAAAACCTCAGTCGTGGTATTGCTGGCCAGAGACTTGAACCCACAACCTTAGGGTTAGAAGTCAAACTCTCTAACCACTAGGCCACGACTTCAGAGGGCGGCTGTGGCATAATGGTTATAGAGCCGGACTAGTTACCAGAAGGTCACTGGTTCTAGTCTTGGTTGCTGGCAGGACTTGTAGGTGGGAGGAGTGAATGAACAGCGCTCTCTTCTCCTTCAATGCCCATGACTGAAGTGCCCTTGAGCAAAGCACTTTACAACCAGTTGCTCCCCGGGCGCTGGATCTATAGCTGCCTACTGCTCCGGGTGTGTGTTAATAATAATAATTAATAATAATTCCTTACATTTATATAGCGCTTTTCTAGGCACTCAAAGCGCTTTACATTGTCAGGGGGTATCTCCTCATCCACCACCAGTGTGCAGCATCCACCTGGATGATGCGACGGCAGCCATATAGCGCCAGAACGCCCACCACACACCAGCTTACTGGTGGAGAGGAGAAGCAGTGATGAAGCCAATCAGTAGATATGGGGATTGTTAGGAGGCCATGATGGTCAGAGGCCAATGGGCGAATTTAGCCAGGATGCCGAGGTCACACCTCTACTCTTTACGAAAGACATCCTGGGATTTTTAATGACCACAGAGAGTCAGGACCTCGGTTTAACGTCTCATCCGAAGGACGGTGCTTGTTGACAGTATAGTGTCCCCATCACTACACTGGGGCGCTAGGACCCACACAGACCACAGGGTACGCACCCCCTGCTGGCCTCACTAGCACCTCTTCCAGCAGCAACCTAGCTTTCTCAGGAGGTCTCCCATCCAGGTACTGACCAGGCTCAGCCCTGCTTAGCTTCAGTGGGAAACCGGTCTTGGGCTCCAGGGTGATATGGCTGCCGGTGTTCACTTTTCACTGCTGTGTGTGTGTGCACTTGGATGGGATGAATGCAGAGAACCAGTTCTGAGTATGGGTAACCTTACTTGGCAAATGTCAAATGTTTTTTTTCACTTCAATTTTAATGAACCACTTTTCTAAGTAAAGTCAGAATCTAAAACAGGTTAGTAAGCTAAATCCATCCCTTATTGTATAATATTCACTTCATGTATGTTTTATATGTTTTTATTTTTAAAACATTAAATTTTGTCTTCACATTGTCATATATGAATAGAAAAGTTCAAAAGGTCAGAATTTATTTAAAACAGTAACATTTTGTAACATTATAAACTTCTTTACTGTCACTCTTTCTTAGTTTAATGCATCCAAGAACACTAACTGAAGGGCAGTGTATATCCACAGTATTTGTTTGTTAAAACAGTTACTTACTTTGTTAGTATCAGCCACAGTGCTTTGGCGAGCATCAAAGATGCAGAGCTTATGAGACTGAGCGTTGGCGTCGAGTATGGTCTGCAGGTAGCGCTCATCCTCCCTGCAGCGGCGGTCTGATGGACCCACCTGCGGCTGACCGCAGCGGACGATAGCAGCCTGACTCTCAGGGTGAATCCAGGACAGCACCTGACGAAAAGTTTATATGTCTGAGACGGTCATATAACAAATCAAATGTTTCTGTGGCTCAAATGGAAGAGCATTGCGTTAGCAGCGCAAGGTTGTGGGTTCGATTCCCAGGGAACACATGTTAGGTAAAAAATGTTCGTCTAAATGCACTGTAAGTCGCTTTGGATAAAAGCATCTGCCAAATGCATAAACTTAACTTAAACTATGTTTAATATTTGAAATCATATATAACATTGTTTAAAACTGTTAAAAACAATTTTTGTAGTTTCTGTTATAATTTTTTTAATAATATTAATATACATTGTTATATAAAACATTTTTTTCAAATTTAGTTTTAGTTAATTTAGTACATCAAGTTAAATGAAAAAGAAAAATTATGCATTGGCAACTATCTGAAATTAAATAAATGTAGTTTTACTTTTTTTTTTTTTTTTTTACTATAATAACCCTGATGACAATGCAGATGATGCTAGAAGATATTTTAATTTGTCAAACCATACAGACCATAAAGAAACCTAAACTATTTTTAAAATTTTCCTATTCAATTTAAACTAATACGTTATCTTACTGGGAAACGGCGTTTGGCCCTAAAGGCTGCCACTCTCTTCAGTTCATCCTCGGTGACGTTTGAGGGAAGGACCAGCAGAGCGGGATACGTCTCGCACACCTCATAACTGCTGTTGACTTTGCTGATGATCCAGCTCTCGTTTGGAAGACCCTGTTACCATCCACATCATCGACACAGGTACATCAGAACATCATACCAAAATAATGACCTGTATTAACACATACTTTGCATAAGGTGAGTGGTGATGATAGTTCTTACCTGCCTCTTATACTCCACGACTGGGTCGTAGATCTTCCAGCCATCTTCTGGAAATGTCTCTCTGTACTTAAAGGCAAAGAGAGGCTGAAGGAAAAGAGAGGGAACGTGTATCATTAACAGTGTTGTGGGTAACGCGTTACAAAGTAACGCGTTAGAGTACTCTAATTACTTTTTTCCTGAAATGTGTAACTTAACGCGTTAGTTTCGTGCGTAAGTAATCAGTAACTTCGTTATTTTTTTAAAAAAGTAATCCGTTATTTTAAGGAAAGGAAAATCCCGACTGCAGCCTGCTTTTTGTCAGACAGTAGTCCTAGGTCTACTGTGCCACCTGCGGATGTACAGTATCAGCGGAGCCGAAGCTCTGTGATCGTAAAGTCAATGGCTGTGAAAAAAGCTGTGAAAAAAGCTTCCGAAAAGCTTCCGTCGACCGCCAAAAATTCTACCTCAAATTTAACGCTACGTTTTAATCACTAGTTTGAAGAGTAAATGTAAGAGGACTGTGTTAAAGTGAATTTAGGCTTGTGACTGTGAGTGACACTTTAATAATTAGTTCGGCTATTAAGCGATTTGTCATTTGCCTGTGTGGCAGTGAAGGATTTAATTCGGTTTGTTATCATTTTTGTTTGACAGGCAGCTGTTAATTTCTGTTAGATCATTGGCTGGCTGGTAGTTCATCATTTCTAAATCTATTTAAATCTGCAAGCCTGTTTAAGGTTGTGTTTACAAGTAAGCATAATTGTACTTTGATAACTGCATTATTTAAGTTAAAGAAAAATCAGGAGTTATCTTGTGGTGCTCATAATATACAGTAGCCTAGGCTACCCGGGCTGGGTAACATTAGGTGCGAATTTTGATTAATAATATGTTCTGTGATAATAAATAAATAAAACGCCATGTGGAATAGCCGATTGCTGACTGTCTTTCCTGTTATTGTTATCCTGCAGTGTTAATTTAGTCGGATGACTGACGTTATTCATTGTCGGGAGTCACGACTTGGTGCATTTAAAGGGGCCGGGGGCTGTGTCTGTCATATGTGAGCCGCTGCAAACGGCTTTTAATTTTTGGTAACGCATGAGTACTCTAACGCGTTACTTTTATGAATAGGTAACGCTGTATCATAACTGATTACTTTTAATTGATGGTAACGTTGTAACCTAACTAACTACTTTCCAAAGTAACTATACCCAACACTGATCATTAAACACACTGAAACAGCTTCTGCTTCTGTACACATGTGTGGGTGTTTTTAGAAAGTCGTACCAGGTTGTGGAAGAGAGGGAACGCGTACTTTGACAGTATTTCGAACACCTCCAAATTGCTCTGTCCCTCCTTCCTGTACGCAAACCGGGGGTTTCTCAAGTCCTGTGGTAAAAAAACAGGAATTAATATTTGAAAGTCTGCGCAAGTAAATTAAAAGAAGTGAAGATTGGAAAAGGAAGAGGTCGAGAGCCAAAGATGTGTCCTTTGCCTTGCAAACTATCTCAAGTCCTTGAGTGTTCTCTCCATGACTCTGAACGGCGACGGACTCCAGTCTGCTAATGGCTCCAAGATTCACATCCAGCACAAACGGAGGATCCTTTCCCAAACACAGAAGAAATGTAATCAACCAACCAAAACATATGTGCTTGCTGAGATCTGAGAAACCAGTTTAGAGCACTAAATTAAGTAATCTACTGAGCCAGAACCTCATATTGTATTTTATAGAGATCATGTCTGTGTCCTGATTTGCATAATTTTAGTGCATAGTAGAATTATGTACTTTGCAGGCCATAGGAAAGTCTAAACATTTGAGTATGTAGAAAGAGTGTATGCCAGTATTAGGGCAAGGTTGTGACACACCAAACCAACTATTGAAAATGAAAGCTGCCTCACCTCACCAGGGTCTGAGTTGGAAAGTTGCTTATACGAACACATTTGTTCTGCCTCTGCCTGAGAGGAAATGACTCTCCATACCAGCAGGTGGCAGTAGTCTGTATTCAACATTCAAACAAGAAAACTGGAAAAAAAATGGTGGAATATATCACCCTCTGAAAGGGCACTTCGGAGTGAAAACATGGTCGCCATATTGAAGAGTCGTTCCAAACAGAAGTGCTCAAAACCGGCCACTTTAAAGGGCCCTTCGGAATGAAGGATTTCGAAGGGAACAACTGATGGACACTTCGGAATCCCACGATCCTTTGCGCAGATTCTTTGCATGATGACGGCGCCTCCGTGTGGGCACGTGATGGTGACGCATAAGGGCACTTCAGAAAACAGTTATTTGGTCCCCTACACCCTTCAACCCTTCGAAGCTCTCACTCCGGAGGGTAAACCCTTTGAAGGGATTAGGGCATAGGGATGAGCACTTCCAAATGGAACGCAGGATAAGATTGTAGATATACAAACTGTGAACAAAGCAGCGCTTGGTAACTTTTTAAATATGAAATACATTGATCAGCTGGTCTTAATTCTTTCCAGACAGCCAAATCGTTATGAAAATATTTGCGTATTGAAATGGTCAGGTAAGATGAAGATGAAAAATTTGAAAATTATTAATAACAACATTGCTGATTATTCAAGCAGAACTTTGATGTGAAGTGACACCACAGTCGGCTCTCAATGTCAGTTTGGTGTGTCACTGCATTCAGAAGGCGTAAAAAGAAATAGAAAGTGTGTTTACCCGCACCAGGCTTTTAAAGAAGAGCTTGTAATCAGTGATGGTTAGAGTTCCCCTCACGACCCCAGAAAACGGACAGATATACATAACATCTTTGACTGTAAAAAAACAACACAGCATACAAAGTTATACAATACATTCTAAAAAGTATGACAATTTTAACCTTGTTCACTGACCATATATTAACTCTTCTTTTTATGGTATATTTGTTATGCTTCATGATGGCTCTATATACTAATACATCTCGTAAAAAGATGCTCAAGCACAAGTGTTAAGTTCCTTACCAATAGCTTTGATGGTTTCTCCAGGAACACGCGGGGCCTCTTCCATCTGAGCCTGCTTATTTCCTTCTCTGAGTGCCTGTCACACATTTTGACATGATACACATCATTTTCTGATTAAGGAAAACAATATTCTGGATAAGCGTTTACATGTTCCTATTGGAATATTCCAGTCTCAGCATAATTTTTCCTATATATTCTGAATAAGGCATTTAAATTATACAAAATTCGGATTAATACAGACATATGCCAGCTGTCTAAATATGATTTATAGAATACAAAATTATTAGTTTTTGCAATTAGTTTTATGTATTTTACACTTAGATAATCAGAATATGACCACATTTTGAGTGCTGCCTGCCCAAAAACTTGAGTAACATGTTGCCATGGCATTGCTATGCAGTTGCTAGGGTGTTATAGCTGGTTGTCATAACAGCAAACCCAGAGCCCAATGTATCCATGATATTTTGGTCCCTCAACATAGGACAATTCTTGCATTTTTTATTTATTACTTTGTACAATATTGATAGTGGTGCTTACCTTCATAAGTGCCACTTATTAGTAAACTACTGGGAAATCTCTAATAAAACAGACAAAAAAAAATTCTAACAAACGTTGATTTATAAAAATACAACTCAGCGTTAGAGAGATACACAAAAGCTGCATGTGGTTTCCTTCGCTACCACTCCAAGACTTTAAGTTCTCTCTCCGCCTATACAAACAGTCAGTCCGAAGCTTGAGGTTGTAAACTAAACACGGAAGGCAGGGTTGTAATTAAGAACACAGAGCAAACTGCTGATGACGCAAATTCAGCAAGAGGAAAATATCTGAGATTCATATTTTTAGATGCTTTGCAAAGTTTTCATTAACTTTGACAGAAGGGAATATGCACTTCTTCACATAGCTAGAATACACACTGAAATTTTCAGGAACATTCTGGAAACCATCAACACCACTCCAGCAGCATATTGAATGTGAATTTACACCAGTAACTAATACAAATGAAAATCTTATCTTAATGCAATATGAAAGCATTAGGATTACTCTTTTCAGATCCCATAAATCACTCGTCTATGGCTCTAAAAGTGTTCTGTGAGCACATTGTTGACAGTGAGCCACAGGGAGCTCAGCGGGAAGAGATGGGGCTCATGGGTCTGCTCCACCTTCAGTGACACAACTGTTTGGCAGCTTCATAGAATCAGAGAATTCAGTCATTCTGTTACAGTCCAGCTGCAGGACAACGACGGCACTGTGGAGTTCAACAGGCTTGACCTTCACAAAGACAAAAGATCTATGGAGATCTGTTCAGCATTATAATAATAAAGCCCTGAAAAGATGGCATGATGTGTGATATTTCATAATGGCATATGAGTCAAAACATCTGTATTTTCCACTAACACATTCAGTGATCTATATCAATAAAGTAGAATACAATTAGACATAATGAAAATTAAAATACAAATCATACTCTTTCAAAAGCGTCTGTGTCCCAGAAAAACAAATGTGCACAAAAATAAACATCCAAATATTACATACAGCTAGAGCATTTACATCGACATGTTGGTAAATATCAAAAACACGTCATTATAATGACCAGACAATACAAGAAATATATTTTTTTCCAAATTTTTTTGATACAAAACAGACTTTTTGACAGACAGACAGCTGTTTTGACAGACAGACAGACAGACAGCTGTTTTGACAGACAGACAGACAGCTGTTTGACAGACAGACAGCTGTTTGACAGACAGACAGACAGACAGCTGTTTGACAGACAGACAGACAGACAGACAGCTGTTTGACAGACAGACAGCTGTTTGACAGACAGACAGCTGTTTGACAGACAGACAGCTGTTTGACAGACAGACAGACAGACAGACAGCTGTTTGACAGACAGACAGCTGTTTGACAGACAGACAGACAGACAGCTGTTTAGACAGACAGACAGCTGTTTTAACAGACAGACAAAGAGCTGTTTTGACAGACAGACAGAAAGACAGACAGACAGCTGTTTTGATAGACAGACAGAAAGACAGACAGCTGTTTTGCCAGACAGACAGACAGATAGTTCAGACTGTTAAGTGAGTTAGTAATTATGTAAAATAGTTAACAGATAGAGTCTAATAGAATCTCTCTCTATCTTTCACACACACACACACACACACACACACAAACACACACACACAAAAAGAGACTTGCCGAAGAGGAGGCAGTCTGCTGAGGGTCATTGTCCAAGAGAAATCCGTTAACTTCCACATCACAGTCCTGCACCAAAGAAACCCCACAGCACCACAGAAAAAAAAGAGTGATGAGGAAAGAGATAGAAGGAAGCATTCATTTCAAGAAGCCATGAGAACGACAAGTATGAAGGTGTACAAGGGGCCAAATACACTTTAGCACTTTCCCAGATCTGAGGTGTTAGGTAAGGTTTCTGCATCAAAAACTCTGATACTAACTCTGTTTTTGAGGAAATCAACATATGAATGTCTTGTGGACTGTATATTAAACATGTAAAACCTGACAAATAAAATATACCCCCACCCCCCCAAAAAAAAAGAAATGGTATAGTTTATTGCAGCTTAAATATATATTATAATAAATATAGATAAAATATATATTTCACAAAATATTATAAAAACACATGTTTTGTTCAGTATCATATTCATCATAATGTTTCAGTTATGAAAGTTACAATCATAATGTATTCTTTTAATTTAAAAGATTAAGTAAATCTTAATTTGTTGTTACCCCTTTAAAGAACAGAAAGAATGTGAAAATCAGACGTTCTGCATGATTTACAGAGAAGTTGATCTCAACTCATAAAGGACCAATGTTTAAAGTATCATTACTTTATCAGTCTTTTCTGGCCAAAATATGATTATAAAATCCATAATAATCCATAATAACATACTTCCAGTGAAAAAGTCCCCTGATTTCCTCCCATAGCAAAATCCACCAACACAGAACTGTTTAAGACCGTTTTCATTTGTGAATTGTGCTTTGTTCTGAGCATATTTCTCTCCTGATTCAGATGAGATGTCTTACTTACTGGGAAAAGCATATATTGATATATTGATGGATTTGTTTACTACAAACACAGCTTTTCACTTCACAAGATATTAATTGATGGACTGGAGTAGAATGGAGTACTTGTGGATTATTGTGATGCTTTTAGCAGCTGTTTGGACGATCATTCTGACGGCACCCATTCACCGCAGAGAATGAAAATTAAATTTCTCCATGTCGTTCTGATGAGGAAATAAATTAATCTGCATCTTGGATGACTTGAGGGTGAGTAGATTTTAAGCAAATGTTCCTTTTTGAGTGAACTATTCTTTTAACACCACACACACACACACAAAAAAAGATTATCAACAATTATCAGTCAACTGGTTTCAGTCACACTAAGCTATCATATGACTCCAGATGAGCTGTCTGGACTATTTTTATGATGCTTTTATAATCCTATGATATGGCCAGGAAAAATTAATCTTTTAAGTTCCACCAAAGGGGTTTTTGTTACAAAATTACAAAATATTGAGAGAAATTTATTTTTTTAATGTGAAATGTGTATCTGTGAAGACTTGACAAAATGAAATAATTTTATCAGCAATGTTCTGATACACTTTGGTTTCATGACAAAAACAGCAGTTGTCTGTGCTGGCTCTTGCATAAGAGTACATAAACTAAAGGCACTGGGTGGAGATCTCTGGCAATGCATTGAGAGAAAAACAAGAGCCTGTTTTGAGTTAGTGAGCATTTACCCATTTCGTTATATTGTTTGCTTCAGTACACAGTCTTCTACCTCTACCAATTACCAAACTGTGATAAAATATAAGCAAAAACAGGAATAAATCAGGGTCATGAATGAAAGCAAGTCTTGATTTTTTTCTAAAGCTAATGCAATCCAAACCATGAGATCGGTGTTGTATGTCAATAGAAAAGGTGTTTGTGTATATTTTAAGTTTATACACATACCAGTACGTATTTACACTCATACCTTGTACTCTCTGGAATTCATTTCTGAGCTGATGGGTCCTGAGAACTGATTTGACATTGTGGCTGCTATCAGTTGTTTACACCATTCAACATGAGGCCCTGTGGGACTATAATGTAAAAGTGGTAGTGAGTATATGTTTGTACATACAGTATATGTCTGTCAGTAAGATACTTAGAAGAACATAGTTTGTTTACATACAGTTGGCTAATATTCATCCTAAAATTACCAGTACATCAATAGCATTCATCATTCTGGACTATGCTGTCAGACAGTCATGTACAGGTGCATTTCAGTAATTCAACTCAAATTGTGAAACTTGTGTATTAAATAAATTCAATGCACAGAGACTGAAGTAGTTTAAGTCGTTTAGTTTTGGCTCACATTTAACAAAACCCCCAGAATTCACCATCTCAACAAAGTAGAACATGGTGACATGCCAATCAGCTAATCAACTCAAAACACCTGCAAAGGTTTGCCAATCCTTCAAAATGGTTGTTCAGTTTGGTTCACTAGGCTACACAATCATGGGGAAGACTGCAGATCTGACAGTTGTCCAGAAGACAATCATTGACACCCTTCACAAGGAGCCACAAACATTCATTGCCAAAGAAGCTGGCTGTTCACAGAGTGCTGTATCCAAGCATGTTAACAGAAAGTTGATTGGAAGGAAAAAGTGTGGAAGAAAAAGATGCACAACCAACCGAAAGAACCGCAGCCTTTTGAGGATTGTCAAGCAAAATCAATTCAAGAATTTGAGTGAACTTCTCAAGGAATGGACTGAGGCTGGGGTCAATGCATACAGAAGTGTCAAGGAATTTGGCTACAGTTGTCGTATTCCTCTTGTAAAGCCACTCCTGAACCACAGACAATGTCAGAGGCATCTTACATGGGTTAAGGTGAAGAAGAACTAGACTGCATCCCAGTGGTCCAAAGTCCTCTTTTCAGATTAGACCAAGTTTTATATTTCATTTGGAAACGAAGGTGGAGGGTGGAGAAGGTCATAGCCCAAGTTGCAGTGTCCAGTGTTAAGTTTCCACAGTCTGTGATGATTTGGGGTGCAATGTCATCTGCTGGTGTTGGTCCATTGTGTTTTTTGGAAGTCACTGCTCCCATTTACCAATAAATTTTGGAGCACTTCATGCTTCCTTTTGCTGACCAGCTTTTTGAAGCTGCTGTAAAATGAAATCAGCATAATTTCGCACCTGCCCACCTGACCACCTGCCCACATGGTTAAACGACCATGATGTTGGTGTGCTTGACTGGTCAGCAAACTCACCAGACCTGAACCCCAGAGAGAATCTATGGAGTATTGTCAAGAGAAAAATGAGAAACAAGAGACCAAAAAATGCAGATGAACTGAAGGCCCCTATCAAAGAAACCTGGGCTTCCTGACGACCTCAGCAGTGCCAAAACTGATCACCTCCATGCCATTTGCTAAAGCAAAAAGAGCCACTACCAAGTGTTGAGTACATTTACAGTAAATACAGTAATTTCTTCTTTTTTTGGTCTTATGAAAAATTCTAATTTGTTGAGATAGTGAATTGGTGTTTTTTTTTTTTTTTTTAATGTGAGCCAAAATCATAACAATTGAAGGAACCAAAGATTTAAACTACTTCAGTCTGTGTGCAATTGATTTATTTAATTTTTATTTATTTGAGATGAGTTACTGAAATAAATTTTTCCACAACGTTCTAATTTATTGAGATGCACCTGTACATCTGTTGTTTAGATGGACTACATATTTATACTTACTTTATAAAATATCAATGACTTAATAATATATACATATATTAAAGGTAATGGTCACTTTTTATCTCACTTTTATCTATCACTTTATGTTTTTTTTTTTTTTCTCAGAATTACGAGATAAAAATTGTGAGTTACAAAGTAAGAACTGCAGGATATAAACGGACAATAATAGACGTGGGTTTTTCGCTCTTTTTTTCTCGTCTTGTTTTTTCAAAATTTTGACTTTGTCACAATTATGACATTTATATATTTATGAAATTCTGAATTCTTTTTTCAGAATGGAGATGTAAACTCTAAATTGTGAGTTACAGTCACTGATCTATAATATAGAATATATATATATATAAAATAGAGTTATATATATAGATCAGTGGTTACAGTCTAATTTTGAAAAGAAAAAAAAGACAATGGTATACCTTGCAATTCTGGCTTTAACACAAAATTGCGATTTTTTTATCTCACAATTTGACATTTTATAACTCGCAATTTCATGTAGTTCTGAGAAAAAAGTGAGAATTTCTAGTAGTAAACTTGCAAGAAAAAAATGGCAATTAGCAATGGCAGAAACAGGCAGCTTTTTTTATCATTAACTCCAATTAAATTACACGGTTTGCTCATGTGATGTCAACAAAGCGGCGCCCATGAGGGTCTACCCGCTCCACGTATCACAAAACAGACTAATGTCTGCAGTAGAAGTTACATCTCTCGCGAGCGTTCATGTTTTTTATTTCCAAAACCGGTTTATGTGAGTGCACCCTTAATAAAGATCATCATCCAATAATTTATTTTGAAGATTAAGTCATCAGCAGTGTTGCTCATGTTGATAAAATGCTTTCTTATCTGCATGTCTGGTTAATAAAACACAGCATTTAATTCAAAGTTAGCCCGAGGGTTTTGTTTGCATCAAGTCACTCAGTAACAGAAAGCGGTAAAACAGCTAACGTTAGTTTATGACACTCTAGCTCTACAACGCGACGCGACGTATAATCCACTAGCGTCGCGTCACGCCACTAGCAGTGTAACGATAGATGAGTTGTGTCATAAACTATAAAAAGGGTGTTATTGGCACTGACCTGTCTGGGGTTTCAGCGTTTGACTGTGCTGAGGTTGGTCGCTTATCCATTCTCTACAGAAGGCTTACAGAAGGGTAAAATCACGGTATGTTGCACATCCAACGCCCATCATGTGTCTGGATCTGCAAACGCTTTCCTCTAAAACTTTGTGACTCGCCGAGAGTTGAAATCGTGAATCCTACTACGTCGAAAGGAATCGCTCATGAATAATAATTAGGTCTGTGCTGCAACAACCCTCCAATGGTGACGGTCTGCTCTTGAATATTAATTAGGTTGCGTCAATAGTTTCCAATGGCAGGGACTCCGCTCATGAATATTAATTGTCAGTCTTCAACACAGTAGGATTCGTAGACTGGCCACTAGCACCGCCACGCCAGCGTTAATATTAACTACGTTACCCAAAATGCAACCAGCAAAAGCAATATTTAGAAACCCCTTCATTGACATACCCTTGTTACATAATACGGGTAAAAATAATATAATAGCAATTTTTTTTTTATGATTTTGGGGAAAAATAGTGAACATGTTAACCGCATTTTGTGGGGATTAATGGTGAATGCCCATCTGGCTTTGAACAAATCTTTTCTTCCTCCTAATCCTTTCCAAATCCCAAATTCTGGCTTCTCAGCTATTCCCAGGTAATAAGGAAAACAGAAATAAGATGAATATGCTCGCATAATATGAAATTTATTTAATCATCTTTTAAGTGTTGAATGCTCGCTTCCCCTGAAATAACACGTACATCTACACATCTGTGTACTAATTTAATGTTCCAAGAAACCTCACTATAAACTAACACCATTTAAATGTAACAAATGCATTTTTTATATTTAATAAAAAAAAAAAAAAAAACAGCTTGTACACCTAGGATTGCAGATCTCAAGGGAGGCATATCTCATATATATATATATATATATATATATATATCAGACAGAAATACACAACTGAAAACTTTGCTTCACTGTTACGGTTGAGAAGGAGCGGATGGCAGGAGATGGACTGGGATGTGTACCGTCCACACGTCTTTATGGCCTCTGGAATATACTGGTTCATTGAGCCACCGGGGGTTTGAGAGTCTTGTAAGGTATTTCATTTTGAGTTCAGTCAAACAAGCTGCAGTTTCCAGCTCTCTCATCTCTTCACAGGGAATATCCTCAGGACAGCACCACGTCTCCCCAACGTCCACAAGACCTGCACGTATACAATGGTAAATAGTCTTGAGACCATTTTTTTTTGAAGATCTTGGTCTTGTTTCGACCTCATTTGTACTTTGATGTTGACTTGAAAGTATATAAGCACTTCATATTTCAGCTCTACCTTTAATAAGAATGAAGTATATGTATATATATATATATATATATATATATATATATATATATATAAACCATTGTTGATTTATTAAATAAATCTTTATATTATACAAACATTACGATTATTAACAAATCAATGTACATTTCACCTGCTATAACACCACGGCCGAACCTTTCTCCAGACTCCAGGAGTTCCTCGGTTTGCACGGAGGTCATTCCCAGTCTCTCGGTGAGGATGAGTCTCCAGTCCTCTCCCTCCCAGCTCTTCTGAGCGATGTGAATGGCTAGCGTGCAGTTCCTCAGTCCTGACAGCAGGGGCCGCCAGCGGCTCTCTACGGTCTTCACCCCGTCCAACACAAGAGTAGCGTACGGCTGGCGAAACGACAAGCAAGCCACCTCTAAACTCATACCGAGAATATAATATTTATCTCTTCATCTACATTAAAAAGACACGTTTAAAGTACGTTGCAAATCCCCACCAGATGCTAAGTACTTTAGAACATAGCTATAAGGCTAACACTGCTGTAAATACTACAATAACTTCCCGCTAAACGCGTCTTGTCGGACGCTTGTGTAAAGCGCTTCCTGTTTTAAAATGACAAGACAAGAGCTCAAAAAAAAAAGAAACAGCGCCCGCTAGTGCTGTGATTTAAAACGCAACACAAGCCGGCCAATACAGTGCATAAGAAATAAAGTCACAAGAATATAACATGAAACATACTAAGTTACTCATCAAATTATCCATGTCGTTTACATTTATTTAATTTATTTCACAGTTTTGGTTTTTGTAGGTTTTACAGTAGCTACAATATGGAGCCAGAAGAGTCTCAATAAAGATAAATGCACACACTACAGTCACATATGCACACACAGGATTCATAGATGCACACACATGATTCATAAATACACACACAAGATGCACAAATGCGCACAAAATTCACAAATGCACACACAAAATTTAAAAAGCACAGAAGATTCACAAATGCATACAAAATTCAGAAATGCACACAAAAATCAGAAATACACACACAATTCAGAAATGCAAACAACATTTACAAATGCACTCAAGATTCACAAATGCACAGGACAAGATTCACAAATGCACAGGACAAGATTCAGAAATGTATTTCTGATGCACACACACATATATCTTGATTCACAAACTGCTTGCGGTCTGTGAACTTCACTGCATTTGTGTGTGAATTTTGAGACTTGGCTCGACACACAAATGCTTTTTTTTAAACAGGGAATGATCAGCAACCAATCAGATATCTCCCTTCTTTTAGCCAATCACAAGAATGCACCCCACGTGGGGGGATTGTTTACTTATAAGCCAATCACATGAACGTGTTCACACAGCAATTGTATTAAATTGTATGAAAATACAGATGTTTAGATTACAACTCAGGTTTATTTTTTATTATTTTTTACTAAATATAAATTTAAAAATGTCTCAATACATATAGCCCAGTGACTGCAGAAAAAAGTTAACCATGGATTCATAAATTTGCAATAGGCAATTATTTCATTTTATTGAAATATTTTAATGAAAGTAAAAAAAAAAATGTTTAAACCTTTTTGAATATTTAAATATATCTAAATATTCTTTTGGATGCAATATAGAAGTCACTTTAATTATAATATTCAGTCCCTACATGAAAAGAGAGTCAGTGGTCCGCTGAGAGAGGAAAGTGACTCTCTGGCTGCGAAAAGTGGGTCTCCGGCTGTCGTTCGCTTAGGAAAGTGAGTCGCTCGCTGGGTGAGGAAAGTGAGTCGTTCGCTGCGTGACTCGTGAGGAAAGTGAATCGTTCGCTGAGGAAAGTGAGTCGCTCGCTGTGTAAAGAAAGTGAGTCGTTCGCTGCGTGACTCGTGAGGAAAGTGAATCGTTCGCTGAGGAAAGTGAGTCGCTCGCTGTGTGAGGAAAGTGAGTCGTTCGCTGCGTGACTCGTGAGGAAAGTGAATCGTTCGCTGAGGAAAGTGAGTCGCTCGCTGTGTGAGGAAAGTGAGTCGTTCGCTGCGTGACTCGTGAGGAAAGTGAATCGTTCGCTGAGGAAAGTGAGTCGCTCGCTGTGTGAGGAAAGTGAGTCGTTCGCTGCGTGACTCGTGAGGAAAGTGAATCGTTCGCTGAGGAAAGTGAGTCGCTCGCTGGGTGAGGAAAGTGAGTCGTTCGCTGCGTGACTCGTGAGGAAAGTGAGTCGTTCGCTGCGTGACTCGTGAGGAAAGTGAATCGTTCGCTGAGGAAAGTGAGTCGCTCGCTGTGTAAAGAAAGTGAGTCGTTCGCTGCGTGACTCGTGAGGAAAGTGAATCGTTCGCTGAGGAAAGTGAGTCGCTCGCTGTGTGAGGAAAGTGAGTCGTTCGCTGCGTGACTCGTGAGGAAAGTGAATCGTTCGCTGAGGAAAGTGAGTCGCTCGCTGTGTGAGGAAAGTGAGTCGTTCGCTGCGTGACTTGTGAGGAAAGTGAATCGTTCGCTGAGGAAAGTGAGTCGCTCGCTGTGTGAGGAAAGTGAGTCGTTCGCTGCGTGACTCGTGAGGAAAGTGAATCGTTCGCTGAGGAAAGTGAGTCGCTCGCTGGGTGAGGAAAGTGAGTCGTTCGCTGCGTGACTCGTGAGGAAAGTGAGTCGTTCGCTGCGTGACTCGTGAGGAAAGTGAGTCGTTCGCTGCGCAAAGTGGGTCGCTGGCTGCGCAAAGTGAGTCGCCGGCTGTGTGAGGTAAGTGAGTCTTTCGCTGAGGAAAGTGAGTCGTTCGCTGGGTGAGGAAAGTGAGTCGTTTGCTGATTGGCTTATAAGTAAACAATCCCCCACGTGGGGTGCATTCTTGTGATTGGCTAAAACAAGGGAGATATCTGATTGGTTGCAGATCATTCCCTGTTTAAAAAAAGGCATTTGTGTGTCGAGCTGAGTCAAGGGAGTCTCAAAATTCACACACAAATGCAAAAGCAGTTTGTAAATCAAGATATATGTGTGTGTGCATCAGAAATACATTTCTGAATCTTGTCCTGTGCATTTGTGAATCTTAAGTGCATTTGTAAATGTTGTTTGCATTTCTAAATTGTGTGTGTATTTCTGAATTTTGTGTGCATTTCTGAATTTTGTATGCATTTGTGAATCTTCTGTGCTTTTTAAATTTTGTGTGTGCATTTGTGAATTTTGTGTGCATTTGTGTATCCTGTGTGTGTATTTATGAATTATGTGTGTGCATGTATGAATCCTATGTGTGCATATGTGACTGTAGTGTGTGCATTTATCTTTATTGAGACTCTTCTGGCTCCATACTACAATGGTTGACAGGATTCCATCAACTAATTTACCGGCCAATGGAAGATAGTTCTGAACCTCTGCACCAAAACGTGTTGATATGACATGATATTTCCTGAAACAAGGAATACAACAGAGTGTCTAGTATTAAACAGAACCCATAGCAGCCTGTTTCACAAGTTATTTCAACACAGTATGCAGGTCCACAGGTCACTCTCTCATGGTTGATCTTTGTTCCTCCACGTCAACTCCAATTCTGCCTCCAGTCCTCAAAGCCTCTGGAGGCCTGTGTATGTGACGTCATCATGTCTTCCTCTGTTCCTGGAGCTTTCTGGGCCTGATGACTCCACCCTTTCAGTAGGGAACCTTTGTAGTGTTTCCAGCTATTGCTGAACATTCTGAGCATTTCAGTCCCATCAGTAGCTGCTTTCATGCCCAGTGAGGATGTACAGGTTGCTCATGGCAGACGGATCATCCGTAGGAGTGCTTTGCAAGATAATATCCCTGTAGTAACATATAATAATAAGTATATGATTTCAATTAATTCCCAAACGTGTTGCTAAACTAAAGTGGAAAAAATAAATACCTAGTTGTTCCCAAAACTTGAAAAACCCGACTTCTGTCTGTGATCTCCTGGGTAACCTGAGGTGAACAGCATAATATTTAATAATTTCATCCTTCCTCATAAATCAGTGTGAAGCCATCCATCATTGTTCTATACGACAGGTTTACCTCATTCGTTTGTAAACTCCTTCCTTTCAGACCATGTTTCCAGAAGACAAGAACACTGTCCTGTAGACACACTATAACAGACAATCACATTAGCACCAGATTCAACAGAAAGAAGTCTGATTCCAAATAGACAGATGTACACAATCTAATGGCCAGCTAAATATTGTTGCAATAACTGAAAATAGTTTTAGGCTGCTCACATTCATTTTCAAATTACACAGTCATGATATATTCATAAATAGTCATAAATTGAATATTTTCCATTCAAAACCTCAAAATTTGAATAATGAAGTCACGTAGTTTGGATTAATGGATGTTCCTGCCAGTCGCATTAAAGGAGCATTACGTAGGTTCTGAAATTTCTAACCGTTACTGACACCATTGGCCGTTAGAGGAACTGCAGCCAGTCTCATGCTCGTTCTCAGTGCCCAGAGGAGCACGCTCTTTTTTTTCTTTTTTTACTTCGAGGAGTGTCCATGGGTGTCTGAATTGTGCTGGAGGCTGGTCGCTTCTTTCCATCCGCAGAGTCCATTTGAAAACACTATTGCCGCTGCTTACTATAATGGCTGGTGTGCCGTACGGTTGTAAGTCCAAGTGGAAGAGAACGCGCATGATGAATTTTCGCGCCAATTCGGGCCGACTCCTCCACACACAATTGAGCCTACAGGCTGATAGAGGCAACCATGGTGGACAGTCGAGGTGTCATTCTTTTTTTTCCATCATGGATGGCTCATACATGTACAAATGAAAACTCTATCTTTAAGATGTTTTTAAGTAAAAACCTCCACATAGCTCCTTTAAATACTGGGGACGCGTCATCGACAAATAATGCCCAGTGATACTCTGTTAATGCAAATAGCATATTTATGGACAGGAGGGCAAAAAAGAACATGCTAGTATCCTCACTGTAATCTTCCCATTTCTGTCATCACAACCAATATTCTGTTTAATTTTCATCAAAAATGCACTGATAAACATCTCTTCTGATGAGAGATACAGGACCTGCACAGACAGTCAAGCACCGAGAGCACTGATTTGGGCTAAAATGTAAAACTAAAACTACATCTTATAGTTCTGTACCTTTGTGAGTGCAAATACTCTCCATGCCAGCAGTTGGCAGTAGTCAATAAAATGAAAACGTGTGTGTTGGCATTCTCAGAAAAGATGAAGATGTAAAATTAGAAGAACCTTCTGTGTGTGCCCACGTGACTTAACTTTTATTTTTATTTTCATGCACTTAGTTCGCTAAGCTGATCAGGCAATCAGAGTGATTTCTCTCACTAACTGGCTCAACAAAATCAGCCAAAAAGCTGCTGACGGTTGTCCAACTAGTGACGTTAGCGTGGAACATACTGCAAAACCTAGACTGAGATATGCTCAAAGAAGGCCTGGCATTGGCTAATAGCCGATCGTGAGTTTGATGCACCATGTCCTTACCCAGTGTCTGAATGGGAAACTCAAAAGCAAGTTCAGAGGTCTTCTGATGGCTCAGATATCCCTGGAGATTCACAACCCTCACCGTGTCTGAAACAAAACGGTTTGTTAATAGATTTGGTTCCTTGGCTTGTAAAAACACAGAAACTGCACTGACAGTAATGCAGGTATAATGAAAGTTTATGGGGCATGACACTGCATAAAGTCTATATGGTCATATGGTGCAACCAGCAAAGTCATGTGGTGCAACTAACATGCAGAAATGAGAGGAATGGGGGAGGGATCTTGAAAAAGAGGACCCAAAGAGGACCCCAGATGGCCCTAATGAGTGTGTGTCATCTGGTAAAACACCCCAAACCAAGATATTTTATGAATTAATGATCCATACATTTGTCAACAAAAAAAAAACTTATGTTGAAAAATATATTTAAAAACTTTTTTCAAAATATATTTTTGTAGTTTTTTCACAATGATATTTACCAAGTGTATATTTGTGTATGCATAGTGTAAGAACAATATGGTATTCACTTTACTGATTTTAACACGACATGTTTTCTTGAAAATGCTATAAAAGTTTCTCAAAACCACATGAAACCAACATGAATACAAAGAACAGATTTCTAAGAACTCAAAAAGTAAATCATGGATGAAGCAGGAATGACATTATTTAAGACACAAGGAACATATAAAATATGACTTTTTAAACCAATCTGAGCATCCATATGAAGTGCTTCAAATGATTCAGTGAAAAGGAGCGATTTCTTACTTTTCAGTGCTATGAGAACTGTGTCCCTGTCGAGCTGAATCACTTGTTTGACCTCCAAAGACTCGCCATCTGTGAGGTCACATGAATCACACGACTGATCAGTCTGTCATTGCAATATGAATCATATAGTTCATAGGAAAGATTCTTCATATATATTTTTCCTGTTGTAAACCTCACGCATATAGTGATTTTACAGTGTTTTGTGTGTGATTGTTGATGTATCCACAAAATGCAACACCTGGTAGACTTTGTGGTGTGTCATCCAGGTGAATGATGTCAAAGTACATCTGTCCAGTGTTGTCTTTTTGGCAGGGATGGCTTCTCACCCCCACACAGACCTGTGGCAGCTCCTCTGTTTCGTTTACGAGCAGCTCAAAGACAGGCAGAGACTCTGGCAAATTCAGAGCAATGTGCTGACAGAGAGAGAGAGAGAGACAGGAAGGTTACGCAACAGTGCGGATATTTTTAACATTTCCATCACTCTTATCTCTCATTTCTCACCTTGAGCTGCATGAACTTCTGCAGAGGTTCATACCACATTAGAAGAACCAAACCAGTGGGAACAGCAGCACAAAGGAAAACGCTGTCAGTGTAGGGGTTTCGAACTAGAAACAGAGAAATCAACATTAAAATGTGCACGGAATGCCTAGAGAATGATTCACACGCCTACAGAGGTCACTGGTCCTCACCCACACTGCATCTTCTACAGCCCTTGGTGTCTGGGATCTTTACTGACATGGCATACCTCCTGGAGGAAGATAAGAATTACCACCATTTAGCAGACCCGTTAATCCAAAGTTACTGACAAAGACAAAGCTATGGATCAATTCAAATGAAACAAACTAAAATATAAGAAAATACATATTCATGTTAAATAAATGAAGGTATCCACAAAAAAAAAAATATTTAGAAATATTATAAAAATTGTAAAAATAAATATATTTTAAAATGTCATTTATATGTGTGATGCGCAGCTGAATTTTCTGATTCATTACTCCAGTCTTCAGTGTCTCATGATCATTCAGAAAGCATTCTAATATGCTGATTTGTTGCTCAAGAAACATTTCTTATTATTATTAATACTGAAAACAGATGTGCTGCTAAATATTTGGTGGAAAATGTGATACATTGATTCAATATTCTTTGATGAATAAAAAGTTAAAAAGCACAACATTAATTTGAAATAAAACATATTTCACATTATAAATGGTTTACTGTCACTTTTGGTCAATTTAACGCATTGTTGCTGAATAAAAGTAATAATTATAAAAAAAAAAAAAAAAAAAATCAAAATGTCCCCAAACGTTTAAACAATAGTTACTTAATAGGTTACACATCACCTTAAAAATTTAAATCTAATGAATACTATGTATAAACCTAAAAAAGATGTCTCATATACAAAGTAGAAACACAGCAAAATTTCATCTACCATAGATAAAAATATATATATATTATAAACAATATAAAAATGTCATTTTTGGTTTTAGAAATGTGATCTCTTAAAGGAACCACGAACTGAGAAATCTAAATTCCCTTGATCTTGTGACATATAAGAGGGCATTGTACAATAAAAACATGCTGCAAATTTCAGAACTCAAAACTTTAGTCTAAAAACATCTTATATTGAAGCCAGTCTGCCAAACACAACAGCTTGTGGAATGTGCCACATTATGATGTAATAGTGTGGCTAAACTCCGCCTCCACAGAAGAAGATCAACACCTGCTTCTACATCACTGCCTGTTTAGCTCTGTCTCAACCAAGAATAATAGTTCATGTGACCTCATCACCATCAAGCAGTCTTGAGCATTCACAGATGAACTGTAGAATCCTACAAACCTTGCGCTTATCTTTGTGCTCAAGCGGTGCGCGTTCATCACCAGATGCCCCTGTCTACGCTGCATATTCCTGCGGTACTCAAAGAGGGCCGGCAGACTATGAGAAGTCAACTGTGATGACTTTCCTGTGGACAGAGAACAGTAGGGTACCAGTCAGGGAGTTAATGAAGATATCAGATCTTTGTGGTACATTAAATGCGGTCATATTAGTAACATTGCACATGCCTGAGATGGACATAAGGACATTGTTCATCACGTACAACCAACTGCATCTCTGAGGAAGCAACTGGAGAAGAAAGAAAAGAAAATCTCACACACTCTTTCATGAGATATTTGCTCTAGTAAATTACGAAAGACTGTCTCCTCAGAACAAAAATTAGAAAGGTGATTGTGAGCTTATATCTCACAATGAAAATTGTGACATATAACTTTATGTACCGTTGTTTATTTTGTTATGGTGCCTTTGTCATATCGTGACATATTGTTCTCATTTGGAACTTTTTTCTTTATTATTTACTCTGAAACAACAAAAGGGTCCACAAAAAAATAGAGAAAGAACAATATGGCTACCTTTTCCATGGTGTCCTCATGGAGCTCATTGAGGTTGAGAGTGTAGATGCCCTCCTCAGCACCCAGCATAAGGTACTGATCTACGAGTAAATATCAGACAGTATTGCCATTAAAATGAATAGAAATTGGTTTATACATACATCATATACACATAATTATAAACACATTATAACAATAAACAAATAGTGCTTTCAGTATCTGAGAGTGAGTTCTCTTTTTTTCTCAGCATTAATGCTTTATGTTTATTTTTAAGAGATGACAGCGGATATAATATGCTGTATTCACACTAATCTATTTTAACACACCAGCTATTTTGTCCTGCTTCTGCACTTTAATTTCGCTCTAACAACAAAACCATATGCAAGTTGATATACTTGTTCGAGGGTTTTGTGTGCAGATTTATGTAATTGGCAGCAAGCCGAATACGGCTGTCTCTGGTGATCTAAAATGCTGCAAACTTTACCTCTAGTCTTTGGAAGAACCCATGTAGCAGCACATTGGGTCTTTAACGGACAGCCGTTGAATACTTTAGAGAAACAGGCCCCCATCTGAAAAGAAAATTTATCATTTGTAAGTTTTATATTTGTAATTACAGAACAATAAGTATAAAATTAGAACACACAATATAATTTGAATATCTGTGCTTACATGTACTTGTGGTGTAGGTGGCAGTCCATGGACAACTTTCTGGAATGGATGAAAAGAGAATAAAGTGTGAGCGACCAATGAAAATCTGCCATTGATTAAAACAAGAGGTGCCCACATTTTCAATACAAAAGGCCAAAACTTGACCGAGGGTCATGGGTCAATAGTAAATATTGCAATAAATCTAACTATAGTATATTAAAATGTATATCTTGATGCAAAAAATGTAAAAAAAAAAAAAAAAAAAAAAAAAAAAAAAATATATATATATATATATATATATATATATATATATATATATATATATATATATATATATATATATATATATATAAATTAGAAATGAAGATGTTTCAATGGCCTGTTTTTTTCTTTCTTTTATGATATGGCATGAAAGGCCAAATTAACTCTTTGCCCGCCAGCATTTTTATGATTTTCACTCCAATTTGATGGCCTCCAGTATATTTTGTTGTATGAATATTTGAATATGCAATACACCAAAATAAAGATCAGAGCCTCTACTTTTAAACAAAAAACTTTTATTCTAGCTTAAAGCATTTTTTTTTTTTTTTTTTTTTTTATATAGTTTTGAGCAAAAAGGTGAGAAACCAAATTTTTATCAAAAACGACATCTGGATAACATTCAGTATGATTGTCAAGGCATAAACCCAGTAAATCGTTTCCATCAACACCTCTAAAGCTTGCACAGACATATACCATATACCACATCCTGGATCAACATTTTACTTAGAGATGCACCGACTGCAATTTTCTTGGCTGATTTACGTTTTTTTTTTTTTTTTTATGTGATCTGCCGATACTGATTTTTGCAGATTTTCTTTTTAAGAACTATAACTAACAGCATATACAAAAAAGAAAAAAAAAAATACTTTTCTTCAAAGCAATATATATTTTTTGTTCATAATAAAATAAATTATTAAACATTACAAAACAACTTTATAAATGGACCTTTTTCTCTTTTTTGCTTGTCTTACAAAAGTCAAAAGATCCTGCATGAACAAAACTGAAGTGTACAATACTCTTCCCAATAATAATAGTGCAGTAAGTGGGTAATAAATGTTGCCAGCATATGTATAGGAAAATGCTACTCCAGCATTAATGGCAAGTTGTCCCCGTGGTTTATTTTAGCCTAACAAGTTTCAAAAATAGCAAACTTAGTGTCTTCACTCACAATAAAAAACTTCCACACCAACCACATGGAATTACTAAAAGAATCTACAGATTTCCTCTCAGACCTATTGGTTACCGTTGATAAAGCGCTAATTGTCAGAGATTTTAACATTCATGTTGATAATACAAATTATGCATTAGGACTTACTGACCTAATAATCTCTTTTGGAGTGAAGCAAAATGTCACAGAGCCCACTCATCGTTTTAATTAAGTGCTAGACTTAATTATATCACATAGAATCAATCTGACTGATATAGATATCGTACCTCAAAGTGACAATCTTATTGACAATTTCCTTGTATCGTGCATGCAGCCTATCATGGATATTAACTATATGATTCTGTGTTATCATCTGGGCAGAACTATTGTTCTAGCCACCAAAGACAGATTCACAAAAAACTTGCCTGATCTATCTCAACTGCTGTGCGTACCCATAAATACACATGAACTAGATGAAATGACTGGCAACATGGGCACTATCTTCTCTAATACATTAGAAGCTGTTGCCCCCATTAAATTGAAAAAGGTTAGAGAAAAACATACTTTCCCATGGTACAACAGTAATACTCACTCTCTCAAGAAAGAAACTCGTAGTCTTGAGCGCATGGAGAAAAACTAACTTGGAAGTTTTTAGAATTGCGTGGGAAAACAGTATGTCCAGCTATAGACAGGCTCTAAAAACTGTTAGGGCAGAGCATACATCATAAAAAGCATAAAAAGAAAATAACCAAAACAATACAAGGTTTTTATTTAGCACAGTGGCTAGATTAACAAAAAAAACAGATGCTACCTGATCTAAATATTCCCTCACAGTTTAATAGTAATGACTTTATGAATTTCTTCACTGATAAAATAGATAACATTAGAAGTACAATAGCGAATGTAGATTCTACAGCGTCTAACACTTCAGTTTCATCCACCGCACCCAAAGATAAACTGTAATGCTTTACAACTATAGGACAGGAAGAACTAAATAAACTTATCACTGTATCTAAACCAACAACATGTTTATTAGATCCTGTACCCACTAAATTACTGAAAGAGTTGTTACCTGTAGCCGAAGAACCACTTCTCAATATTATTAACTCATCGTTATCTTTAGGTCACTTCCCCAAAACCATTCAAGCTGGCGGTTATTAAGCATCTTATTAAGAAACCACAACTATATCCTAGTGAACTGGCAAATAGGCCCATTCTTCCAAATCTTCCCTTTATGTCTAAAACTTTAGAAAAATTGCGCTCCTTCCTGCAAAAAAAAAAAAAAAAAAAAATGGATTTGTATGTAGAGTTCAAGTTTTAGGCCCCACCATAGCATAGAAACTGCACTTGTTAAAATCCACTTTCCTGTGAAGTTTAGCTCTAACCCTAATCAAACACGCATGAGTTTGCTAATCAGTGTCTACAGGATCATTAGAAAATCACAGGCAGGTGTGTTTAATTAGAGTCGGAGCTAAACTCTGCAGGAAACTGGATCTCGCGAGCCAGATTTGAGGATCACTGCCATAGATCATGACATACTCATAGATCTATTACAAAACTATACAGGTGTTCAAGGGCAGGCTTTAAGATGGTTTGGATCCTACCTGTCCGAATGCTACCATTTTGTTTATTTAAATGGAGAGTCATCTCATTTATCACCAATAAAATGTGGAGTGCCACAAGGATCTGTCCCAGGTCTTCTGCTATTTTCAATATACATGTTGCCCCTTGGTAATATTATAAGATTTTTCCATCTTCGAAACATCGCCTAGCTATGCAAAATGTTACCTGTTTCTGATGTAGGAAAGCTAGTTCATGCATTAATGACCTGTAGACTGGACTATTGTAACAGACTTCTAGGTGGTTGTCCTGCATCTTCAATAAACAAGCTATAGGTAGTCCAAGATGCAGCAGATAGGGTCCTTACCAGGTAAAGATAATATGGCTTTCATAAAAAAATGTATGGATTTATTTAAAAAACAAAACAAAACAAAAAACACAAGAAGAGTAAAAATAATAATGAATATGTTATATGGTGCATATATTTAGCAAAATACCCCTCTCTACAGTTTTTAACGAGTAACGCGTTTATGTGTTGTTGAGGTGAATGTGTTGTTATGTTATATTGTTTACAAGACGTTTTATTAATGTCTTTGCGTGGCTGAAACACTGATTAAACGATTACATGAGACAGGATACAGATTGTAAATCTTTTTTAAACTTATCCTCGGATGTGTAGTCATGACTCACATTTATTTTGTGCTGAAACTGATATTAATATGGAGGACAATTTTAGTTGTGCCTTGCACTGCAGCGTCTGTTGAACTGAGGCACTACAGAGATCTGTCACTCCAGATTAAACAGCGCACAAAACTGCATTTATTGTCCGAATAATACATTTAAGAATCGATATCGTTCCATAAAAAAAGAGAATCGATTAATATGAAGATATCAATATTTCTTTTACCCAGCCTTAGTTTTCACGTGGCTGTGATCGCTCACGCTGTTGTTAAGTCAACGACAAGGCCTCGCTTGCGCTCACAGCTGCATATAAAAGGATCAGCTCAAAATCATAAAGACATGACACTAATTCCGATCCCTGGCCGATCGATCAGTGCATCTCTAATTTTACACTGTAATATTATGCAGCTTTCATTTATATGCTGTCTATTGCTGATGATCGGATTTTTTTAATATGCATCTGTTTACATAAGAGATCACTCACTTCTCCGTCCTGTTCACCTGTGTTTTTGTTCGGGAAGTTTTCTACTCGTTCAGAAAATGTGTAATAGCACCCCCGAGTGTATAACAGTGAAAACACGAAAAGCTGTAAAACTCGTCTTTGGCAGAGAAGTCTTTTAAGGATGCTTTCACACTTGGTCCTCTTGCCTGGTCCGAACCGGAGTTCAATTGCCCCCCCTTCCCCCTGCCCCTGCTGGACTGTGTTAATATTATTTTATTTGGGTCCAAACCACGCTTCGCTTGCGTCATCAAGCCAATATCTGTTTACTTCTGTTTACATCTGTTTACTGTTTGCTTGCAGCGCATGTTTGCTTGGAGCAAACGTTACTGGAGTTCATATGACCCGTACCCCAGACCACCCTTTTTTAGACCTTCCCACAGACTCTCGTCAAGTCATGAAGGTTAAATTTGATTTGACCTGTGTGATTTTTTATTTTTTTACTCACGGAGTCATCCGGTTTCCTCCTGAGAGTGCTCCATTCTGGAGAGAGAGGGGGGTCATTTGGGGGAAAATGACTCCTGGTTCCTCCTGGGTCTGGAGTGACAGAGCTCTCTGCTATCAAACCTGTTGAACACAGCAGCTGCATCAGTGTTTGGGTTTTGGCCTGATATAACGGGCTCCACTAACTCTATATTAATCTCACTGGGTGGTGTGGCCTTACATATGAGAAAAAAACCCAGAAACCTCAAACCATGAAATTGCTATGCAGTTTCTAATGGGTGCTCAATGTGTTGCTATATGGTTGCTAGGGTGTTATGAGTGGTTTTACGTGTGTTATTATGTGGTTACTAAGGTGTTCTAAAGTGTCTTCTAAAATTCTAAAGTAGTTTTCTAACTGGTTGCATTGAAAGACAAAGGTGGTATATTCCACTCAAAAATGAAAGTATACAGTCCGAAATATAAAACATTCATTCATATTCTGATCCCTGGTATATACACTTCATTTATTACAATGAGGGCATTCATGGGCATGCAGAATTTAAAAAATAATATCCAGAGTTTTGAGCAGTGAGTGAATTCTGACCAACTAGAACACAATTGCCATCAGGTTGCCACATCTGTTTCGCCAGTATCCTGTTTTTACAGTTTCTACTGAGGGGTGAAACTACCAAACTACAGAGGTGTGTGTAAGAAAAATACTAATATTCTAAACTAATAGTATAAAATTCTAAAACATTGTTTCTGCTTCATCTAAAGAAAGCAAGTCATAGGTGGGAAGGCACGAGGGGGATATAATGATTACAGAATGTTCAGTTTTGGGTGGAGTATCCCTTTACCACTATAAAAGCAAAAAGCATATAGATTCAGTAATGTGCAGAAGTGTAGGCTATTAATGACGTTGGTCCATTTAACATCACTAAAACTAAATATTAAAACAGAACTGTACTCTAAAAGATACCTCTGAGGTATTCTACCTTAAAGCTTTGGTCATTAGTAAACACTCATAATTTGACACTTATATCTCACCTTCAGTTGGTGTTGAACAAAGGGAACCTAGACTGGTGGAATCACTGAAGAAGGAAGAGTTTGTGAGGAGTGACAGATCTGACAGTGTTGAACCAATCAGGAAAGTGGATTCATTGACTAGGGCGGGGTTAGAGTCAGGGACGGGGCCCTTCAGAGGCGTGGAGCCAATGAGAGGCGAGGAGAGGGAACAGGGAGTGGGGGCTTTTCTCTCTTGATTGGTTGTTGTAGTTGTTGACTGGGATGAAGACACCACTCTCTTCACTGTCCCATATTTATCCTCTTCATCCGGTGAGAGCTGTGGATTAAACACACATCAATTCTGCTATTCTAGAACTTTTGACTTTTTAAACTTTTATGTCATTGCTTTCTACCTCCGCTGAAGAGCCTCTCTTTATAGTCAAACTCCTGCAAAAGAGCAAGCAGAATGTTAGACATTTCATCATTTTAGTTGTACGTTGAAGCTGCGGTAGGTAACTTTTGACGCTCTAGCCGTTAATAAACAGAACTGCTTGCGTCTTGCTGAAGAACATCGTAGCCAGAACTACTTCTCTCTGTTTATGTCTATGAAGAATCACAAAGGTGCTGGGTTACTCCGCCGCGGTACCCCTGAAGCAATCTAAAATAGTCCGAATATAAACACTTATTATAGGTGCACCCTAGTGATTCAGGACAGGCTAAAAACATGGTTTGGAAAATGGATTCATGGTGTACTTGCTTATTATGTACATTTTGTATACTTTGAATACCGCTACTGGTAAAAAACAACCAATCAGAGCTGCGGTCCATAACTTTTTTTTGTGTTCAAAGTATACAGATTGCTTCGGGGATACCGCGGCGGAGTAACCCAGTACCTTTGTGATTCTTCATAGACATAAACAGAGAGAAGTAGCTCCGGCTACGATGTTCTTCCACAAGACGCAAGCAGTTCTGTTTATTAACCGCTAGAGCGTCAAAAGTTACCTACCACAGCTTTAACCGAGCTATCAGTTTTTCCAAATAGTTTTAGATACCTTGACCTTTTACTCCAAATTTAAAGATGACAGATTAAATATTAAATAAATATAACAAATTAATTAGCATATTTGTCTTGTTTTTCTAGTCCAATATATATATATAAATATACTGTATATATATATATATATATATATATATGGTGGTAACAAAATATGCCATATTTGGGGGACCAAAGGGGTCAAATCGACTTCAATAAGCTTTTTATATACAGTATAGTATTTAATATTTTTTATTTAGTATATAATTTAATTATTTACAAAATGTTTCATTAACCACAAAAATTATGTAAATGAATATTTTCATTCTAGTAAACAGATATCAAATTAGGTTGCCACAGAAATAATCAACTATACATAAGTAATCTCATTATTTAAAAATATTGTTAACATTTGGATATTTATGCCAAAGGGAAGAGTTGAACCTAGTATTAATTATTTTTTTTATTTTGACTAGTAAAACAAAAATCTGATTCACAATGTCTTTGCAGTGTACATTTATAACGATGAGCAACAACCATGTGTCGAGACATTTAAAAAAAAAGCCAGATCACCTTTCCATCAAGGCCTCTTCCACACACTCTAACAAACTCCTGCAAAATAAAGAATAAAAGTGCAATGCAACCCTTAAAACACCTGTTTGTGAGCAGGATAATCATATTAGTGCTTCTTAATAGCTTAATCCAACAATAAATGTATCCAATTAAATGTTGAACAGTGATTGGAGGGTGTCAAACTCCTCAGCCAATTAATATTTTCGAATGGCTTCCATGCATTATCACATCAAACTCAACATTTACTACTGACACCATTACTTTAGACGGGCGAGAGTGAAATATAACCCACGGTGAGTCCTTGTCCGCACTGATAGAGCTCCAGTCCTCATACGCCCCCTAATGAAGAACAGGAAACCAATAAGTGATTCCATAAGCATTGTTTTATCATTTCTTTTCATGCTTTTGTGTTTTGCGTATGGAAATGAGGGTGAGAAAATGACCGAATTTTTCACTGGACAACGTCCTTTCTATTTCATTCAAATGCTTATTCTCACCAGATCAGGACAGGGATCCGTCTCCTTTCTCATGGGTGGTCCAAACTTCACGTGACCGACTGGAAAACAGAAAAAGTGATCACAACTCCTGAACCAACCAGAATCACTGTATTCAACAGCAGCATGCTTCCCCTTTCACATACAATCGTGTGGTAGGAGTATGACGCGCCACTTTCTATAAAGTATAGTCTGCATGGCATTCTAACTTCTCATGCATTCATGCAAACAGACATGAACCTAAACAAACACTCAGAAACATACACAATACGTTCTTTCATAGCTCTAGATTGGCTTTTTAATTACAATAGCGCCTGTTGGCCAGCTAACCTTGGCTTGTGGCCGTGGCTTGCTGTAATCTTCCAAACCACAACAATTGCGCTCACTGGCTAACGTCGCATTCTTACTCACTCTTGATCAGCCGTGAGGTGAAGTCACAACGGTCATATTACTCTAGTTCTGTCATCACACTGTTGTAGAGGATATGCTGAGTCACTACAAACTTTTCGGAATCATAAAGGGGTCATTTAAAGAAAAAGCTTTTGAAATAAAAGAGTTTTAATGTAAACTGTTGACTGCACTGACAACATCTGATGATTGTCTTCTGTGGAGCTTCTTTACAACAGAATCCGTCTCATATTTGATTTGAAGTTTGAATCATTCTGTTATTTTTCCACTTTAAAACTCCTTGAATCAGTGCTGTATTTAAGTCCAGGTTTTAACTTTCAGAACTCAAAACTTATTGAAATCAAGTGGCTAAAATCAACATTCAAAGGGTACATTAATGATTGACATTTACATAACATAGTAAATGCTGTGTGTCTGTGAATACAGTTCATTATTTTGATGTTGTTAATCATTTCACATGCAACGGGAATTTGCTTAAAGCTGCAGTAGGTGACTTTTGTAAAAATATATTTTTTACATATTTGTTAAACCTGTCATTATGTCCTGACAGTAATCAGAGCTGCGGTCCGTAACTTTGTTTGTGTTCAAAATGTAGAAAAATGTATATAATAAGCGAGTACACCATGAATCCATTTTCCAAACCGTGTTTTTAGCTTGTCCTGAATCACTAGGGTGCACCTATAATCAGCGATGCCGATAACGCGTTATTCTAATCTGAACACTTTTTTCAGTAACGAGTAATCTAACACATTAGTATTTCCAAACCAGTAATCAGATTAAAGTTACTTAACCAAGTCACAGTGCGTTACCGGTTTTTTGTTTTGTTTTGTTTTTTCATTTTCCTTAATAAAAATATATATTTATTTCTTCTTGCATCTCGGGGAGTGAAGTCACTTTTTCAAGTCACGTTTTCAGCATTCATGAAGTTCACGTCATGTGTATGTGCCACGCAGCGACACAAACGTAAACAATGGAGGGAGGCGAGAGATGCGCGTTTTCTAGATGGAGATACAGTCACTATTTTGAGTTTGTGTCAGCTAAAAGACAACATTAAGGTCCATTGTACACTCTGTGCTGGCGGCGACAATGTGTTATCTAGCTACAAAAACACTACATCGAATTTGAAAAATCATTTGGATTCACAGCACTGCATAGTCAAATTTATAGAGCAAGTCACACAAGCTGGACTTCGGCGCAAAACCAGTAAGTGGGGGAGAGTTGAAGAAGTTAGTCGGGCAGTTTGTTGTGGAGGAAATGCCATTAAATACGTTTGACTCGCTTTCATTTCATGCCATAATAAACAAGATCCCTACCACTGTCAATGTAGCGCTGCCTCACAGAACAGCTTTTTTATTCTTACATGGAGGAGTATTCAGTGATGGAGAGAAATCTAATATTTTTTATTAAATAATGTATTAATGTTAAGTCAAGAAGGGCTGCCTTTATTTTTTGTAAAAACATGTATTTTTTTCAGGAAATAGTTTTTAAGTTCAACTTTGTCAGCAGATAGATTGTGGATGTTACTGTTAAAAATACACTTGCAATAAAGTGAGTGTTGGCAAAACTGGTTGTCATTTTTATGTTGTCGGCAGCTGCTGATTGTAACTAATAAAGTAACTTGTAAAGTAATTAGTTACTTTTAAAATCAAGTAATCTGTAAAGTAACTAAGTTACTTTTTAAATAAAGTAATCTGTAAAGTAACTAAGTAACTGTGGCAACACTGCCTATAATAAGTGTTTATATTATATTTTAGATTGCTTTGGGGGTACCGCGGCGGAGTACCTTTGTGATTCTTCATAGACATAAACAGAGAGAAGTAGATCCGGCTACGATGTTCTTCCGCAAGACGCAAGCAGTTCTGTTTATTAACCACTAGAGCGTCAAAAGTTACCTACTGCAGCTTTAAATACCAAAAAAGGCCACTTAAAGGGACGGTTCACCAAATAATGGCACTTACTCATCGTCATGTCAAAAACAGAAAATCTTTTGAAGAACGGTGTTGCATCAGAGCACACAGATTTCCATTTTATGAACAAAAAAACACAGATGCAGTTTTTAAACAACATGAGTGTTAATAAATGACAGAATGTTCCTTTTTGAGTGAACTGACCCTTTTAATGTAAAGGTCAGAGAGAGGATAGAAATGCTCATGAATAAATCAAACAAATCAAAAACAAATTTATTTAATAAATGTATGATATTACCAATTTAGTTCATAAAATCATTGTTTAGTAACTGAAATATGTTAAAAGATTATCAGAAATGTATTTATGTGGTGTTTCTGAGCCATTTGGATGCAATAACATACTGCTAAAATAACTAATAACATAAAGATAGTTCTTTTACTGTGTATAAGAGTATGAAGTTGACTCACATTGCTCTTCAGACCGAGTTCTTTGAATGGGACGTTTCGCTAGGGAATGAATCTTATCAGGTAGGACACTGCATGTCTGTAAACACACAGACACACAACCATGGACATGATCTCTAAAGTCACATGAGGATCTTTTACCTTACTGCTCCTGGGGACCCAGTGTCCTGCAGGGTTCAGCTGAACCAGCGAATCCTGCTCTTCAAGATCACTTGGGAATAAACAGGCAAGTGTGCTGAAGCTGGCTGGACATGAACTTTCAGGACAGTGGTTCTCCAGGAGCAGGGTTGAAGAACAGCCACAGTACAGATAATTAATGTTAAAAATGTCACATGTCAGCTTAAAGCCATGGTACTGTCTTTGTACCACTCTGGTGTTTGAGTATTAAAGGTGAAGTGTGTAATTTTTGTACCATTCCTGGCACCAAACAAAACTGCAAAAATAATGATTCCTGGGCTTTAAGAAACATACTCGTAGTATTCATCATATCGATTTTGAGTGTTTAAAAAAATACAAATAATATAATAATAACAAGCGTAATAAAATAAAATAAAAAATGACTTGAATATGAATATGAATAAAAAAATTGTGTTCAGACCTCATTTGTTATTTTCAAAAATGCTATATATGTATATTTTTATATTATAATGTATATTTTTCAAGCTAAAAAGTGCTTTGTTTTGTAAAGCAAATCAAACATTTATTTGATGTTTTTAATGTTATTTATTTTATAATGAAAATTATTGTTTAAACATCAATATATTATTTTTATAATGAAAAATATTGTTTTAACATCAATAAATTATTTTGGGGGCTACAACATACTGCAGCCTTATTATTATAATTAGTTATTAGTATTATTAATTCTTTTTTTTTTTTTACAAAACTGTTTAATTTTTTTTCTAAGAATTAATGCCATATATGTATATTTTGTATTTTAAATTTATATTTTCAAGCTATAATTTATTTATTATTTACTTATATATTTATTTAAAATTTATTTATATATTTAATTTATAATTATTATTATTATTGTTGTCTTTTTAACAAAAACAGTTACATTTTTCTAAGAATTATTACTTTTTCGGGTTTTTCTCTATTTTGATATCAGGATTGTTCTATGACTTGATGCACCACAAAATAATCACTAAATTAACAATAGATACATTTTCAATTTAAATTAAATTTACATTTTAAATACATTAATAAATAGACCTGGATTTCCAACAGGTTTTCTAAATATGATGGAAATGTTGGACCATTCAAACAATCAGCTGTTTTAAGCTGCACATAGCCTCAGTTTTTTTACCCTTTCAGTCTAGTAGAATTGGGAGAAAGTATTTTACCATTAAAAACATTACACACTTCAGCTTTAATCGAAAGTGCTCTGAAATAAAATATGTTTCTCCATTTGAAAGGAAATCTCTTCATTGCTCTCCATTCACCTCCAGGTCACTCTCATCCATAGTGTGTGTCTGTTGCAGATCAGGGTTATTGACTGCATCCAGCAGCTCTATAACAAGGTTACGTGTGAGGAGCTGCGTGACAAAGGCATGCTGAAAAGACAGAGAAAAAAAAAGATTTCAGTAATAAGACAGTATCAAGAGCCCCCTACAAGGATATCAGATCATTAAAATGATATTCAACACACAGATATAGTTAACATGTACCTGTAAGATTTTTTCTGCTGTCGGCCTTTTCCGAGGGCTCTTTATAAGAGCCGTTTTAATGAAGTTGTGAAATTCTGTGGACCTGATAAATGAGCGTGCTTTTATTGAACTTGCAAACAGAACGCTTAGTTATTTACGCAAAGATGAGGAAAATCAACAGCTGTATTACCATTTGTTCTTTTCTTTGAGTTTGGGAGGTTGAAAACTGCTCTTGGACATTAGCATCAAAGCTCTGAGGGAAAAACAACAAAGACGGTTTTGATCTCTGCCGCCAACCTTTCAACCTAAAGGACAATGTCTATGAAACGTTGCATCTTTTTGTTTGAGGTTTCTGCTAGACAAGCTTACATCACTCCTGGCAGCGTGTGAAAACATGTTTTGTGTTGCCAAGGGGTCAAGGTTTGACTGGCTCAAACTGAGTTGAAATTAGCAAAATAAAAGAAATCGCTTACTGTACCTATAACAAAGGGGAATATCTTTTGTAGTGTGACTAGTTTCACTTTAGCAAGGGTTTACATGTGTGTATATTTGTGTGTGTGTGTGTGTGTGTGTGTTGACACCTCATAGGGTGTAGGTCAAACATGGGCGGCTGCAGCTCTGCTAGTTCAATAGCTGTGATACCCACTGCCCAGATGTCACACAGCTGGTTATAACCGCCTTTCCTTTCCACTGCTGCAACCTCTGGGGCCATCCTGAGAGAAAGACATCACAGTAAAATATAAAATATAAAATAATATACCATACCCATACATACCCATATTTTTCGGACTATAAGTCGCACCTGAGTATAAGTCGCATCAGTCCAAAAATACGTCATGATGAGGAAAAAAACATATAGTCGCACTGGACTACAAGTCCCATTTATTTAGAACCAAGCACCAAGAGAAAACATTACCGTCTCCAGTCGCGAGAGGGCGCTCTATGCTGCTCAGTGTAGAATACTCGCGACTGGAGACGGTAATGTTTTCTCTTGGTTCATTTCTCTTGGTTCATTTCTCTTGGTTCATTTCTCTCGGTTCATGTCAAATTAATTTTGATAAATAAGTCGCACCTGACTATAAGTATATATATATATATATATATATATATATATATATATATATATATATATATATATTTCACAATATATACAGTTAGTTATTCTTTTATATACACCACCATTTCATGTTTTTTAAAGAAATTAATATTTTTATTCAAAAGAGATGCATTAAATTGATCACATTTATATTGTTGAAAAAGAATCCTGAAAACAATGTGTACTGTTTACACAAATATATTAAGCAGCTCAACCATTTTCAACTGTGATGATAATAAGAGACGTTCCCTGAGCAGCGAATCAAAATATTAAAAAAGATTTCTGAAGGGTCATGTGTCTGAAGGCCGATGCCTTGCTGAAAATTCAGCTTCGCATCACAAATATAAATAACATTTGAAAATATATGAATGTATAAAACAGTTATTTTAAATTGTAATAATATTTATTAATATTCTTATACTATATTACAATCTTGGTGACTCACCAGTATGGCGTCCCGATAAAGGACTTTCTCTTCGCAACAGATGCGTTGATCTCAGCTGCCACTCCAAAATCCGCTGATAGACCGAGAGGAGACAAAAGCCCAGGTTTATTAGATTTATGGTGTATTAATTAATATGTGCATAAGTGTGTTTACATGTGAGGGTCTGAGACAGGGGTAAACCCCGACTGACCTAGTTTGACATCTCCTCGCTCCGTCAAAAGGATGTTGGCACCCTGCGGGCAACCAAGAAGGACACAATGAGCACATCTCACATGCGCTATTGTCCTATAAAGAAACTCACTCATATATATGAACTCTACCAATGTATATCAATCACTATGTGGCAAAATGGCTATAGGCAATAATGACTTGTAAAATTACTTTTATGTCTCTATGCATTTTCCCCCCTTGATGGAGATGATGTAGACCCTGTAAACAGAACACAATTGTGAAAAATACATCATAAATGGGCTTTACACGTATTTTTAACCTTTTTACTAACCTTTAACTCTGATTAATAATTATTCCTGGGTTAAAAGGTATTACGATTTCACATTTGTAATGGTTAACACTTTTATTTGCATATTTATAAGAATTCACTGGTGAACAGAAGCCCATCCTTGCCAGCTACAATACAGAAGAAATTATCTGCCACTATTGTTGTTACATTTATACACATAAAAACTTTTAGATTTTGTCTGACACAAATAAGACCGATAACCAATAAAGGGCTGATATTAAAATTCAGTTTTAAGCTTTATTTAAATCATAAACTTAAAACATCAAAAACTAAAATTAACAATTTGAAATATTAAAAGTGCATTTAAAATTTGTGGTTTAAAAATGCATTTTGAAAATTATAGATTTATATATATATATATATATATATATATATATATATATATATATATATATATATATATATATATATATATATATATATATATATATTGTGATTTTATAAATATTACAGTTTTGTAAAATTACAAAAATTTTATATTTTTTATTTTTGTGATATTAAAGATTTCCTTTGGATAAATATATCCCAACGTAATAAAGTTAATAACACTGGCTGGGAAAGTATACTGCAGCAAGCATGCAATGAGCATGCACCTTTTTAGAAATCTCAACGTAAATCAAATTATCATGGCTATAACTAATGCAATGGCTATTTAATTTAACGGTTTCTCTCAGATGCAGAAGCTAAACACAGCACGGGGAAGTTTCTGTGACTGAACATAAATATTTAACGAGGGGAGCATTGTTTAATTTATGATCGATTGTCTGTTGCTTAACAACTTGCCACAAAATTCTAGCACTATATTGTTATATTTAATAACACTGTACACCTTTGGCACTTATAGTGCCGCATTTAGCTCCCTTCGAAGAATGGGAACCGAACAACATTGGAGTCCCAAAAATGAATATTGGTAACCAAACAGTTTCTGGTCCCCATTGACTTCCATAGTGCACTTTTTATTTTATTTTATCCATGTTATGAAAGTCCTGCAACTGTGTGGTTACCAGGGTTGTGGAAAGTTACTTTTAATAGTAATGCATTACAATATTGCGTTACTCCCTAAAAAAGTAACTAATTACATTACGTTAAATTACTTTTGCGTTACTTTCGCGTTACTTTTTAAATATGAGCAGGGCTTAATTATTTTTAATATAAGAACTTCTATTTATAGAAAATATAAAAGCCCTTTCACAACAGAAAATGTATTGAATAAACCTCAGGCTGAAGGAAAAGTAAATTCTCATCTGTACAGCAGAACACAGGAGAAGAACGTTCAACACTCTTCAGCAATAAAAAAAAAAAACAGTGAAGCACAATTGTTAGTTTATCAAAATACATTTTTGCTTATTAGTATGGTTGAATTGGATCATCAAAGGTCAGCAGCAAAGACATTGGTTAATAAAATGGGATTAGATACATGTGTGTTAGTTAACATTTTGAATTAATGCAGGTTTGCGTCATTTTCTGAGTTTGCATTACACTGTTTTAAATCATTTTGATGAATACTAAATCTTTTTTTTTTTTTGAGTGGGATGAATTAATGGACATTCACATTTAGTCTAGAACTACATCACACAGCATTCACACAGCACAAACAATGCCTCTGTACTTCAGATTTCTCCCAATATGGGGACAGGAGACATGTCCGTCAATAAACGGGAAAACAAAGTAACTCAGATATTTTCTTGTAAATTAAAAAGTAATCCGTTACTTTACTAGTTACTTTAAAAAAAGTAATCTGATTACATAACTCGCGTTACTTCTGATGTGCTACCCCCAACACTGGTGGTTACCCACATTCTTCAAAATATCTTCTTTTGTATTTAGAAGAAGAAATTAATTCATACAGGTTTGGAACAACATGAGGGTGAGAAAATGACAGAATGTACTTTTTTGGGTGAGCTGTCCCTTTAAGGAAAGACAACAACAACAACTACAACACTAGAATAATTTAAAAACAACATCACTGAAATCCCTTCCTACTGCCTCATGGACCTTAAGTGATAAAAACATGATGTAAGATGTGAAGGCATCCTCACCTGAAGTGTTTCTCTGCTCACATACGCTATTTGTCTCTCTTTCAGAGGACCAGTGACTGCAGAAACACAATGACCTCATTTAGACTCGCTAAATACCATATGTACATTAATACTCTGTCAGACAATATAAATAACAACAGAAACCATTTAAATCTGCATAACCCTTCTTAAGGAAACAACATACAGGAGGGCTTGCTTTAGAAACAATTAAACATCACAAACTCAGCTAGAATGATTGGTATATGAATTGACTACCTACTTGCAATGTCAATAATGACCTATAACATCCAAATTATATGCAGTAATGTATCAAATCATCATATCTTTGAATTGTACCATGGTAAATATCCTGCAACGATCCTCCTCCACAGAATTCCATGCAGATCCATAACTTGTTATTTCTGTGCAATATGAAGAAGTTCATTGTTAGTTTTCCTCAAGTTTTCTGCAAACTGCAGTATTAGTTTCTTACATGACTAACCTGAGGTAGCTTCCGAAATAGGCCACAATGTTTTTGTGAGTGCAATCTTTCATCATGGTTATCTCATGTTGAATGCTTGAAATGTCATCACCTGACAGAAAAAAGAAACAAGGGTCTTTATCAGTAACACGATAAATTTAATCAGGCTCCCTTAACAAACCAGCAAGATTTACAGCGATTACATAACTAAATTAAATAAGCGAGCTGAATTTCAGATGCTGCAGTGAAGAATTCAGCATCAAACTGAGTTTTCAGCATAAAATATGATCTTCTGGGTATCTTTAAATATATATATATATAAAAAAAATAAAAAAAAAAAAAATATATATATATATATATATATATATATATATATATATATATATATATATATATATATATATATATATATATATATATATATATATATATATATATATATATATTTGAAACTACAAGCCTTTCTCAATCATTTTCAGTTTTAAAATCTAAATACGGGTCAGTGTTCAGATGTTCGGAAGCTCAGAAAGCAAAGAACTACTGTGACATATAATTTTGAAATAATTAGTGTTGGCCAATAACCGTAAATGCCAATTAGCAAGAGGTGCTGACTGGACTAAATATTGAACATATTTAATATCACAACCTTTTTTACAATTAAACATAACTTTAGCCTCTTTACATGAGAGTTACTTCCTTGTGTGTCTGCACACACTTGGCGAATGAAGCTGATTTTGATTCTAACCACATCTACTAAAAAAATATCAATACATAGTGTGCATCATATCAGTAAAAATGCAAATAAGAACATTTTATTAACAATGGTTTATGACCTTACCAGGGTCCAGTTTGACCACTTTAATAGCTGCGATGACTGAAGTCTTAATGCTACGGGCCTATGAGGACAGAGAAACAAACTGGTGGTTTATGCAGATTAATTATAACGTACTGCTTCTACAAATAAACAATGCATGTTGACATCAGACATATTTGCATCAGTCAGTCAATTTCAAGTTCCAGTGCTTCAAGTTTCTACATTGTTTTTTTGCGGTAGTACTGGATCACAAAAATCCAATGCACAAAGAGCCACAAGTATTTTGATACATGCACGAATACACGCTACCTCTTTCAAGTCTGACGGGTTTCAGTTATGCCTTTCAAAAGCCTCATACTATACTAACCACGCAAGAACTGTGATTGTATCACAAGGATGTCCCTTAAAAAGTGCAAGACAAACCGTCTACCTTCACTTGAAACCATCGTGGGATTTGTGAGGCACATTGTGTGCCTCTGTGGTCTACACATGACAGAAAAATGAAGCTGTCTGCCTGTAACCATGGTAACCAGCAGCCAATAGTGGATCAACAGACACTGGAAAGGTGAAGTAGAGATGAAAAAAAAGTGGCAGTGCTCATTTCCTGTTTTCTTTCCTGCTGAACCAAATCACATCCTGTAATGTGTCTTTCTCCGTTATCAAGGCCATGATGCGTGTTTGTTCAGGCAGAGTGATATAAATGGACAATCCACCCAATCAGGGCAAACAAGGTCACCGTCAGATACTCCGAAGAGACAAAATGTGCATACGGCGTTTGCAAATCTTTTTATTAGTCGCTTCCTTGTATGCAAAAAGATGTTTTTCACGCCCTGTTATTTCTGTTGCATGGTATGCCACCATGATCAGCTCAGTTCATTCTAAGGAACAAATTCCATTTGCAAGGATAATTCGTGTTTAGTATCCTTTTTACTTTTCTTTTATGAGGAAGGACTCCTCAGTGAAGGTGCACACATGCACAGTCGCATGCTTTTATGCAGTTAAACGTGCCAGAGCCACATGGGCGTTACGGAACATCAAAGTCAATGGGGTGTGAAAACTGAAGTCATAGTCGAGTAACATGGTCAGACAGTTAGTACACGCATCATTCATGTTCTGTGAAATTATTAGTTAATACTAGTTCCTACAACATGCTAATGCAAATGCATAATATGCTACAAAGTATAATGTAATACTCAAGTCTGAAGCACAATCAAGATTGTTGCAAATATAACTAAGATACAAGATGCAGTATCTGTGTCATGAATCTATAACAACTGCTGGAAAGTGTTTTTGCTGAAGGACCAAGAACAAACCAGCTACTATGTCCCAAAACACAGATCTTGCAGCAAGGCATGCTTACAACAACTCATCCCTTTTACTAACAATATCACAAAGCTTTTATACTGAAGTAACTGTGGTTTTGGGATGGAAACTTTGGTTATAGTTTTCTTGCATCCTCACTGGTACAAACACAAGCACCTAATTGCACTAAATGTTCTATGAAATCGTTTTTCTAAGATACTTTCCTACCTTAAACACATCTCCGTACGTCCCGCTGCCGATGCGGTGTATCAGCTCATAGTCATCGAGCGGATCCGTGTGCGATACTCCGATCGCGTCCATCGCAGCGCGGCATCTGATGCGTTTTCTCACGGTGCCAAATCAAGAGCGGATGATACTCATCCAAGTGCCACTCACCACCACTTCCTCAACGTAACAAGTGCACTAGAGTGAACATGTCAGCGATGACACAGACGCATCTCTCTCTCCGGGGGCGTTCACAGAGACGCGTTCAGGACGTCTATAAGAGCGCATCTCTGAAAGAGAGAGAGAGAGAGAGAGAGAGAGAGAGAGAGAGAGAGAGAGACAGTAACTAAACGCGTGGGAATCATCAAATATGTCTGATATGTGCACCTAAAGAGCGACAATTATCGCAAACGGAGCGCACGCAATAACGCGTTCAGACAGTTTAGATCAAAAAGTTTCAATGAAATAGAGTAGCTACTAAAGACGTCATACTATTGTAGGCTACTTTTAATTTCTCATATGTCTTTAAGCAGTTATATAAGTATGCTTAAACGAATCTTACTGCCTTTTATATTAGACAATATTTAAACGACAATATTTTGATGAACAATGTGAAACGCATTTGAAATCCTTCAAATCTTGACAAAACAAGGCGATATATGACATCAATATTAAGTTTAGCAGTAATGAAAAATGTAGTTTGTCAAATGTAAAATATTAATACTAATACTTATTTGAAATAGTGAGAAAGTGCGAGTGCCATCTACAGGTTCCTCGGCGTCAGAACAATGTAAACATTCGTGAGAGATTACTGTGGGTGATTTGAGAACTTCATATTCACATCTATTTATTCACATCTATTTATTCACATCTATTTATTCTAATATAGATCCTATTTATACCAACAACATATTTAGCACATTTGGACTCGAGACGCCACATATGTGTGATGTCTGATTATATTTATATTTACATTGACATTTATTCATTTAGCAGACGCTTTTATCCAAAGCGACTTACAAATGAGGACAGTAGAAGCAATCAAAAACAACAAAAAGAATAATGAAATATAAGTGCTATAACAAGTCTCGGTTAGCTTAACACTGTACACGTAGCAAGGGCTTTTAGATAATATAGACATAATAGAAAAAGAATAGAGCAAGCTAGTGTTAGACACACACACACACACACACACACACACGCACACACACGTTTGTTTTTGTGAAAAGTGGGGACATCCCATAGGCGTAATGGTTTTTATACTGTAGAAACGGTATATTCTATGGCCCTTAACCAACCCTACACCTAACCCTAACCCTCACAGGAAACTTGGTGCATTTTTACTTTCTCAAAAAAAAAAAGTCATTGTGTATGATTTATAAGCATTTTGAAAAATGGGGACACGGGTTATGTCCTCATAAGTCACCCTCTCCTTGTAATACCTGTGTCATACCCATGTCATTATACAGAGTTGTTTCCTGATAAGTCACAAAAACAAGAGCACACACACACACATACATAATTGCATAATAAATGAAAAGGAAATAGAATACAAAAGATTAGAAAGTTACTATATAACTATAACTATAGTTAGATTTTTTTAAAAGAATAGAATTAGAATAGTGAGTGCTAAAGTTAGGGAGTCAAATAAAGATGGAAGTGATGTGTTTTAAGCCGATTCTTGAAGATGGCTAAGGACTCAGCTGCTCGGATTGAGTTGGGGAGGTCATTCCACCAGGAGGGAACATTTAATTTAAAAGTCTGTAAAAGTGACTTTGTGCTTCTTTGGGATGGCACTATCAAGTGACGTTCACTTGCAGAACGCAAGTTTCTAGAGGGCACATAAGTCTGAAGTAATGAATTTAGGTAAATGGGTGCAGAGCCAGTGGTAGTTTTGTAGGCAAACATCAATGCCTTGAATTTTATGCGAGCAGCTATTGATAGTGTTACGTTCCACCCAGTCTAGGATAGGGGAAAGCAACATTAAAGAAAAAAAAAGTAAACAACATAACTGTGATACAACAATTTATTTGATGTAACACAAACAAGGAAGTATTAAGTCTTCAGGAGTGGATGAAAATCCCAAAGAAAATACAATAAAAAAAATGCCTCTAACTATTGCGACCAAGTCTACACTTACCTTACAGAAATAAAAAGTAAATAAACAACAATATAATTCCCTTACTCCCTCTCTAGTTTTAAACAGGAGAAAATGATTCAAAAATAATAAAAAGAGGGCACCCACTCCCTAGAACTTCCCGTTTTTGGATGTATATATTGAAATTAGAAGACACGTTTCCACAATTGGTATCAAAATAAATACAGAAAGAAATAAGTGTCTATATCAATGTAACAATGTTGACAAGTTAACAGCAAGGCAAAGAATTAAATAGAAAGGTTGTAACACTGATTCACAACCGAACAACAGTAGAGCTTAGAAAGAACCAACTATTAGCTAAAGCCCCAAACAACAAAAGAACCACGCGTCCCTCTCCCTTGAGCGCGATGAGGCTTTTAAACTTCGACAAGACCACTCCCCAAACGAGCATCCTTCATCCCAGGAGATCACCTTCACCTGGCTTTACCTGCACAGAAATAAAGGCATGGGGGGGGGGGGGCAACCACGACTGCCATCTAGTGGTTGGGAAGACATGTATACAAAATAAACTTAATCTGTAGAACGTAACACCCCCACCCTTAAATTACAAACCAGGGGTTTGTATATAATACAAGACAGTATACCTCTAAATTTCACCATCATAAACACGTGACAGAGCATCAGCAACAACATTTTCAACTCCTTTCTTATAATGAATGTCTAGATTGAACTCCTGTACCATGAGCGACCACCTCATCAAACGCTGGTTTGAGTTGGACATTCGTGACAAAAAAACCAAGGGATTGTGGTCCGTATACACCCTAATGGGATTACAGCTTCCACCAACATATACTTCAAAATGCTGAAGTGCCATCAACAGAGATAGTGCTTCTTTCTCTATAGTACTATACTTTCTTTGACTCTTCGTAAACTTTTTAGAGAAGTAAGCTACAGGGTGTTCAATACCAGAGTCATCATCCTGCAGCAATACCGCTCCAGCTCCACAGGCACTGGCATCCACTTGCAACTTGAAAGGAAGTGAAAAGGTAGGAGCAGACAGCACTGGAGAATTACAAAGGAGTATCTTTGCAGAATTAAAGGCCTGTTCACATTCAGGTCCCCACACAAATTTTCTGGCCGTACTTAGCAGATCTGTTAGTGGGGATACCACCACTGAAAAATTCCTACAGAATCCACGGTAATATCCAGTCATCCCCAGAAAACGTCGGAGCTCTCTCTTGTTGGTTGGGGTGGGAAAATCAACAATGGCATTCACTTTGGCATCAACTGGCTTAACTTGCCCTTGTCCAATCACTTTACCAAGATAAGTGACCATAGCTTTAGCAAATTCACACTTCGCCAAGTTTAAGGTCAATGATGCTTCAGCCAACCTCTTGAAAACTAGTTCCAAGTTATTTACGTGATCCTCCCAAGACATTGAGTAGATAACCAAGTCGTCCAGATATACCTCACAATTGGGCACCCCTGACAAAACTCTCTGCATGAGCCGTTGGAAAGTTGCTGGGGCATTTCTCATCCCGAATGCCATAATGGAATATTGCAGGAAGTTATCAGGGGTGACAAATGCAGAGATCTCAGAGGCCCGTGGGGTCAAGGGTACCTGCCAATACCCCTTTAGGAGATCAAGCTTGGTAATGAAACAAGCAGAGCTTACTCGATCTACACAATCCTCCATACGTGGCAGGGGGAAGGAATCTGGTTTTGTTATATTATTAACCCTACGGTAGTCAGTACAAAATCTTACAGTTGAGTCAGGTTTTGAAACTAAAATACAGGGTGAACTCCATGGGCTTTGACTGGGAAAGGCCAAACCATGATTTAACAAATATTCTACTTCCTTTCTCATTAATTCACGCTTCATTGGGTTGAGCCGATATGGGTGTTGCTTGATTGGCCTACACTCGCCCACATCGATATCGTGTTTCAACACTGTAGTCTGCGTTGGCACATCAGAAAATAAAGTAGAATACTTGTGGACCAGATTTACAATGTCCTCACATTGTTCTTTAGGAAGATACCAGAGATATGATTTCAAATCACTCAAAATGGAGGAATTATTTAAGCGCATTGTCAGGCCATGAACATCACTATTGGCCAAGCCATCATTTACAGGATTATATACCACTTGTCTGACACTAGTGGACAAAACCGATACAGGTTTTGGTATTGACTCTGGAGATACCGACCTGGTCACGTAGGCTTTCAACATATTTATGTGACACAACCGGGTTTTTCTCTTACGGTCTGGGGTACTAATCACATAGTCTGTGTCACCAAGCTTTCGCTCAACAACATAGGGGCCCGAAAATTTGGCTTGCAAAGCTGAGCCAGGAACAGGAAGAAGGACAAGCACTTTTTCACCAGGTTGAAAATTACGCACTACACTTTGCTTATCATAATGAGCTTTCATTTTAGCCTGTGTTTTAACAAGATGCTGTTTTGCAACTTCACATGCCCTGTGGAGACGTTCCCGAAAAGAACTGACATAGTCTAAAACTGACATGGGTGGAGTGGTCTTAGACAGCAACTGCTCACTCAACAACTTCAATGGTCCCCGAACTGTATGGCCAAAAACGAGTTCCGCAGGACTGAAACCCAGTGACTCTTGAACGGTCTCTCTAATTGCAAACATGAGTAATGGCAATCCCTCTCCCCAGTCTTTTCCTGTATCAAGACAGTATGCACGAAGCATGGACTTTAAAGTTTGGTGAAACCTTTCAAGTGCCCCCTGGGACTCAGGGTGATAGGCACTTGACAGTTGATGTTTCACCCCCAGTTCTCGTAATACCTGCCTGAACACATGAGAGGTAAAATTGGTACCTCTATCAGATTGGATAATCTTAGGCAATCCAAATGTAGAGCAAAATTTTACAAGCTCCTTAACAACTACTTTTGCTTTAAGAGTACGTATCGGGACAGCCTCAGGATATCGTGTCGCAGCACACATTAACGTTAGGATGTACTGATGACCTGATTTTGACTTGGGCAATGGACCTACACAATCAATCAGGAGTTTCTCAAAAGGCTCTCCCACAACAGGAATTGGTTGCAAAGGAGCAGGAGAAATAACCTGATTTGGTTTACCTGAGAGCTGACAAACACAACAGGAACGAACAAAGCCTGACACTGCAGACTTCAAACCGGGCCAAAAGAAGTACCTTGAAATCCGCTGGAAAGTCTTTGTGATACCCAGATGACCAGACAAAACATTCTCATGAGCCAACTTCAGAACTTGTCTACGATAACCTTGTGGAAGAACAATTTGGTAGCTTGTACTCCACTCATCCTCATCAGAGAATTGTCGCCTCCACCAACGCATTAGCACTTCCCTGTCCCAAAAATATCCTACTCTAGTTTTAGGACTTCTTTCACCAGCGCAGGTGGCACTTATGCACTTCGATAAAGTGGGATCAGACTTTTGTGCTATAGCTAATTGTTCTCTACCAAGTGTTAAAGGAATTTTCTCCACTTCAGTCAGGACATCAAGATCTGATTTAAAAAGTTCAGGGTCAATAGACAGCTTGACTTCCACCGGCTCACTCTGAGTAATCAAGAAAGAGTCTGAAAGTTCAACAACATCATCATATTTACGAGCCTGAGCACGAGTCACAGCACAAACAGGAAAGACGGATGGAAACTTTTCTGCAATGTCATTTGAACCACAAGCAGTAGGAACATCCGTCACCACAGGACAGGGAAAAACCTTTCCACCTGCTAGATCATTTCCTAGGATAAGACTTATCCCCTTCACTGGTAATTGAGAACAGACAGCTATCTTCACAGGCCCTTCAACCAGATCAGACTTTAAATGGACTTGGTGCAACGGAACTTTGACACAACCCAATTCAATCCCCTGTATTAAAACACTTTCACCAGTATATGACTCCGATGAGAATGACAGAGCACTCTTCAGAATCAAAGACTGTGCACTTCCTGTGTCCCTCAGCATCTGAATAGGCTTATAGTCAGAACCAGCAGAAAGAGACACAGAGCCGTTAAAAATGAAAGGTTCATATACTTTGGACTTGAGTGGAGAATCAAAACTGGATGCACTCTGAACAAACGCTACACTTTTAGTCTTGGCAGAAGAGTTTTTCTGCTTCCAGGCCTTGCACTCAGAAATTAAATGGCTGGGGTCAAGACAATAAAAGCAAACACGCCCATCTCCATTTAATTTAGCAACTGGGCTACGACCACTAGCGACTGGCATGTCATTTCTGTATGAATGAGGAGTTTTAGGCATACCTCTCTCCCTACTTTCATCCCTAAAAAACAGATTTCTAGTTGGACGTGGTGAAGAAAACACCTGTTTATGGGTCAACACAAATTCATCACAAATAACTGCTGCATCCTGCAGAGACACAACCCTTTTCTCATTCAAGTGAACAACAATTTTCTCTGGGATGCAACGCTTGAAATCTTCCAACAAAAGCAATTCTTGCAGCGGTTCAAAACTATTAACTTTGCTAGACAGACACCATTTTTCAAAGTGATTTTTCTTTTCTCTAGCAAATTCTACAAATGTCTGATTGACTGTTTTTGACAAATTTCTAAATTTCTGGCGATAGGCCTCAGGCACAAGCTCATAGGTTCGAAGTACTGCAGATTTAACAATGTCATAGTCTAAAGACTGCTCTATTGGCAAAGCTGAAGAAACCTCCTGGGCCTTCCCTACTAAACTGCATTGCAGTAACAAGGCCCACATCTCCTTTGGCCACTTCAAATTAGCAGCCACTCGTTCAAATGCGGTGAAATAAGCGTCAACTTCGCTCTCACGAAATTTTGGCACTAATGCAATGTTTTTACTCACATCAAAACCGGATTGTGAATCTAACATTGAACGATTAGGACTTTGCACAGGAGAAGTGCCAGAGGGAGCTCTAGATCGTGGCAATGGAACAGGCTTACTCTGCATTTGCTGAGCCTGTAAATCTAGCTGCCGCAATCTAATATCACGATCAGCTTGTATCTCAATAGCCCGAAGCCGAATTCTTTGAGCCTCACACTCTTGTTTCCTTATTGATAGATCTAATTCCTTTAGTTTAAGTGCCATCTTTGGATCATCACAAGATGCAACACTTTTAGAGTCAAGGGGAAGCTCTTGATCTATAGATTCCCCAGCTACATCTTGTACCTCTTCAATCACCTCTTCATATTCTCTTGGCAAAATACCCTCACTAACTAGCTTCTCAAACAGTTCATCTTTGATAACCTTCTTAATCGCTTCTCTAGGTATTTCAATGTTAAAGAAATCAGCTATCAACAATAAATCTTTCTTTCTACAACGATTAAATTCTTCTGTTGTAGGGCTAAGTGTAAATGATATAAGATCAAAATCCATACTGTCCCTATCACAGAATTTCCTCTTTCACCAAAGTCAAAAATAGGCAAGCAATACACACAGAAAAAATGACAGTGATCATAACAAAGGCTTACCTCCTCTTTTAGTTGAAAAGGAACATAATGAGTATGAGGAGATGCCTACCAGTTGGACGAGCCCCCAATTAATGTTACGTTCCACCCAGTCTAGGATAGGGGAAAGCAACATTAAAGAAAAAAAAAGTAAACAACATAACTGTGATACAACAATTTATTTGATGTAACACAAACAAGGAAGTATTAAGTCTTCAGGAGTGGATGAAAATCCCAAAGAAAATACAATAAAAAAAATGCCTCTAACTATTGCGACCAAGTCTACACTTACCTTACAGAAATAAAAAGTAAATAAAAACAATATAATTCCCTTACTCCCTCTCTAGTTTTAAACAGGAGAAAATGATTCAAAAATAATAAAAAGAGGGCACCCACTCCCTAGAACTTCCCGTTTTTGGATGTATATATTGAAATTAGAAGACACGTTTCCACAATTGGTATCAAAATAAATACAGAAAGAAATAAGTGTCTATATCAATGTAACAATGTTGACAAGTTAACAGCAAGGCAAAGAATTAAATAGAAAGGTTTTAACACTGATTCACAACTGAACAACAGTAGAGCTTAGAAAGAACCAACTATTAGCTAAAGCCCCAAACAACAAAAGAACCACGCGTCCCTCTCCCTTGAGCGCGATGAGGCTTTTAAACTTCGACAAGACCACTCCCCAAACGAGCATCCTTCATCCCAGGAGATCACCTTCACCTGGCTTTACCTGGGGGGGGGGGGGGGGGGCAACCACGACTGCCATCTAGTGGTTGGGAAGACATGTATACAAAATAAACTTAATCTGTAGAACGTAACAATAGCCAGTGCAAATTGATAAACAGGGCATTGCACTCTGGTTTGCTGGAACCACAAGCAGTTCTGTCTTAGCAAGGTTGAGTTGAAGGTGATGGTCCATTATCCAGGAAGAAATGTCTGTTAGACAAGCTGAGATGCGAATAGCTACCTTCGGGTCATCAGGATGGAATGAGAGGTACAGTTGAGTGTCATCAGCATAGCAGTGGAATGAAAAGCCATGTTTCTGAATGACAGACCCTAATGATGCCATGTAGACAGAGAAGAGAAGTGGTCCAAGAACTGAGCCCTGAGGCACCCCAGTAGTTCGATGTTGTGACTTGGACACCTCACCTCTCCTCACCTCACCTCACCTCACCTCACCTCACCTCACCTCACCTCTCATTGGTCTTCCAAAGAATCAAAAGATACATTGAAGGACCTATCTGATAGGTAAGACTCAAACCATTGAAGTGTGGTTCCTGAGATGCCCTTTGCCAGTAGGGTTGTTATATGTAATAATCCTAGGTAAAAATTGATAGCCTGAATGCACTGTAAGTCGCTTTGGATAAAAGCGTCTGCTAAATGCATACATTTTTTTTATTTAATCCTGCATTAAGTATAAAAGCAGACTAAAACACATTAGAAAACACTACACTATTTACTCGTCAGCTTCTAGGGCAAAGCAAATGTAAGAATATTTGGCTCATTAAATTTAATTACGTCACTACGTTCCTGAAAATTTACACAGAACGTCAACATGATTGATTAATATTCATGACCTATTCGAATCTATAACATATCTGTAACTGTGTAACTGGGTACTTTGCATTCAGAAAGAGCTTTATCAGAATCAGAATCAGAAAGAGCTTTATTGCCAAGTATGCTTGCGCATACAAGGAATTTGTTTTAGTGACATAAGCTTCCAGTACACAGAGACAACAACACACAGACCAAAAAATAAATAAAAAATTAGGCTAAGTGTACAAACAATTGTTCTATAAATGATAATGGAATAGGATTGATTAAGATGCAGGGATGTACTAGGATAGAGGGGTAACAAATAAATATAAGGATATTGCACATTTTTATTGCATAAGCATAAGTGGGGAACATTTAACCGTTCATGAGGTAGATTGCCTGGGGGAAGAAACTGTTCTTGTGCCTGACTGTTCTGGTATTTGTGCCTCTGAGGCGCCGGCCAGATAGCAAAAGTTTAAAGATGGGGTAACTTGGATGTGAGAGATCCAGAGTGATTTTCTGAGCCCTTTTCCTCACTATGGATGTATACAGTTCTTGAAGGGTGGGCAGGAGAGCACCAATAATCCTTTCAGCAGTCCGAACAGTTCTCTGTAGTCTTCTGATATCTGATTTTGTTGCTGAACCAAACCAGACAGTTATTGAAGTACATAGTACAGACTCAATGATGGCTGAGTAGAACTGTTTCAGCAGCTCCTGTGGCAGGTTTAACTTCCTCAGCTGGCGAAGGAAGTACAACCTTTGTTGGGCCTTTTACACAATGGAGTCAATGTGATTTACCTTGAAGCTTCCGCGAAAAAATCTGATCCGAATCGAACACATTCACTCTCTCCTTAATAATTACTTGGCTGCATTTGTCAATAAAACTATTCATTATAACCAAGCCTTCGCCATAGTAGAATTTCTGTGAGACAGACAAGCGCCATCTAGCGGCTAATCTCCGGTACTCAAAAGCTGGGCATGCGCAGTGCACAATCAATCGATGTGTGTAATGGCTGCTTGATGGAGTCTGTGAATGTTGATGCTCCGTCTCTTCTGCTTTCAGTTTGACCATAACGTCGAGACGCCTGAGTTAAAAATGGTCTATATTCACCCAGAGACGCAGCCTAAGACGAAATCTAACAGCGTGAAGTGATTAACCAACATGTAAGTATATTGTTTATCATAATTATCGAAGTATTTGTAAAGGAATAACGGACACAGTTTGTAATGCTACTGTTAGCTGGGCACATACAAACTCTAACGTTACTTATTTAACACATTTACCTCAAAAACATTATTCGTTAGTGTTTTAAGACATCTAAAGCAGTTAAATATAAAGTGAAATGGATTCTTAGCATTAAGACGGTATCCTTTAGTCAGCACAAACTCCTCACAAGCCAGTGAAAGTTAATGTTTATCGTCTTGGTTCACGTTTAAACTTGTGTTCTGTCGTCTTAACGATGTAATATTTATGTCTGTGAAAGGTTTATCTTCTCAATATTTCTCAGTCGTCCTGTGTGACTGTTGGTGTGTCGGGGTTACTAGAGTTCAAACACGTTTAACTAATCCACGTGAGTTTAAATATGGGAAATACAGCCCTCTAGTCTCGTCACGGCCCACGGCACAATTATTCGACTGTTTTGTTGAAGAAAGAAAGTATGGTTATGGTTATGGTTATGTAAGCGAAGTGTTTTTTTTTCCGTCATGTGGTAATAAGAGAAGTAACGTTAGGTGTGTCGTTCTTATAAAGTTACTTCCGAAAAGTACCTTCGTATTCTCATGGCTTCATAAGGATAGCGTATTATTATGGATTTAGAGATGTAACTTATTATTATTTTGTTTGGAGATAATATCATATATATATATATATATATATATATATATATATATATATATATATATATATATATATATATATATATATATATATATAATTTATTATTATTATCATTATTTGTTTTCTTTGTATTTTTGAGCAAATAAATATTTAAAATACTCCACAAAAACTAAAAGTTATATATGAAAATCCACACACAAGGCAGTAATCTTTTCCAACAATGTAAGCCTTTTTATTATCCCCTTTTTAAATCAATTTAACATCCTTGCTGAATAAATAAATGAATTTATTCCAAAAGAAAGGAAATGACCCCAAACTTTTGAACAGTAGTTTATATTGAAACAGAAGTTTTCTATTTTGAATAAACGCTGTTCTTTTTAACTTTTTATTCATAAAAGAATCCTGAAAAAAAAGTATCACAGGTTCCCCCAAAAATATTAAGCAGCAAAACTGTTTCCAGTTTTGATAATAAATCAGCATATTAAAATGGTTTCTGAAGGATCATGTGACATTGATTTTTATAGAAAACCATTATTTTAATTTTGCAATTATATTTCACAAATATTACAGTATTTCTCATTAAATAAATGCGTCCGTCATAAGAAGAAACTTCTTTAAAAAAAAACAAACAAAAAAAAAACAGTATGATTATTACTGATCCCAAACTTTTGAATTGCACTGTATGTATGCACAATTATTATTATTAATTTGTATTAAGTTAAAATATAAACTTATCCCATCTGAGTGTCTCATGATTTATTTCCTCAAAGGCCAGAAAGCAATGTGTCAATTCAATAGGACTGCTCTTGTTATTCTCTGCTTGAACTGATGTTTCTCTCTCAGTTGAGGTCGAGGCCTTCTTTCGGTGCCCTGCTGGTCATGGCGATGAAAGCCCGTGTGGAGGCGGTGCTGAACGTGGGTCTGCGGATCCCCAGCATCATGCTGCTGGAAGTGCTGTACCGCTGGGACGTCAGCTCCTTCTTCCAGAAGATCCAGAGGAGCAGTCTCAACAATAACCCTCTCTTCCAGTACAAATATATTGCCCTGTACCTGCATTATGTCGGTATGTCCAAACATAATACAACAACCACTAAATGACATTGCACTGGAAATACTCTTGGAAAGAACTTTTTGAAGTTTTAGTTTTCTTAGCCTTGGTCATTAAAGGGATAAAGGGTGAATTAACCGTTTAATGATGGGGAAAAGCATTAACGATGATGTATTATTACTTTTTTTTCTGGAAATGATCTGGCTTTTAACTGGTCAGTGATAAAATGGACAGCAAAGAGTATTATCTAGAGTTAAGGGTGGGAGTTTTTGACTTTGCCGAGTAAGATATCGCCCATAAAACCATAGCTGCAACACTGTTGCAAATGTTGTGTGCCCAAGTCACACTTACATTTTCTTAACCAAATGTAAAGCATGCAATATTAAAGTGAAATTTCATGTCTGGTTTTTCGGTATGTGGTGGTCATGATGATTATGTTTCACACGCAGTAACATCTTTTGTGTGTGTGCTGGTTTTCTTAGCTGTCTGTGCTCTCTGTTGAAGGAAACCGAAGTGCTAGTGTTTGTTCTCTGGCTGGAGTCCTCTTGTATTGGGCCAGTCAGTGGAAACACCGAGTCAGGAGTTGGGAAGATTTTTATGATGGGAACGGTCTGGGCTGTTAGCCGGTAAAGCGTAATTAAACCATAGAACTGCAAGCTGTAATTAAGGCTCATTTTAGGTCACGATTCCTGTTTTGTTTGTGTCAGAGGAAACATGGAAACAGGGTAAAGCTGTGTAAATGTAAATGATATGGAAAGAGTTTGATCACTCTTATTCTTTATAGACAGAAGTCCAGCTCTGCACTATAGGCTTCTCTCAGCCAACCTCATGAGATGCAGCCTGGGTAATGTTGTCAACTTGTCATGATAGCATAAGTTGACACAATACCTTGTATTGGGCTCTGATGAAATATTTTAATCAGTTCTTGTCTGATGAACTGAAAGCAATTTCTAAATCACAAGATTCATTCTGTGCTGTTTGCAGCTGATGAACAAAACTATATAAAACATTATTTGTGGCACGCATCCCATCTAATAAATCGTTAAATCGTTAAAGCTTTTAAATTCTGGTAGTTTTATTTCTAAATTCAAAGCGTAAATACTGTTGTGGTGCTTTTCAGCATAGCATGACACATTTCTGTGCCTCAGTACAAGCGATTCTCAACTGTCCTCTTTACTACCAGATAATACACATTTTTGTGTTTGCTTGGTTGTTATTTTGTTTATGTAACTGACTTGGCAATAATAATAACTACTACTACTACTACTACCAGTTTCTGCATGAAATGAACATGAATGAGCATTAGAAAGTATGCTGAAAGAAGCAGTACATCTTCCTGAAATGTCTCATGTTTCATGTAATCGCTCAATCAGCGTTTCAACCGTGGAAAGACGTCAGCGAAACAGCTTGTGAGCAGTGTGTCATGCAACATCACAGTTACCTCAGGAAAGACATTCAACTTGATGATCAGCTACAAAAATAAACCCTAGAAAGTGGCATTTAACACATTTTGAATAAATGAATCATTAAAAAAAAAAAGATATGACATTCACTGTTTATTTCAACAAACTGGAGTAGAAACATAATTATGGTAGTTATTAAAACCTATAAAATCCATAGTTATGGGTTTATTTCCAGAAACATTCCATGGTAACATTATCTGGAGAATTTTAGAAATATTTCAAGTTGGAAACTTTGCAGGAATTTATGTGAATTCATTTGAAATTGAGAAATGTATAGAAACTGTATCATATACAAACATAGATATAAACCTTTTGTTTGCTCATAAGCTGACATGCATGCAGATGTATAGAATGAGGGGGGTTCCCCCTTTATGTGAGGAGGGGTGTTGGGCGAGGGTCGTTTTTAGACAGTTTTTTTAATCTCCTCACCTATAATTACGTTGTGGAATAGCTTACACACAACACAATAAAATTTAAGTTAATTTATGTTTAATACTCACCAAGATGGACATTTTGAAATTATTCTGTGTGCAGGATTCAAGAAATGTTCCTATTATTTTATAGACTAGAGCAATACACAATGCATGTAGGGTGTGCATTGTGCATGTGAGGAATGTGCAGGATAGAAATACAACTGAAATAGCAATTAAATCTGCTTGTTTTAACCAATATTATGCTGGAAGATTTATAAAATAACTACATTTAAGTTCCCTGTTCCAGCAATTTCCCAGTTTATTCCCATTATTTCCCATATATTCCTTTTAATTCCCTTGAGAATTTCCCAGTATTGAAAATTCCCAGAATATTTGCAACCCTAATTGCGATACACCCGCACTATAAAATAGATAACATTATATAAGTTTATTAAATATTTTACACTACGGCCGTGGTATCCACTGGTATCTGGCATTGCTTTTGTGCTTATTCACACAGTTATCGTGCCTCAAACACTAGCAGAATTTTTTTTTTTTTGTGAGTGAATCATTCGTAGGGCTGGTTTGACAATATCAATGAATATAATGCAATTTAATAAATCTTTCAGTGGTTGTTTAATAGTATATTTTGGAGTCTGATTTTATGCAGGTGCCTGCTAGCTTTGCATTGCAAATCCTTTTTTGACTTCTCCTTTTATCCAACACCCTGTGTCTGATTGTACAAACCTGAAACAACTGCTACAAATCCAGTGACAAGGATGCGGGATCTTTTATTTATGAAAGAATTCTTTAATTGGAAATAAATGGCATTCACTGAAACAGTTATTTTCTGAGTTGCCTGGAAATAAACAGGCATGCAATAAATTTTTTTTCTCATTTAATATTGTTGACACTGATAATGATTTGCAGGATCAGTGTGAACATACATGGATCATTTAATTAATTTTGTGGACCAGTGACATAATGTCACACTTCCTGCCACCCGAGACATTTTAACACAAAACACCTGCTTGAAACAGTCATTGCAACAACTCTGTGACCTCCAGCCAAACCCTCAGCATGAACAGGGCTGCAGTTCTACAGATAATATGCATGGATTAAATAGTTGTGCACATCTTTACCACACCTTTCTCTCCTCTTGTTACGTGACCTGAGTTGGACTTGGACACTTGATCCAACCGAGCAGGTTTCAGTGGCACTGATTTATACTGATTTATAGTCGACAAACAAGATGTAACCGACACTGAATGATGACAGAAACCAACCTACTAAAAACACTTCAGGTCAGAGACATTCACTCATGCTCTGGCAAATACTGGCATGAATGGTATCTTTTTAAGCTGAATGTGACGTCTTCAATATGCAGAGTGTCAATCAAATGATAAAATGATTCTTTTAGGCAAATAATGTGTTTTAATATGATATTTTAATTGTATTATGTAATTTAAATATAGAATAAGATTTATTTTAAAGTTATGTTTAGTTGTAGAGTTTAGGTTAGCTTAATTTAAAATTGGCTTCAATTGAAAGCAAAAAAAGTCTATGGCATTTGGATAGCTATGTAAACTATTTTATAAGCATGATCATTGTTCGGTAGTCAGTATGGATAGAACAGCTTCACTGTGCTTCCAACACACACATCCCCCTGTAAACTAATGCCCGGAATGATTTAAGCATCAGCAAATGCTTTTATAGATGATCACTTGCCAGCTAGATGCTCACCCCAGCTGTCCAGGCAGTGTATTAGATTTCCTCTTATTTAAATACCTTAGATTCTCTCTGCATGTTCGGTGCAGCAGGGGTAAACAACCACAACAAGGGCAGTTGTTTGCGAGCCAGAGAGGTTTAACTACCGTCAGAATCTTTCCCAGGGCTAAAGATATTTGCAGAAGAGAGCTGTCCCAGTGCAGAAGTGCAGGCCAGCCCATGAGATAAATCATTAGGGTTTTTGATGTAGCTTCCTGTCGGCCTGAGCGGTCTTTTAGCTTTAGTGTGGCTTACAGATCCTGCTGACACGGTTAAACAGGCAGGGTTGATGACACTCTACTGCTGCAATAAAGTTCTCACCGCTAATGTCACTTACAATCTTTTGACCAAATTAAAGTTAATTCCTGTTTCTAGTTTCTAGTTGTAGGCTTTTTTATCGGAATTGAACACAGTGCAATTAGCACTGACTAAAAACCTGAGCTGCGTCCAATTTTCTGTTTCATGTATTTTGTTTCATAATCACTAGTGTTAGCAAGTTAATTTGGAAAAGTATGTCATAACACAGAGGTAGTCTTGTATTGTCGTATATCAGAATAATGTTTCAAAATAAAGCTTACCATATATATATATATATATATATATATATATATATATATATATATATATATATACAAAAAAAGTTATATTCATACTTGCTTGTACCTCAATGTGCAAGTAGTCATGGAAAAATTCTCTGTACAGCTAATTTTGAACAAAAATGTGTCAAATTGACCCCTAATGAGATTCTCTGTAAAGTTGCAACAGTGGTTTTTGTGGGTTTGAATGAATATAGGTTTTATTTATTTTTTCTCTCCAGTGAACCTAGTTTTTGAACTCAACAGAAGGGTTGAGACGTGTACACTCGCATGTATTCTAGGTGTAGGGGAAATATTATTACTTGGGTACATCACATGAGACATTGTAGAGACATTAAATGAAACTTTGAAAATGGTGTAAAACTTTTTCAAAATACTATGAAATCAAAATGAATACAAAGGGTAATTTTCTTATTTGTCAAATGCTTTTTAATCTGCATTTTTAAAAGCATTTTCCTTATTTGTGGGCACTGTTATATAATGATGTCATTGACACTTATGTGTAGGGCTGGGATAAACGATTTTTTTTTAAACGATTAATCTAGCGATTATTTTTTCGATGCATCGATTAATCTAACGAAAAATTTTTTCAGACTGATTCGTTTTCGATTATCTCCCCATTAATTGAGTACTAACAATTTATACATGTTGATTTACATATCTGAATGAAAAAAACATGAATTCCTTAACATTGCAATATATGTTTATTGCTCTTAAAATTACAAAATAAAAGACTGACTAAGAATGCATTACTTTGCACTTGTAAAGAGATAGCATTCAATAAAACCTTGAAGCCTTGAAAACACATAGCTTACTGAAACAAGCTTACTGAACACATAGGGCCTAGTTTACTGAAAAAAAGTTCTTCTTTCAGATGAAAATAACAACTTGATGTCTAGCATTCAATAAAAAATGTCACCCAAGATACTTGTTTAGAGCAATTGAAAGAATACAGTAACCAATGTAAACTTGAGTGCTTTTCCAAAAAAAAAAAAAAAATAACAGTGGGAGCCAGCAGCCTGTCATGGAGAAAAAATAAATCTCCAAATGCTCCACGTGAAACTTTGGCATTCCGCCCTTTTTCTATCATGCCGCACGAGGGAAAGAGAGAGCGAGCAAGAAGCGCTCGTGTCGTTTGAAGACTGTGAGTGCGCGAGCGTGCGTGAAACTTTGGCGTTCCACCCTTTTTCTATCGTGTCTAATGATTTTGGTTAATATGCACGAGAGAGAGAGCGCACATAAGGTAAACGTTTTGCAAACGTTTTTTAGAAAAATAAAAACAGGTCGACGAATCGATGCGCATATTTTGCGTCTACGTATTTTTTGTTGTCCCAGCCCTACTTATGTGTAACTTAAAGCCAAAATAGTTTTGTTTTTGTTTGTTTGTTTTTTTTTTTTTCATTTGAAACTGTTTTTGTCATTGAATGCAGTGTATATATCTGTATATCATTATCCCTGTCAGTAATTGAGACTCCCTCTTCTTCAGGCTACATCCTCAGTCTGGTGTTGTTGACTTTACCCCGGCAGCATCTGGTGCAGCTCTACCTCTATGTGCTCACAGCTCTTCTGCTCTTCGCCGGGCACCAGCTCTCCAGGTCTCTCATGCTCGACTGTACACAAACACAATGACACGATGGTTTCCAAGTGCTGATACTTGTTGTTTCTAGTCACTTATTGCTAAAAAAAAAGAAAAAAATATGCTCATCATATTTAGAAATAAATGAACTGTTTAGTACTCTGTTGAGTACTGCTCATTGACTGGTGTTCCTGCAGGGATTACGTACGTGGAGAGCTGGACTCGGGTTACGAGGGACCCCTCTACCTGGAGCCACTTTCCATGAACCGCTTTACCACAGCACTCATCGGTACGTCCTGTATTATCAACTGCAAAACAACACGATTTTGTTCTCTTTACTGCTACATTTGTTCCTGAAGCGTTAAGAGGGATGAGTTACTCACAACTGGTGTTGGGTTACTGAACTTCAGTTCCCGCCCTTGCTGGAAAAGAGACCTGACTGCTGAACACAGTATCTCGAAATAGAAGAAACCAGATCACGGTGTGCTCAATTTGCTAATGAATAGAGGTCCTATAAAAAACTTCCAGTTTTACTAATGAGGCATTTAGGAATGGAATTGCGTGATCCATCCCTATCCAAGAAAAACAGCCTTGAATACATTTCTAACTGATTTAATTGATTTCAAAGAGTGAAACTTCATCTCAAGGTAGTAAAAGCCAAGACACTGCAAAGCTCAATGCTAAGGGTTTTTTCTACTTCTCCGGTCGGTCTAGTGGTTCAAACCCTTACTTGCCCTGCCAACATTTTCACTGGCTCTGCCACAAAAAATGTAACCGTTGCTGTTATTATTGCTTTTGATCCATGTTATCTTGTATTCTAATAAATAAGCTTAATTGACAGCAAAATATTACATACCAATAAAATTGTACGATTTTCGATTTCAATTTCGATACCACAGCAAAAATTACTAGCCTAACAAATCTAAAGTTCAAAGACAAGTGAGTAAATAAGAACAAGTTAACAAATTACAAGCAATGGCACAATTGAATACATAGAACAAAGATACAACTAAAATTATACCTTAGGTTTGTATTTTTTGTTCGTGTTTTGTGAAGATTAATGAAATAAATCACCAATCTTCATTCAATGTTACATCTTGATTTTTCATAGCCAGAGGCAACCATTGCACTTTAATCATGAATCAATTCAAAAACAACAACAACAAAAAGATTCTACACACTTGTAACATGTGCAGTGTTTGATTTAAATTAGCCTGTTTAATTTCCAAATTTGAAAACAGAATGTTCTGACTTTAGCTTTGTGAAATTATGCTACATAAAACACCTGCGTGAAACCAAGACAGCAGACGGGCTGAACGAGACGCAGATTCACTCTCTGACAGCAGGTGGCGCTGATGAACAGCAGTGTTTACTTGCTTACCGCTCTAAACAAAGCAACTTTAATATGCATTATACAGAGATAAGATGAAATGAAAATTCCATATAAACTTTTCTAAAGACAAGTCAGTTCCCTTCAAAAACACATTCATATAAAATGTAATATTTAGGATTTTCTTCCTATATTTCGCAGTGATCTTGCTCTGCCAGCTACAGTATTTTCTCCTCTTTGCATCTGTCTTCAGTGTCGCTGGCCTCTGTTAAAGGCCAATTACAGACTAAATATAACATATTTCCACACAAATTACATTTTGGAAAATGATTGCAGTGCCGTTTGTGTGCAAGCACAGAACAGAAGGAGCCTGAAAAATGTAAAAAAAAAAAAAAAGTGACCGGTCGACCGGTGCATCTCTACCCCACTGTATAAATTAAATGATTAATAAAAAAAATGAATTATTGTTAAAGCTACAATGTTACTCTCAAAGACAGGTATTTTGGTACGTGTCCGTTTAACCGCAAGAAAGACACGGAAAGAAACTCGGGGCTCGGGTGTCAGAGACGGGTTATCTTTTACATTTTCCTTTGAATACTTTCAAATGGTTTGAATTTTTCAATTAGCAAAGCTTAAAAACACTTTCATGACGAAACGGATCGGGTAAGTGACAAATTTGTGAACTGTCCCGAGTGTCTTTCACACTTGTAACTTTCTACAGTAGAACCAAAAATAGCCAAATGCGTTTCTGCCCGGTTCTGTATAAAGCAATGTTTTTCATAATTTTAGGAAGTAATGTATGCCACAAAAACTTGTACTTCTGTAATGCTGCAGGAGCTCTGATGTATGTAACTTGTTTCTGTAAAGTCACAATTTACAAATTCATTCAATGACATTTCCTGGAAAACCAAAGAATTTTATAGAATTTTTTAAAAATTCTGAAATAGGTTTTGAATTGATTTTAGAAGGATTTAGCTTTTTTTTCTTTTCTTTGTAGAATCTTTAAATATCCTGGGAAAGTCATGGAAATTATAATAATAAAAAGTCATGGAAAAGTCACAAATATTTCCTGGAAAATAAGATATAATTTTTTGTAGTTATGCCAAACTCATAGAAAAAAAGTTCAAAAATATAAAATAACAATAATTATTATTACAGAATTTATTTATGTCTATTTCTTAGATACTTTTAAAATATTCTGATGTAGGTCTGAAGCTTTAAAATATATCAACTGGAAAGGATGAAAGTCATGTTTAATCAAATATTTGACACCGACTTTCTTTATATCTAGATATTTAAACCTGGAAAGCTCTGTATTATGTAGAAGAATCACACTGCAGTACATTAATATGTTTAGCACAGTTCACAAAGACCGCAGCACTGCACCCACGTAGCACGTCCTCTTTGGTAAGACCAATGAGAAACTCTTTGCAATATAATTTGTACGTCATTAAATTCTTTCAGCCTTGTGATGGCAGCTGATTCACATGATGCAACAGTGTTGAACAGAAAAGTTATTCAGTTACTCATTTGAAGGGACACTGACCTTTTTATATCTGAATAAAAAAAGTTTAAACCCTTCTGACCAAACTAATAGACACATAACTTCAGTAGTTTAACCTTTTTTGTTTTGTTTGATTTGAGTCCAGTTGAGCTGATGTCTTTTATTTGCCATGTCAACACGGCAAAGCCCGACCACATTGTGAGCACTCCCACTGGGAAGTTTTTAAAGGAAACATTGAGGTGTGCTAGTGTGTTTTTCAGTGCATCTGTAAGTTAGTGTTTGTTCAGTAAGACTATCCTCTCCCTCAGGTCAGGTCGTGGTGTGTACGCTGTGTTCCTGCGTCATGCAGACCAAACAGATCTGGCTGTTTTCTGCACACCTGCTACCCCTGGTGGCTAGACTGTGCCTGGTGCCCCTGGACACCATCGTCTTCATCAACCGCTTTGCAATGATCTTCACCGGTCTGGAGGTGCTCTACTTCATCGCCTCCCACCTACTGGTGCCATACAATTTGGCCAAAACTGCCTACAGAGAGCTGGTGCAGGTACAGTTTTATAGCTGTAGAGAGTGGGGGAAGATGTGTCACCCCCTTAATCTCACAAACATGCAATATTTTTCTCATGTGATCATCTGCATTTTTTACATTTTTTTTATTAAGCAAATTTATATACAAATGTTTTAGAAAACCTATATACACTACCATTAAATACTTTGTTGATGGTATGTAAATTATATTTTTTTATAATTATAATTATTATTTTTATAATTATAACTTATCCTTGCCAAAGCTGTATTTATTTGTTTAAAAATATAGTACGAACTAGGGGCTGCACGATATTGGGAAAAAATGACATTGTGAGATTTTATTTTTCTGGGATATATATTGCGAAATGAAATCTAATAAAAAAAATTCTTACAAACAAAAATGGGGTGAGCACACTTACATTCTCATTTTAAATGATTTAAACATCGACACCATCGTGTCAATTGATTAATATGCGCAATGGAGAGAGAGCAAGACAGCGCTTGTGTTTGAAGACGGTGAGCCTCTCCGCGAATCACATTCGTCAAGGGCCAGGGAGCAGCTGGCCCGTACAGTTAATGAATAACAGATCAACTACGACAGCCTACATCGCACATCCTGCGATGTGACTATTGTGGATTCGTACATCGCGATATCGATGCTTAAACGACACATCGTGCAGCCCTAGTACGAAAAGTAATATTGTCAAATATTATTAAAAAGTTATGTTTTATTGTTTGTTGAATTAATTTTTTTTTCCTGTTATGACAAAGCTGAACTTTAATGTCATGATCCTTCAGAAATTATTTGAATATGTAGATTATATGGTTCCCAAAAATCTCTTCTTAATATTTGTTGAAATTATTTTTTTTTTGAGCTACTAGTGTTTTTGTGATATTGAAATTGATGCAAATTATGAAATTACAGTGGTATCAAAAAAATGTATATGATAAAAACCTTACTCAACGCAAAAATAATTATCATGATATTTATATATTGTTATACTTTACATACAATTTCTCATGTTGTGATATGTCTTCGGTCATTGTCGCGCACTCCTAATTTAGAATATCAAACTTTGTTGGTTTGTGAATAATGTGTAGTAAAATAAGATGTTTTTGAAATGTAAATTGTTCACATTTTCATCCTACAGCGAAACCTCTTTGGTAACATCGCCCTGTTTCCTGTGTTGTTCTGTAGGTGGTGGAGGTGTATGGTTTGCTGGCTCTGGGCATGTCTCTGTGGAATCAGCTGGTTCTGCCTGTTCTCTTTATGTGCTTCTGGCTGGTGCTGTTCGCACTACAGATCTACACCTACTTCAGCACACGGGACCAGCCGCCCTCCAGAGAGAGGCTGCTCTTCCTGTTCCTCACCAGGTCTGACTCCTGCAACATATAGTCCAGCTACTGAGTCACACTGTTTTTAATCAGCGCAAAGGTTAGCGTCTAGACTAGGGATTCTAGTGATTAATTGTCTATAATAAGTTAATCAATGACACTTATCGATGTTCGACTAAGCCCTGTGTAGTTTTAGGGTTTGTGCAGTTCATGCACAAAACATGCAGCAGACACATGAAGAAAAAAGAAGCGACAGTGATGGGCTGGATCTCTTGTACAAATGTACAAATTATGCTTTCACAATGTACAAATTATGCTTTTAATATGATCCAGACTTTAGAAGTGCATAAAATATAAGCTACCAAAATAGGAGTGAAATGTTTTCTCCCAGTACTCCAGAGCAACTGACACCATTTGTAAATGGTCGGAAAAGTGAATTATATTTACTGCACAAGCAAGGATGTTGCACTTGTAGGGGAAAGCAGCAGTGGTGGTAGCAGTTAGTCATACTTACTGGCACAGCCCTATATGCTTTAGCTACTTTTGGGATCATTTTACTTTAAATGGTGAAAATGCTAATTGCAAAAATTTTGATTGTGTTTCTTAAATGCAATAAAGTAATGAGCACCATGATACTATTTAAAAATGGTGCATTCAGTGGTCTCCGTGACAGGATATGAAACAGCCAACAATAACCTTGATATATTAAAAAAAAAAACTATGGCACTATGAGTGGTATTTACATTTAATTATTTGGCGGATGCTTTTATCCAAAAGATTTTTCTGTGAAAGAAAATGTCCTAGATAGTGATTTTGTGCCTCTCTGTGATGGGACCACAAGCCACCGCAGGCTTCCGGAGGGGATGTAGACGAGTGGGAGTGTACGGGGAGTGTGGAGCCCATGGCTGTTCTGTAGGACAGTACCAGCGATTTGAACTTGATGTGAGCTGTGACTGGAAATCAGTGCAGAGAGATATGTAGCGGTGTGACATGGGCTCTCTTGGGCTACTGCTGATGCATTCTGTATCATTTGAAGAGGTCTGACTGCACATGTTGGAAGTCTAGCCAAAAAAGCATTACAATAGTCCAGTCTAGAAATGACAAGAGCCTGGACAAGAAGCTGCGCTACATGCTCTGTTAGGAAGGGTCTGATCTTCCTCTTGTGTAGCTCGAACCTGCATGATCGTGCTGTTTTTGCAATGTGATCTTTAAGGGTCAGCTGATCGTCAAGAATAACCCCAAGATTCCTGGCTGAACACGATGGGATTATCGTTCAGGAGCCGATTACAGGATTTGCACATCCTGTAATGCCGGTGACTATACACTGCAGTAGACACATTTTGAAGTGTTGGGGTTAGCGATTAATCAATCAATTGATTGTTCATTTAATTGGGGATGATCATACATTGATATCCCTAGTCTAGATAATAACATGAAATGCATTACCATTAAGGTGCGATATTGAAGAAAAATGTGATGGGTGATATTTTGTTAAAGGGGTGGTTCATTGCGATTTCACTTTTTTTTAATGTTAGTTAGAGTGTAATGTTGCTGTTTGAGCATAAACAATATCTACAAAGTTAAAAGTTCAATGCAAACGGAGATATCTTCTGTCTTTTAAAATTCTGTCAGTTTAATGCCTACAAATATGGCTGGTAAGGAATACAAGTTAATTCCCGGGTTTGTGATCTAACACAACCTCATTATAAGACAGCAAAGGGGGCAAGGCCATGCTGCGCTGCTTTAGAGAAGAGGAAGAGAACACTACAGATGCACTTAAAAATCTATTCATATACAAATCGCAATTCTGTCTTATAATGATTTTAATGGATTCACAAGTTTCAAAATCAGTGTTCTAAAGCAGCGGTTTTTAATCCTGTTCCTCGCATCCCCCTGCTCTGCACACACTCTTTACTACCGACTTGGTACTGAAGTATGGGTCTTTTGACAACAGTAATTATATACTTATTTTCAAATAGCTATGAGAAGCGTTATAGATGGACACTTGTGTGGTTGCCATACTGTATTAAAACTTAAATCAGGGTAAAACCATATATTAAAAGCTAACGGAAGCAGTAGCATTTACAAATAACAGTGTATCTAAAAGTATGAGACCACAAACAAAAAAACATAGGCCTACCATATAAAGCTATGCTTACACAGGTTCTGCTTGGTCCTCTTCAGTAATATCCTCTGGTTCTCAATCGGGCTCAAACTGATATTAACAATGCCGTTGTTTACATTACAACTGGAGCATAATATGCTGCTGAAGTGAGGGGCGGGATGTTTCGACGCCTAAAAATTACAAAAAGTCACAAATCTGAAAATGTAATTTTAACATCAATGTAAACAAAAAAAATAATAATGCCACTTATTTTATATCATTGTAACTTTTCGTTTATTACTTAAAGTACACTTTAAGTACTAGTTCAATACCACGGTGACAACTAGCAAACATGATTAAAGGCAAGTGAAAAGGAAGTTAAAAAATAAGATTAAAAACACAAATTACAAGCATAGATGAATACAATATAACAGTTACAAATAAGATATGGTCTAGCAGTAGTTTTAAGGTATAGAAATGTTATAATTTAAGTGAAAGATACTGAATAGTGTTCACTGTATGAATTAAATTTAGATTCATCTTTGTTAAAACTGCTTTTTTGTTTGATTAACATTAGTGACATATTCAGCAGGTATTTATAGGCTGCTGTCCCTTTAAGACTGACTGCACAGATCCCGTATAATGATATACATTCAATTTCTTTCTCAGCTGTTTACATTCATTTAAGACATAACTGATTGCTTTTACGAGAGTGATTGTAGAGATGGGTATTTTGACAGTTCTGTGTGTGTGTCTTTTCAAACATAAGTAGATGTGAAAGACGAATCAACTGTGTTTATGGGGTTCGTTGTCCAAGATGTGGCTTGTGTTTGGGCTTCAGGTGTGTGTCAGACAGCGAGAAGAGATGGCAAAGACTTGTTTTTCTGCATCTTATTGCACTTGATAGCTTGTTAACATCAACCAAGTCAGTTTCGTGCCCAGCCTATTCTCTGCTTTATGCATCAACTTAAAACTTTGTCTTTTTGCAACGTTTTGAATTAGCCTAGTAAAAATGTTTGAGATATGAGACTTCGTTGCGATATATGCATTTGCAATATTTTGAACATTGCAATATATCGTGCAGCCCTAATCCCCATTTAACAATATGTAGCATAAGTTAATGTTTTGTTGGTTGTGTGTGTGTGTGTTCTCTGCAGTATCGCTGAGTGCTGTAGTACTCCGTACTCACTGCTGGGGCTGGTCTTCACGGTGTCTTTTGTGGCGCTGGGCGTCCTCACCCTCTGCAAGTTCTACCTACAGGGTTACAGAGCTTTCATGAATGACAACACCATGCACAGGTGAGAAACATCCACCCAATTTGCTTATAGTACTCATAGTACTCAGTTCAAAACAACTTTTTTTTGCAGGTACTTGTAAATATTTAAGAGTGTATACAGTCAAGTCACCTTTATTTATATAGCGCTTTTAACAATACAGACTGTATCAAAGCAACTTCATGGTATTAAATAGGAAAATAGTGTGTTAATAATGCAAAATGACTAGTAAACACTCAATAGTTTGTTCCTCGTCTGGTTTTCAGGGGCATGACGGAGGGTATCACTCTGCTGATCTTGGCTGTTCAGACCGGGCTCATTGAGCTGCAGGTCATTCACAGAGCTTTCCTCCTCAGCATCATCCTCTTCGTCGTGGTGGCTTCCATCCTGCAGTCCATGCTGGAGATCGCTGACCCCATAGTTCTGGCACTGGGGGCCTCCAGAGACAAGTAAGAGCCTCAGCACCTCCTGTAAACTTCACGCCTGATCAGAATACATCTCTCCTGCAACTTTCAGACAAGGCTTATGCCAAACAGTGCACATGTAAATTTTTGACAAGATTAAAAAAAAAAAACTTTTAGTCTGATGGCAGATTTTTGACATTTTCTGTATGGTTGGAAAGTTTCTTTATTTGCATAGTTTTAATATATTCATTCAGCAATTCAATAGTTTCCAAAAAAGTCTTGTGACAGTATAAACCAGAGTAAATGCTAACATGCATTATTTTTTAAAGGTCCCATGGCCTGGATTATTTTCTTTTTTTAAAATGCTTTTTAATGTTTCTTGGGGCATACTAATCTTGTTAGTATGATTTTTACATTTAAAATTTAGAATTAAAGGCATTTTTATATCCTGATTTTAGTCCTCTGGCTTGAATGCTCTGTTTGAAGGGGCATGTCTGCTGTGAGACTCAGAGTAAACGACAACTGTTAAATATTGTCATTGGCTGACATCTTTGCATTGGAAATGCTTATTACATGTGGAACCCCTCTCAAATACTTTTACTATGTTTTTTGTTTTTTTGCTATTACAGCTTTCGAGATGAACGAATCGTTTAAGTGATTGACAGCTCCGAACAATATATGATAACTTCATATTGTAATATGCTGACCTCTAGTGGTTGAACTATGCAAACATTACAAAACCAAGGACTTTTTTTTTTTTTTAAGTGCCCCGTCATGCCATTTTTAAAGGTCCCATGACATGGATTTTCTTTTTTTTTTTAAATGCTTTTTTAATGTTTCCTGAGGTGTCATAATGATTTTTACATTTAAAATTTAGAAATAAAAAGCATTTTTATATCCTGATTTTAGTCCTCTAGCCTGAATGCTCCGTTTGAAGCGGCATGTCTGCTGTGAAACGACAGCTGTTGTGATTGGGTGACATCTTTGCATTCGAAATGCATATTACATGAGGAACCCCTCTCAAACACTTTTACTATTTTTTTTTTTATTATTACAGTTTTCGAGATGAACGAATCATGGAAGTGTTGATTATAGCGTTATTTAGATATTTCCCATCACGTGAATCGCTGCAGTGATGAGCATTGAGTAGACAGAGTCTGTTTATCGAGTGAATGCAGTGATCTCGGCATTGCAACGCGTTTTCTCTCACAAAATGCTTTCACCAAAACTAACAGCAAACACAATATCGACATGAATACTGTTAGAGCTTCGTTGTGTAGCATAACAGTGTCATTCATTATAATGGCAGTTTGGGCAAGTGTATAACGTTACTCGCGATGTGAGACTGACAGCTCCGAACAATATAAAGAGAGCATTCCTTAATCGCTCTGTAGTTAAATCACAATTTAATTAACAGATTTGTTTCATTGTACTAAGAGAAACAACGTGAAGTTGATCGTTTAGTCACTGGCTTGATTCACTGATGAATAAACAGTATTAAACGATTTAGAAATAAAGTCTGCGTGAACTTGAATGATTAGCTACACATCAGAAATCACAGATCAGACATTAATGAACACTGTTACTCACTGTTTGTGGCGGTGCTGTCGAATCCATATCATAAAAGTCTGTCTGTAACGCCTGTGCTGACATTGCGACTGAATTAAATGTAAATGTTTAGGCTGGCAAAGCAGAGAAAGGGGAGGTAACCTTTCCCCTTATGACGACATAAGGGAAAGATTCCACATCGGCCCGTCTGAGCTCTCGTTTTCTCAAAGGCAGAGCAGGACACCCAGAGATTGGTTTACACCTATCGAAATTTCTAGCCACTGGGGGAACATAGACAGCCTAGGGAAATTCATATTAATGTTAAAAAACCTCATAAAGCGAAATGTTCATGTCATAGGACCTTCCATTTACTTTTTTACTAGATTTGATAGGACTTTTAATGAGGAAATAACATTGTTAGGGCCCTCTCCGAGTACTGGCGGGGTGATATGTGTGTTTTTCTGTTTGAGGACCTGTATGTTGAGCATTTCTTTTATTCTGTGTTGTTGCAGGAGTCTGTGGAAGCACTTCCGAGCAGTGAGTCTGTGTCTTTTCCTGCTGGTCTTCCCTGCGTACATGGCTTACATGATCTGCCAGTTCTTCCGCATGGACTTCTGGCTTCTCATAATCATCTCCTCCAGTATTCTAACATCACTGCAGGTACACACAGCTCACACACAGCAAATACAAATGAAGAGTCACTAACACAACACAGACATTACTGCATTGTCAAGCTTTGTTTAAAGATGAAGTGGTATATTCGTATATATCAGTTGATCAGCCAGGCATTTATGATGGGTTGTCTACTTCAGTTGTGGAAACAGAAATAAATAGTGGTCCAGAAGTAGAATTTTGTATTTTTTTTTATAGCCAAAAGAGCATTGTATGGGTCAAAATTATCAATTTTTCTTTAATGCCAAATATCATTAGAATATGAAGTGAAGATCATGTTCCATGAAGATATTTTGAATTTTTTTTTAATCATAAATATCAAAACTTAATTTTTGATTTGTAATATGCATTGCTAAGAATTTAGGTGGACAACTTTTAAAGGCAATTTTCTAGTCATTTTGATTTTTTTGCACCCTCAGATTCCAGATTTTCAAATAGTTGTATCTCAGCCAAATATTGTCCTATCCTAACAAAGAAAGCATATTTATTCAACTTCCAGATGATGTATAAATATCAATTTCGAAAAATTTATGCTTAAGACTTGGTTTTGTGGTCCAGGTTCATATAAATATATGAGAGAGAGAGAGAGAGACTGAAAATATTTATGTGATCTATACATTTACAGTTGCATATAAATAATCTAAAGTTATAATGTCATATAATATAATCAATGTAATGAATTACCCTCTGCCAGGTTCTTGGCACCCTTCTGATCTACATCCTCTTCATGGTGGAGGAGTTTCGTAAGGCTCCTGTTGAGAACATGGATGAAGTCATCTACTGTGTCAATGGGACCTACCGGCTCCTGGAGTTCCTGGTGGCTGTCTGCGTAGTGGCCTATGGTGTTTCAGAGACCCTGTTTGGAGAATGGACTGTAATGGGCTCCACCATCATCCTGATTCATTCCTACTATAACGTGTGGCTAAGGGCCCAGCTGGGCTGGCAAAGCTTCCTGTTGCGCAGAGATGCAGTTCACAAGATCCAAAGCATGCCCACTGCTTCCACATTACAACTCCAGCAACATAATGACATCTGTTCCATCTGCTTTCAGGTTAGGGATTGTTTAAGATGTTTGCAGTGCATTTATTCACAAAAGTTAATTGAATCGTTCAAAAAATATAAAACAGATGACTCCGAATCTAAATTGAATCAAATCAAGAGATGGTGAATCATAGCCATATCCAGATATCTTTATTGATATCAATACCAATACAGTGCTCTTACTAGCGATTTCACATTTCCTCATTTGTCAACATGTTCATAATTTCACTTCTTATCTTGGATGCCTAGTTTTAAACATTGTTTCTCACTTCTGTCATTCAATTCCAGGATATGAAGTCTGCTGTCATCACGCCATGCAGCCACTTTTTCCACGCTGCCTGCTTAAAGAAGTGGCTGTACGTGCAAGAAACGTGTCCTCTGTGCCACGGGCAGCTCAAGAGCCAATTGCAGCCAGCTAGCTCTCCAGGTGCCACCACTCAAGAAATGCCACCAGCCAATCAGAACCCAGCGGAGGTGGAACAGGAGCAGGGTGAACCGCAGGTTGAGTTGCGCACAGAGGAAGGCACCCAAGCAGAGACAGAGCTTGGAACGGACTTGCTATCAGAGAGATCAAAAATCCAGCCTAAAGAATGTGATTTAGAGGCCGAGGGCAGAGCCGAGCCGGCTGGTGATTTGAATGATGGTTTGTGCAGCATGTCACATGTTCATTCCTCTTCATGAGCAAATGCCAAGCCAACCTTCAATGCTTATCAGCCTGCTTAGGTGTCGCCAAAATAGTTAAAGTGATGGTTTACCTTTTTTAAAATATAAAAGTTCTGTCATCATTTACTCACACTCTTGACTTTCCAAACCTTTTTTGTGGAACACAAAAGGAGATATTTAGAAATTAGTTCCAGCTGCTCTTTTCCATATAATGTAAAGGGGACAAAGGCTGCTGAATGACAGCTTGTTTCCACCATAGAATAAAAAAATTGTTGCCAGTATTTATCTGAAATCTTTTATTTTATCACAATTCTTTGAAAATAAAAAAATGCTGAATTGCAAAATATTAATGCTGAATTAAAGCCTTTTGCATGCTAAACTTCTCCTTGTGTGTTCCACAAAAGAACATTGTATGAATTTGAAATGGCATGAGTAAAGGATGATACAATTTAGACTTTTGGAATGAACTGTCCCTTTAAGCTGGTCACATGACTCTCAGCTCATGAATGCATTTCATATGATCTGTTCACATTGTTGCTGGTCAAAAGACATTTCAGAATACTGGCCTACCGAGACAAAACAACTACAGATTTAGTTTGTGTTAAAATTGAGTAACTAGAATAGGCTCTTCCTATGATATCTACTGTGACCGATGGATTTGGCACAATTAAGCTTATATTCGGAAAAGCTAGAGTGTAACAATTCAATCAAGAAACATTTTTCTGTTTGAGTGCTGGTGCAGGTACAGCGTTTTGCCTTTGTAGGACAGAATGGTTTTCAGTATGTGTCCATTTGACTGAAAATGTACGTCATCTGTATGAAGGTAATGGATGATTCATAATTCTTACGCTATACTAATTTGGGAGTGTGTGTATAAATGTTTTGGAAGTGCATCCCAAATGCGCCGCTGTAGAATCCAGACCCCTGCAAAGTCAAACTGAGGAATGTTATTTAAAGTGCCATCGAGCCAGTTCATTATATTTTATCACAGCGAGCCTCTCCATATTTACCCCAGTTTTAAAGGGAAGTTCGAAGCTATATGGCTTTTTTCAAATATATATTTTTGTCCCTCTTTACCATGTGTCAGAATTAATGTTAAACCATCACTGCGGAAAAAGTTAAGTTGTCAAATTGGCAGTTGACTTGATTCCTGGAAGCAAGCATTTTCAAAAAGCATATTGCAGACTATATAGACCAAACCTGTTTTCTGGTTTTAATGAACGTATAGTGAGTAGACAATCAATTCAATACATTTTCTTTTTTTTTTTTCATTCAGCAGATGTTCCATTAAGGCCATCTTAAGTTTGCCCACGGTAAAACTGGCATGTTTCTTTCAGTGTGTGATGTTTAGGGTTGAATCTCAAAATCAAGTCGTATTTCAGTTGTTTTGTTGTTGTTGTTTTGAAGGTTTGAGATACACCTCAATATTGGCTGTTGACTAAGCAGTTTATATCATCAACAGTCTTCTTTTATTTCATTTACACTTTATTTAGTCATTATGGACTTATTTTTGCCATTATTTGGGTCAGGAACACGCTCAATTTTTTTTGCCAGGGATTTCATGCCATACTGTGTGTTTGCACTAATGTCATTTATAGCGAATAATATTTTGTCTTGTTGGGCAGCAAATGCTTACAGAGCAGATGAAGTATAGCTCATTATAAATGTGTACATAATATATGGGCAATATATATTCCTTTGTATAATCTTTTATCATGTTTTTGATATGCCGCACAGTGTTAAATCAGCAGTGTTAAACCACATAATGACGTGTCTTGAGGATCGTGTGAACGCTCTGTAAAGTGGGATTGATCCTGAGGATGCAGAAATGTTTGGTTTTGCTGATTTTTAAAAGATGCATTTCAGAATGGCAAATTTGTGTCCATGAATACATCTGATGTATGAGCAAACACAAATGACATTCAGAACTTTCAAGTAGTTCTTGCACAATTTTCTTGAAAGAAAATAAAGTGGGAATGTAGATTGAAAGAATGTTGTGGTTTTTATGTGTGTGCGTGTATATTATTGATATGGTTGAGTTTTTAATAAGTGATTTAACAGTTTGATCTAACAGATTTTTTTATTTCTCTAGTAAATAAATGTGTGTGTGTGTGTGTGTGTGTGCGCACAGTGCAAAAGATTGAGTACAACCTCTCTAAAACTTAACAAATTCAAGAATTACTCTTTACTTCGAAGACATGTTAGGGTTCTTCGAAGATGTAATGTTCCAACAAACCTGCGTGATCAATTACCAAAGAAGAATGCCAAAATTATTCAGCAAAATAAGATTTTCTTATCAAAGTGATCAAATTTAGTGTTGCAAAAATGAGTACACCTTCCTGAAAGTTACTAAATTAAAAAAAGACTCCCATTGGGAGAAAAATGCCAGGTGACTTATTTCTTGGCATAAAAGAGGACAATGGTGCGAGAGGAATACCAAATTATTGTATGTTTGAAAATATAGCAGAAGACTTTCAAAAACAATGGACTTGTGATAAGGCTCCTGAAATACTCAGGTCTTCACTTTAAGTTTTCATTTAGTGATGAGTGAATTTTTTCTAGAAAAAGAGCAGGCGAAATAACACGCAAGTACTATGAAAAGAGTGTCACTTTATCTCACAGAGTAGGACACAGCCTACAGAAGTGGCCTGCATGGTTATTGTCACCACTAGAATTACCTACTGTAGCCAAAGAAAAATAAACTAATTTTACCTCTTCCAAGGCCCATATTTATAAAATAGAGACTTCTGGGAATCCATACTCCTGTCTCAAAGAGACCAAGTCAATCATTTCGGATCCAAAGCATCCAAAATGTTCTGGTGTTGCTAGAGGAGGAGTCCAGTGAGAAGTGTTTGGTGTCCACAGAGATGTTCAGTGGTAATAAAGTTTTTCTATAGGGATGAATGAGTGCTGAAGGTGAGAGGGAGTTGTACTTTATCTATGCTGGCATGAATTCACACACTACTGTGTGATGTAATACAAAAACTTGAAGCAGAAGATGCTACCCTCCCCTCATTCCCTGCATTATTGGGCATTTTTTCAGCATGACAATGAATATATTAATTCTCCCAAGGTGAAAATCCTTCAGTGGAAGTATTTCTTCACAATCTTTAGCAGCTGTGGAGATTCTGTAGAGACGAGCTGAGCAAAACTCCCTATTAAAGACCAGAGCATTTAATTCAGGAGTTAAACAGGACAGATGTGAAAATGTCATGAACTTGTACACTCAGTGCCAAGAAGGGTCAGAGCAGTATACTTAAGTTCTGGAGGACATAAGTACTAGAATATTATACATTTTCTGAATTAAATCTAAGGTGTACTCATTTCTGCAATACTTCATTTGAACAAAATTGGCTAATTTACTATCTTAAAGAAAATATTGCCATATATTTTGTTGTGTTTATAAAGTATATGTTTAATATGTTTCAATTCTTGCAATCTTTCCATGAATTATATTAGTAATCATTAAGAAAATAAATATCTAATATTTATTCAGAGGGGGCATGCTCATTTATGCTTTGCACTGTGTGTGTGTGTGTATATATATACTGTGTTTAACCCCCTTTCGCCTTCAGAACTGCCTTAATTCTGCGTGGCATTGATTCAACAAGGTGCTGAAAGCATTCTTTAGAAATGTTGGCCCATTTTGATAGGATAGCATCTTGCAGTTGATAGAGATTTGTTGGATGCACATCCAGTGCACGAAGCTCCCGTTCCACCACATCCCAAAGATGCTCTATCTGGTGACTGTGGGGGCCATTTTAGTACAGTGAACTCATTGTCATGTTCAAGAAGCAAATTTGAAATGATTTGAGCTTTGTGACATGGTGCATTATCCTGCTGGAAGTAGTCGTCAGAGGATGGGTACATGGTGGTCATAAAGGGATGGACATGGTCAGAAACAATGCTCAGGTTGGCTGTGGCATTTAAACAATGCCCAATTGGCACTAAGGGGCCTAAAGTGTGCCAAGAAAACATCCCCCACACCATTACACCATCACCACCAGCCTGCACAGTGGTAACAAGGCATGATGGATCCATGTTCTCATTCTGTTTACGCCAAATTCTGACTGTACCATCTGAATGTCTCAACGGAAATCGAGACTCATCAGACCAGGCAACATTTTTCCAGTCTTCAACTGTCCAATTTTGGTGAGCTCGTGCAAATTGTAGCCTCTCTTTCCTATTTGTAGTGGAAATGAGTGGTGCCCGGTGGGGTCTTCTGTTGTAGTAGTCCATCCGCCTCAAGGTTGTGTGTGTTGTGGCTTCACAAATGGGTTGCTCTTCTATCAGCTTGAATCAGTCGGCCCATTCTGCTCTGACCTCTAGCATCAACAAGGCATTTTCGCCCACAGGACTGCCACATACTGGATGTTTTTTCCTTTTCACACAATTCTTTGTAAACCCTAAATGGTTGTGCGTGAAAATCCCAGTAACTGAGAAGATTGTGAAATACTCAGACCGGCCCGTCTGAATCACCTTTCTTTCCCATTCTGATATTAACCCTTTAACTGCCCCAGCAAGAAAAAAGCATTTGAAAATTCTTATCTCCTTATGTCATTAGTTACCACACTCAATGTATTTTTTTTCAACACGTCCCATAATTTTTAAAATATCGACCTCTACCAAATGGTTGATATGTCACTTTATGGCAAAAGTACCGGAATTCATACACATACTATGGAAATCAGAAAATATGAACGATAATGAATGATCAGAAAGTTATATTTCTCAGCAAATAGTACATTCTGACAGCAGAAAGGATTATCTGAAAACATTAGCTTAGCTTTTCTACGTTTACCATAAAGTGACAAATCAACCATTTGGTTGAGCAGGCAGTTAAAGGGTTAAGTTGAGTTCAGGAGATTGTCTTGACCAGGACCACAACCCTAAATGCATTGAAGCAACTGCCAAAAAAGCCTTTTGGTGTGAAAGGGCTTTTAAGTTTGCCAAAAAATAGAGCTTTTTATATTAAAAGCAAACAAGCCCAGCCCAGTTTTAAAAAGTATGCAAAAGTAACATAAAACATTACTTTCACTAAAAGGTAACTAAGTAACATAATTAGTTACTTTTTAGGAAGTGACACAATATTATAATGCATTACTTTTAAAAGTAACTTTCCCCAACACTGTTGGTGGAATATGTTTCTGCAGCAAGTGAACATTTTGTCCTCAAAGTTGATGTATTAGAAGCAGGAAAAATGGGCAAGCAGAATGATTTAAGTGAGTCTTACAAGGGTCATATTGTGATGGCTAGATGACTGGGTCAGAGCATCTCCAAAACTGCAGCACTTGTGGGGTGTTCCTGGTCTGCAGTGGTCAATATCTATCGTAAGTGGTCCAAGAAAAGAACAGTGATGAACCGGCGACAGTGTTATGGGCAGCCAAGGCTCACTGATGCATGTGGGGAGCGAATCCAATATGTGGTTTGATCCAACAGACGAGCTCTTGTAGCTCAAATTGCTAAAGAAGTTAATGCTGGTTCTGATGGAAAGGTGGCAGAATACACAGTGCATCGCAGTTTGTTGTGTATGGGACTGCACAGCTATAGACCAGTCAGGGTGCCCATTCTGACCCCTGTCCACTGCTGGAAGCACCAACAGTGGGCATGGTAGCATCAGAACTGGACCACGGAGCAATGCAAGAAGGTGGCCTGGTCTGATGAATCATGTTTTCTTTTACATCATGTGGATGGCCCTGTGCATGTGCGTTGCCTTCCTGGGGAACACATGGCTCCATTATACACTATGGGAAGAAAGCAAGTCGGTGGAGGTAGTGTGATGTTTTGGCAATGTTCTGCGGGGAAACCTTGGGTCCTGCCATCCATGTGGATGTTACTTTGACATGAACTGTACCACCTACCTGTTGCATTGTTGCAGACCCTGTACACCCTTTCATGGAAACAGTACTCCCTGGTGGCTGTGGCCTCTTTCAGCAGGATAATGCACCCTGCCACAAAGCAAAAACGCTTTAGGAATGGTTGAGGATCACAACAACACGTTGGAGGTGTTGACATGACCTCCAAATTCCCCAGATCTCAATCTAATCAAACATCTGTAGGATGTACTGAACAAACAAGTCTGATCCATGGAGGCCCCACCTCGCAACTTACAGGACTTAAAGGATCTGATGCTAACATTCTGGTGCCAGATATCACATCACATCTTCAGAGGGTCTAGTGGAGTCCATGCCTCTACAGATCAGGGCTGTTTTGGCAGCAAAGGGGGGGCCAACAGCATTAGGATTGTGGTCATAATGTTATGCCTGATCAACCAAGTCTCTGCCTTTCTCACAAAGAACAACCTCCTGGACAGCAACCAGTAACTGCTTCAGAACTGGGCATTTCAGTTTTTGGAGCCCTAAGACTTGCAAGTGTGACTTCAAAATCTTCAATACAAATTTTGCTGGATCTGTACAATGCTTTTAACACAATTGAATTAACCACCAGATCCTCCTGTCAGTCCTCGTGGCAAAGGGCATCTCACGAACCTCACTCCAGTTGTTCGAGTCTTACCTAATAAATAGGTCTTTCAAGGTATCTTTAAGGGGTGATGTGTCCAGTTCACAACATCAAGCTACTGAGGTGCCTCAAGGCTCAGTTCTTGGACCAATTCTTTTTTTCTATCTACGTGTATCACTAGGTTCTGTCATTCAGAAACATGGCTTTTCATATAACTAGCATGTATTACAGACTTTTATTGCTGGTTGAAGAACCATCATGATAATAATCTGACTTTTTCAGAGTGCTATAATCAAGTCCCTTGTGCAACTACCAATTAAGGAAACATGAAAAACATTAACCCAGTAACTTTGTTTTGGTAAGTCTTTTTCTCTGAGAAAGTGAGCATGTCAGAATTCACTCCCTTGGTGATGTGGCAAAATAATCTCATTATAATAGTTCCAAATACTGATATCTGAACTCTTCCTAAGTTAAAATATTAGTGTTGTGTGGTTGTTTAAAAATGAATATGAACTTATTTTCTTTGCATTATTTGAGGTCTGAAAACACCTCACCTTTTGTCTTTATTATTATTATTATTATTATTATTTTTCTCTAAATGACAATATGTTTATTTAGAATTTAGGAGGAATGTTGTCAGTAGTTTATAGAATTTAAACATTTTTTTTTTTTTTACTAAAACAGTAAAACCAGAGAAACTAATAATTCTGCAGAGGTCCCTTTTTTTCAAGACCTGTGTTTGTTTGTTTTATTTGTTTTCTTATTTAGAATTTATATTTTTTTCAGTATCAGGAATAAAAATGGAACTTCAATGTAATTATTCATTATTGATTAATTTTCAGTGATTTAACTAGTTTTCTAGTGTGATCTTAAATTTGATCACCTGATGGCGCTGCTGCATCATGTTCATAGAGGTCCGCGTGAGTCTGATGACGCGTCTCAAACTGAGAGCTTAAAATTAAATAATTGATTAATGCTCTTAACGAAGGTGGAGAATTATTTAATAAAGCTATGCTAAAATCATTATGGTAATAAATTCGATAAAGTGTAACAGTATTATAGAAAAAAAAACCGTTCATATGTTCTGGGTAAAAAAAGTACAAACATTACACAGAAAGCTGCCAGGGTGATAGACATGAAATTTAAATTCTCTAATGAATCAATATTTTTTAGAAACACTAAATGTTTACCACTTGCGTTATAAGCGCAGCGCGCAACACTAGGTTAAAAAAATGTATATTTATATTTTTTTCTTATTGATTTTTTTAAGAGTTAATATCCAGGAGAAAAGTAAGGTATTAGGGTTACCTGTTGAATTAACATCATAAAATGTATTGCATAATAAAAAATAAAAATAATAAAAATAATAACACGTATTAATAATGCAATTAATGTTAAAATGTTGAATAATTATATCAGTATACAGTATACCTGTTTTTATACAATCTATGGTGTATACTAATATCATGATTTTTTTAATTTATATATATATATATATATATATATATATATATATATATATATATATATATATATATATATATATATATATATATATATATATATATATAATGTTTTTACTGAACATTGTAAGTTGCATGAGTGTGCAGCGTGGGAGAATAAGGGGACAAACTATAAATATAGTGGCCCCAGGGTCCGGTCCACAGGGATGCATAGCTGTCAGTCACGGCAATACAGCTTGGAAAAATAACGGTCAGAGTGAGGGATGCTTTGCGCCGTGTGTGTGTGTGTGTGTGTGTGTGTGTGTGTGTGTGTTTAAGCCGGAGAGGAGCGTGTTTGTTTCAGAATGGATTCCATATAAATCCCCTGCAGCTTGATCACCAACTAGCCTATAACATAGACTATGATCTATTGCATCAAATATTCGTGTCTTATCTCATTCAAATAATTCATATAAAGTAGATCTGACTTGTGAGATCGATGTTTTTGTTTTTATTATTATTGTTCAAAAAAGAGATAAAAAAAGAAACATTAGACGGATTTGAATATCATGTGCTGTCATAAAGAAATGGTATGTCAGAAAACAAATATCCTGGAACTAAAGCGCAGAAATAAATATTATTTTGATGTGGTAGCTCAGGCGCGCGCATTGAGACGAAGCTGATATGAAACGGTCGATAACACACTATAAACCAAGAGTAATACATAGATTGGAATTATATCAATATTTTATATATTTTATATATTTTGCACATGTAAATTTGCAAAAACATGTAAATAGTATTCGATTTCTATACGTTTGGGGTTGTTTCATCTTTAGCAATCAAGTAGCTAAGTGCACGGTAGGTAATGCCTTGGACAAATAATAAAATAAAATAGAATGTGAAATATATATATATATATATATATATCCCCAAATTTTAATTTAATGACAGCACTGTAACATTTGATTGTCTGAAACATAGGCTAAGGACATGGATACTGTGGTATATCAAGAACTGAATTTTGGTCAGTCTATATATCTTCTATCTATCTTCAGATTCGTCCGTCAAATTTCAAACATGGCTTTATAATTCCATGAAAGTTTTATTGTAGCCTACTTCACAGCGTAAAAGTCACCTAACCGAGGCAGCGTTTATGTTTTCAGACGGAACCAGTGGAGAACCTACACTGTAAACACTGTAATGAACTCCCTGAACTTCACTGGACATTTAAAGTGCCTCGGATAATTCTAACGAACCGCTGAAATTTCCCTGCAAAAACCAACCGCATGCTTTCCTTTTTTGTGAATCAATTCCTTAACACTCTTTAAGTAGGCGAAGTTTTTAATTTGTGTGACTATCTACAGTGAACGTTTATATAATGTTCTCTAATGGTTATTTTTAGGTTCCAGGTGCAGGATCTTGAGAATTCAAGTTACCCCTGCCTAAAGATGTTTTTATTTTTTATTATTTTTTTTTTTTTCACAAAGAATCTGAAGAATGCCAATTGGCGAATGTCAATGTGGATGCAACTGCAACATTGCACAGCACGTGCCGTATTCAGCTGCGACGTGCAATCTGTCCTTATTTACGGCTTCACATTAAGCCTTTACGCGTGAACAAGACACAAGTGTTTTATTGTCACGCCGGCAATTACAGTGTCAAGAAGATAACTAGATGGATCAATACAGACCCATTTTGCGGGAGGTTTGTAGCGTCTAACTCCAATCAGCTTCTGTTGAGTACTCGAGTAATGCCATCTGACAGACTGATGGAGTGGGTGGAGGAGAGAGAGCTCTGGTTGGGCGGATCTGACACTGGTTTGCCTTCGGACCGCCTTTCCCGATCCCTCCTCAAGCCTCTGGGGCTGCTGCGCTCGTGTTTAGTTGCCCCTCTCATAGTCAAAGGAAGGATTGATTCCTTTGGGAAGAGACACAAATCACTTCAATTTGATCGAGAGGGCTCAGGATACAGCCTCATCTTGAATTATCCACTTTTTAGGTTTTTTTTTCTCCTGATAAAGAAAGCCGGAAAAAAGAAGACAAGAGGCGAAAAGTTCTTAGGTCATGATGACATTTGATATGAGATCTGCTTGATCGCACCAGCTGCTCACAGGAAACATTATCGGCACAGAAAACACGGCTTTCTTTTTGTTTCCACTTTGCGTCTTAGTGACACCGTGATCTGTCCTGGTTTCTAAACTCCTTCCCATCGGAGCGCTGAGCTGCCTCTCTCTCTCTCTCTCTCTCTCTCTCTCTTACGCACGGGAGGTGGGCACCTGAGAACACTACCAACGGGAAGAGAGTGTGAGAGATCCCGGTTTCATGTTTGGGATTCAGGAGAGCATCCAAAGGAGTGGGAGTATTTTGAAAGAGGAGCCCATCGGAGCCGGCATGAACGCAGTCCGAACATGGATGCAAGGCGCCGGGGTGCTGGATGCGAACACGGCCGCGCAGAGGTAAGAGACCCCCGGGGCTGCGACTTCACCTCCCGCGGAGCGTGGACCGATCGTGCTGCTGTCGTTTGTTTTGAGGAAACTCGATCCGGATTGTGGAGGATTAAGCCTTTGATTCGCTTTGCTTTGTCGTTTAGTGATTCCTTTGGATGCAAAGTTTGGGTACTTTGCCAAAGCTCCCCTTCTTTTGCATGCAGTCACATCTGGAGGTCCTAAGACCACTGGATTGAACTTGCTGGAGAAATAATAAGAATAATAATTGCTCAATAATAGCATAATAATAGCAAAATAACAACAATTATAATAATAAATTAAGATTTCGCATATACACATGTACAGACATTTTTAATTCTCCAATCAGTGGAATAGAAATTAAACAACCAGTTTGTTTCAGTAACACATCTACGTCGAGTATCTGAAGGATGTTTGTAACACGGCCCTTTCTGCGTGTCTTCCCCGCAGTGGAGTGGGACTGGCCCGGGCGCACTTCGAGAAACAGCCGCCCTCAAATCTCCGCAAATCCAACTTCTTCCACTTCGTTTTAGCCCTTTATGACCGACAAGGACAGCCGGTGGAAATTGAGAGAACCTCTTTTGTCGGATTTGTGGAAAAAGAGAAGGTGAGTTAACTGAACGAGCTTCAAAAATGTTTTTCAGCACCACGATGTTACACGAGCACTAAATACGATCGCACACGCCTTTATGTTTTTTTTGTTTTGTTTTGTTTGTTTTGTTGTATTATTATTTTAAAAGTGCAGGGGACATTATATGACAAGTGAACAGCAATACCATGCACATTTGAAAGCCGTCGAAATAATTAATAAGTGAATATATTGAAAAAACAAAAAACAAATCAGCAAATTCAAAATGATATAAAATGCAATATTACCTTGAAATAAACATTTCAGGAATTAGCCTAAATCGGATAGTTATTTAAACGGGATGGTTATATTGATTATGATCAAGGCGAAGATTAATTTAAAATGTAAGATTAAGGTTTAATATGCATTTCTTACATTTATAAATAAAATTCACGAATTTGTCAGTTAATTTTGAATGTCTTCAAAACTCAATCACCTGTATTTTTTTTCAGCCGCGTTAACAGGAAATATTCAAACATTTTAGTAGAGCTTAATTTACATATTTAGATACATAAAACATATTTTATGCATTTTGTATCCTGCATAATAAAACAATATTATCTAAGCAGATAATATAAGTAAAGGCCTATAACTTATAATAATGCTACTATAACTTTATTAATGTGACCTAATACAGCTAAGAATAAATTAATTTGACCTCATACATTAAATACATTTCATGAGATAATTCCGTTTTGTTTATACACACGCTATATTTTTTACTAAAATAGAATTAGCGCTCCAGCTGATTTGATTGAACAGGCCCGAACGAGATCATTTTGTAAACGCAGTAACTTTCCTTCCGTTAGTAGGCTATGGCATTAGTAGAGGATGATTTTGAGACCTGTTGTAATATTATTTTCATGCCCAGGAGACTACAGGAGAAAAGACAAACAATGGCATTCATTACAGACTGCAACTTCTCTACAGCAACGGTAAGACATGCTCATATTTGCGCACGAGGCTTGAGTTTGCGCACTTTCATCGAAAGTGATTTGCAGTTCATCGCACTAAAATAACAACAGCAGCAGGTGCTGCCATTTGACGAAGATTGGCAGTGATTTAAATCAATGATTTAACCGATCGAGACTATTTCTGTCTGAACAATTAAACGCAATCAGTCATTGACTGCTCAACACAAACTAATTCTCATTTACTTTCTTCAAATCAAAGCATGACTCTTCACAATGAATCAGATTGATTTTAAAGCATTAACATTTCACCCAAGGTTTAAATCAATCAGAAACCTATTTCCAACCAGGCGATATTAATTGTTAATGTGCTTTTCTTGGAGTGATTCTGAATTGATCATATTCATTAGTGTGTAATCTGACAGCCTGTCTATCATTTGTCATCTGGTCAGTTTCTGAATAAACCAGCTGTTAGTTCTGCCACCTCTCCAGCATATATAGTGCACAAAACGGTTTTATCATTAGTTTACATCTATGCTTCATCACATCATCATTTTTGTCATTTTGAGTTTTGATTTTATTCATAAGTATTTAAATTCAAAGTGGTTGAAAAGCAATGAACTCATAGCAAGTCACCATTCAGATTTTAAGGCAGTAATTAAACTCATTTTTAAATCCAGTCATGTATTCTGTGTTTTCATAAATAATTATTTAACCATGTAAATAGGTATAATTTGCTATAGAGTTTAATTAAAAATTAGTAAACAAACCGTTAATTATGATTTATGACATGTGCAGGTGTGTTTAGTGTTAAAGTTATAATTAGGCCAATCATGCATTTTACATAACAAAACATATTCATAAAAAAAAAAAAAAAAAATTAGATTATATATATATATATATATATATATATATATATATATATATATATATATATATATATATATATATATATATATATATAAATTATATTATACGAAAATGTACTTTGTTTAATAAATATGGCTTTCAAAGAATATTGTTTTCATGTATTGTTAATTTAATATGTGGACATATCACAACACCAAAATGTGTTTGTGCTATTTCAAGGGCATTATGCTTGGTGCAATTACAGTGCATTGAAATGGCTGATTTAGAGATAATGAATGTGAATGCGTTTGTGGGAAATCTAATGAAAAGCACATGCTAATGTCAAGTTTCTGTGTGTTCCAGGCATCAGAACAGAGCAGGATTTTTATGTAAGACTAATTGACTCCATGACTAAACAGGTAAGGGTTCACCTCGTCCCATTCACCACCATCTGCGCATGTCACCAGAGGCTAATTCATACATGTTGGGCATCAGGGCATGCTAAAGGTTGACTGTTTGTGCCTCGTACAGATGAATCTCACAGCGGAGTGCATGCGTATCTCCCAGGAGCAGTGTCACATTTTTGCATGCACGGTGGCAATGGCATCATAGGATGTCCTGTAGCCTCTTTTGGAGTAGTGCGTATACAAATAGTGATTATATAAGTAGTGAATACAAAGTGTGTAGTTTTAGGGGACACATATTTTCTTTTCAGGTTTTTCTAATAATTTGTATTTTTTTTTGCAAACCCAGAATGCAGTAACAAGTACACTTGCATATAGCCCTTTCAAGCCTTTTCATGAACATGTTTGTGTTTCCCGTTGGTGTGGTTCACATGTCATGCTCGGCTGCCTTCTTCTGAACTCTGGCTTGTTTCATTTCTTGTATGTACAATATGGCAGATCTACATTATTATTGGTGCCTGTTTCCTGTTTCCTGTTTAATTTGATCAGTCACTGAAGACATGTGTGGCCCTGGGCTAGTGTTTAGATGGTTTATAACTAGTGTTTTTATTTTATTTATTTTTTAGCCTTGGATCAGCCCTGGGAATTTAGTGATTAGCTTTTGTGAAAGTGGTCTATTAAACATATCCGTGTTTATTAGCTGCCTCCTGCAAACTGAGAAAGGCTTCACACTAGGCTCTTTACACTTCGCTAACAGTCGCTAACTTACCTGCGGGCGGCAGCTCCCTCTCCCTCTTGCCGAAGTTGCGTGGTGGGGACATCAAAGCGCATGAATCCCCAGTAGCTGCCACTTTGACAGCACTAGTCTGGCAGTAGGGAGAAGAGCTGTTGTTTCCTAACTATCTGCTTTGCTGCACTTCGTGGGAGGACATGGCACTTGTGTCGCTAGAGCGCTGTTTATCAGTGTCAAGTTAAAAAATAATCACCCAGACACCTCGGCTTTCCCCTCACAAATCTTTTTGTAGTTGTTTGCCGGCAGTTTTCATGTCAGTCGTCTTGGAATATTTTTAGCACTCGTATTCATTATTTTTAGTGCAGGTATTACAACACGTGTAATGGAAGTCACCAGGAATGAGATTGCGATCCCCTTTGCCGGTGTTTTGTGTGCGAGAAACTTTCAGATGTGAAGACAACCTATTGTTAAATCACTTGCTAAAGGGATCCACTTAGAACTACACTTAAGGATTGGGGAACATGTGTAATGGCAGTCGGAGGATATCAAATCCCCTTCTTCAACAACAAGACAGCTAGTTACCTTATAACAGCTCAAAAAGCACTGTAGCGAGTCATATATGTACCGGTCGGCATGTGTCTTTGATTTCCTCAGGTGATTGAGAGTGAGAGAGAGTTCGGGATCAGATGTGGTTTCTCTCTGGGGCAGTCAGACCTGTTGAGAGAGTGAAATGAGACCTGGATACCAGCTGACCACAGGACAGCTACAGGTGTATCGGCCCATTTTGCGGCTCGGACTAAAAACAAGCTTTCAGTTTGAAGGGTAGGCACTCTTGAGAAGGGAGTGCGGATGCTACTCCGCTGGCAGTCGTTATCGGGTTACAGACGACCTGAGTAATCTTATGTGATGTTCTGTATCCCCGTCGGCCTTCTGTAATCACTTCTCACTTCTGAGATGCTAGTTATTGGGCTGTGGAGTGAGTTAATGTGATGTTTTGTCACAACTTTAGAGTGTAGCAGCGCTAATTCAAATTGTTAGCAAAACTATTACTTTGAGCCTGTCCTCCAACAAAAAACGACCATATAGGTCGTTTGTGCAAGCACCTTACTACGACCTATATTTACGTTTTAAAGTTAAGCACCCTCTAGCAGGCGTAAAAATAAGGACAGTATCGCGTTAAGTCTGTCGTCATGAAATGACGTATAACGTCATTACCAATCAAAATGCACGTTTTTTTTTTAATGCAATGTGTGGGCTTTTTACACCAATCTCACAGTATTTCCACATATTTTACTAGGTGGCTTATTCGTTTGAATGACCACACCTAACCCCACGCCTAAACCTAACCCCTCACAGAAAAGAATTTGTACTTCATGCTAAATTATGATTTATTGAGCATATACAGTTTCGTGCACGTCCGTTTCCTGGGATCGAACCGATGATAGCATGATTACATATCAAGGTATAATGCAATAATCTACCAACTGAGCTACACGAAACACAAACCAGAGTGCAAATAAAATAATACAAAAAAATAATGATTTGAAAACGACCTTTTGCCGATAGGAGCGCAATTGTAGTATACGCTCTGATGGGTCGTATTTCAGGGATTTGGACAAACGACCTATACGAGCGTATTGGTTGGAGGACAGGTTGATTACTTTGTAGGAAAAAATTCGAATCACAGAGGCTGCTAAAGTGTTTCGCAATGCTAGTAAGGCTAAAACACTTACACCCTGTTCATGTCACGGTGGCAAAAACAGCTAAAACAGCTTTAGCTTGGACTGTAATTAGTGTCCAGATTTGCTGTTATTGCTCTCAGAGCGAGTAGAGACCTTATTATTCTGTGGCGAGACTGATTTACTCTTGCAATTTCGCAACAGCAGACGCTTGTTATTTTCATAGTTACTGTCACAGGCAAATTATTAGATTCAACAGATACCGTAAACGTCTTAGTGTTTTACATTTTGAAGTGATAGTGCTAATTTACTGCGTCTGTTGTTTAAGCAGTGGCCTAGTGCTTACCTCACATGCTCTGAATCTGACATGCTGAGCTGTAGCGCATTTCTGTTTTGCTTTGCATTGTCTTGTTTTCATGCCACATATAGTTGATAGCGCTTTTTAGGCAGCTGAGGGGATAATACTGCACATACTAAGATTCTATGCTAATTCTGTTCTGAATGCTAATTCAAGGAATAATAACATGCATTAAGCGAAAACCCCACCCCGCAACTTTCATTGGTCAACTCAACCACCCAAGAAAAGAAAAGTCTCATGGATTCAGAGTTCAGAAACATCACAAATGGAACAGATCACGACAAACAGTAATGCTATTCATTATGGGTCAGGGTTAGGCGTTAGGATTTGTTTCAGTGTTGCGTAGTGGATACTGTGATTGATGTGAATCTTTAGAATTGGCCATGGGGTGGGATTTGGCGGAAAAAAAATCACACCGTTATCCTGGGATTGTAACTCATAATGGGGTACAGAAGACGGAGTCGTAGACGTGGGGGGCCGTTAAGTGTGAGTTTGACAGTTAAATCTGTGATCAGCGGCAACACATCTGACAAACAGACCTCCCACGTTCCTCCCTCATCTATCCCTATTTCCTTTTGCTCTCTCATTACCCCATGGATTATTTGTTTTTTAAGATGCATTACTAGATGTTCGTTGTTTTGCTTGAGCTAACTTGAGCTTGAGCTAAACTTAGCCAGTGAATCAGACCACACCCTCTCTCCAAACCCCGCCCTACAAAGGCATGCCAGCGAGAACTTGTGATTGGTTTCGGCAATACAGATTTATTTTTACTTAGCTTTATTTTATGACTCTTTTAACCCACTCCACATCTCTATTTTTTTTTTTTTCAGCCTTGTTCTATTCCCTGGTCTCCTGCTCAAATTCTTGCACCGTCTAGAAGTCTCTCAGATGTCTCTAGAAACCCTCCGTCTATTCTCCTGTATGTCTGCCTGTCCAACTCTTGCTCTCTCTTCCTCTTCTCTTGTTTCTCAGGCTTTATGTCTGAACTGCTGATCAGGGGTGGGGTGGGATACTTATTCGTGTATGTGAACACTTCTGTGTGTGTGTGGGAGAACAAAGAGTGAAATCACTGCCAAGACAGCACCTCTTTATAGGTAGCGCAGTGGCCTGGGAAAAAAAAAGAAGTCGTGTTCTTAATGGCATGCTAACAGATGATGCCAACTGTGTAGGAAGTAGGTTTCCATGTATTTATAGCGTCTTGTTTACTTGCCTTCGATTTCAGGCGTCACATCAAAGCCATTGAGGAAACTGCTAGATGAAATATGAAAAGTGTGCTTGGCGAGATAAAATATGTATTACAAGGCTTATTAATGTGCCATTCTCGCACTTCGGCACACAGTTAAAACTGCCCTGAACGTCATACTTTAAAAAATGTTATGATTTCATTATGCTGTAATTTTTTATGCGGCACCTTTGCACATTCTATGTTTCTTCTAAATCAAAAGGAAAGCATTTCCTGCAAAACTACTTCCTGTTCTTTGATCGCAGTAAAAGCAGCCAAGGCGTTTAAAAGTTATCGAGATGGCACACTTTAAGAGCTGGAAATCTACATTTTCCCTTTTAGGAATGCTTAATACAAACATGATATACAGAGATTAATTCCATTTGTATGACTGGAGGAATTTGTGGCACTTCAAGCAGTGACATTGTTTTTTCATGCACTGGACACTTCTTTAAGTCTAGTGGAAAGAAAATATCCAAAGTACACATATAAGTGTTTTTTATTTAATTACACTTTATATATTTTTATCTGTCGATTTCAATTACAATGCATATCTTTAAAGACTTGTGTCTTTCTGAGCCAGAAATCTTGTCTCCAGTAACACTTACATACACCTTTACCGTTTTATTCTTATCTACTTTATATTCTAAAGGTTTCGCGGAGGGTTTTGATTATATATCATTTGCTTGATTTCTAGAACATTTTATTACTAAAAATATGGTGATTTTTTTTTCTTCTGGCTGTTGAAAGTTGTACTTTTTGTCTTTGATTTATAAAATTATATACAAAAACAAGTATCCTAAGTATCTACCGCATGTAAGAGCCTTTAACTGAAATGTGACAAACAAACAAACAAAAAAAAAAAAAAAAAACTAACAAATCAATAAAAAAATAAAAGAACCACAATCACAGTTTTGAATTTGGTTATAGCCAGTGTTCAGATCTCTTTTTTCAAATGTATGCAAGTTAGTGTATATTTAATTACATATTGCCTAATGAGCATATTTAAAACTGTAAAAAAAGAGAAAGAAATTCAAAAAACTTGTACATAATTAATTTAAAGAATTGCTATTCTTACCCTATTTAACTGTGATGTCTTGTTTTAAGAAATGTATTAAAAATGTTGCCGAAGTTATGCAATGTGAGAAAAAAAAAGATAAAATCAGATAAAATACAAATAATTAAATAATGTGCATTCATAAAATAAATAGGATAATTTTTGATTTCATGTTGACTTGAATGACAGTATATTACATGTATGACATTTTATAATACATTTCAGATTGTATTATTAATGCAGTAAGGCAAGTGGAAGAATACTGCTGTTCCCGAGCACAGCTCAGCGAGAATGGGCGAAGATAGATTTGGTGTTTATAGATAGAAATATGAAGCAGGTCTTTGGGCTGGCAGACAGTGATGCATGCTGTGTACTTCTAGAAGACCTTGGCCCTCATTCCCTCAGAGTGAAAGAAAACCATCTGAACAAATGCTCTGAGTGTGCCAACTCCAGCACTGGCTGTAACAATATCGCTTTCAGTGCCTTTGTATAATGTAAAGCACATCTGAAAGACATCAAACAATCAGCCAATGTATCGTCTGTCTCTGGATATTTCTCCTGTCAAATTACCCTTTTCTTGGTTGATATAACTTTGCATCAGTGTTTTTTTCCCAGTTAAGGTCAATGTGACAAACATTTTTTTTTGATGTTGGACAGTCTTGCTGAATTACACCTCCGTTACATGGCAGAGAGTAATGACTGTGCGTAACGGGACAGATTTGCTGCCAGTCGGTATGCCTACAAACGAGATCCCAGAATCTTAGCAAGGTGACACGCTTGGCACTGTTCGGAATGGCATACCATGTCCAACATTCAACTGGGGGAGGAGGGGACACACACAAGGCTTTGCCAGCCTGGCAGCGCTGTGTTTTGTGTTAAGGAGGGGTGAGAGCAAAGCCGAGAAAAATTGGGAGAAAATTTGGGGGCCGCACCAGATGGTGCACCGTGCTCCAGTCTGGCATCCCAACTGCTCTCTCGCACCCACCTCCTCCCCCCACCGCCCCTGTGCCACACACCACTGATGGTTTGGCACGTCAGATGCTAGCGTAGGTAGTATGCCAGTGAGCGCATAGGAACTTCATATTCTTACCCATCAGTGAAAGATGCAAAAATGAGTGAGTGAACTGAAGCGACAAATACTGTAATACGAAACGGTAATATTGTGAAACATAAACTAACAGTTTTCTATTTGAATATATTTTAAAATGCAATTTATTAAAATTGTTTTTTTCAGAATCCTTACTCCAGTATTAATTGTCACATTAGAAATTATTGTAATATGATATTTGGTGTTTACACCAAAAATCATATTTGATGTTTTATTATTATTGGTGCTTAATTATTAATAATGGTTATTATTCTAAATTTTGAAAATAGTTTTTGCTCTTTAGTATTTTTGTTAAATCAATGATAATTTCTTTCAAGCATTTTGAAATAAAAATGTTTTGTACTGTCACTTTCAACACTGATAATGATAATAATAGCCTAATATTTTTTTTGAGCAACTGATGAGCATATTTGAAGTTATTTTAGATTTAAAATGTTTCAATATATTTCTGTTTTACTGTATTTTTGATAAATAAATGCAGCCTTGGGGGAGCACAAGAGACTTCTTTCAAATACATTAAAAAGAAAATAATAATTATAGCTGATCCAAACTTTTGACTGATAGTGTACCCTATGTAATTATGTTTCTTTAAATTTCACTAACCTGAAGAACACAAAGGCTTAATTTTGAGACTGGCTAAAATATCAGTAGCTAATTGAGTCAGATCTTGATTCACTATCCACTCTGATTCGTTTAGTTTATTCGTTTGAATGGATCATTGAAGGATCTGGCTTCATTGTGTGTATGATTCACTAAGAGGAATTAACTAGTAAGAGTCATTTGCTTGGACGTGCTGTGTATGTTGTTGAATCACTTAAAACAATCAAATCGGATTACTTGTCGCACTGAACACTAGGCTTGTTTGAGATGCGCCTGGCCTCGCCTGAAATGTATGCGAGATCTCTCTTATCGTAGTGGATCTGACTCCTGTGAGATCAAAGATGGCTATCGAGGGATTAACACCTGTGCACAGTGTTGCTAATAAACTGGATGTAATTCAAGTTCTGTTGCTTTTATATGAAAATAAATAAAATGAACAAGACACCCATTTAATTACATACCAAAGACGTGTTTATCAATATTTTTTCTTTAATACAGACATATACGTTTTTATTTATTAGATTTTTTTTAAATATAAAAATTTAATTACATAACCCAAAGAGATCGCACTGTCAGATAGTTTGGGAATATTCACACATAACATAAACACACAAAACATGATATTAGAGTTTTAAAATCAAACATTTTAAAAGTGAACATTACATCACAGTTGTTTAAACCAATGAGCATTAAGCCGTGTCATCAGCAAGTCGTTTCCCATCGTGCTTTTGATGCCCGACTGGAGAATCCGACACGTGAGCCTTGCGTCATTGACATACGTCAAGCATGCCATCAGAGCAAGGTGGACGTAACTCGGACACATTTCTAACCGGCATGCATCTCGCGCTGATCATCGGTGATCGGTTCTGCGCAGATTTTGATCATCTCAAACAAGCCTTCAGATACACTAAAAAGAACTAGCTCATAAAAGTCATATGCATGTGAATCGGACAAGATCAGTCGCGTTCTTTGTTTGATTCTTTTTACATTTAGTTGGCAAGTATAACTTAATAGATGCTTTCTTGTGGGTGTTTTGTGATACGGTGTCTTTTTGAAACACTGTTTTGGATATTAATGGATGTCAATCATCCATACCTGCAGTACAGAGTCGTTTGCAAGCTGCACGCACAATAAAAAGCATCTTCGTCGCTGACAAACGATAGAAGACGTTTGCTATGTTTTGTTTCTTGCACTGAATGGATTGTAGGTAAATATCCATCTCAATCAGTGCTCTTTTGTTTTTCTGTCCTTGAAAATATCCCGTTAGTATTTCGGTGTGCGAATATTCAGGGCGTAAGGGAGCTGTCCGAATTCTTCAAACTGAATCGAGAATGATTTCAGATCTTGTTGCAAACCCGATTGACCAGTTAGATGGAAATACTGATTTATTTTTGCGAATCTGGCATGATTCTAAACAGCTGATAGAAAACACCCAACATGATTGCTGAAATATTGCTGGGGATAAATATTGATCAATAATAATTTGTGATACAGTGGTATATTTGTGCCCCTTTACTGAATATCCTGTATGGTTATTTCAGAAGTAAATTTGCGCACAGTATTTCTTGTTGACTTTCAACAGTATTAGTTTTGATGAATATGTTTTCCCTTATCTATAGGAATCACTGTTATTATCTCCCTGCTTGTTAGAATCTGAGCCACCAGTGTAAGTTTCGTATCATCTCCTCCACCTACAACAGGTGATCTTCGGCTGTTACCCATCCCTCAAACCATTCAGAGCTGGTGCTACTGTAGACCCCAGCCTCTACCACATGTTACCCCGTCTCAGCACTATGCCCTGTAGGGAAAGTAATTACCTGAGCAAGAAATGAAACAATGAATTGGAACACCTTCGTTTCTCACCTTCTGTTTTCCTTTAAGTAATGAGCCACAGTCCTGTGTGGAGCCAGGGCTCTGGACAGCCTGTCCAGAAATATTGGAACAGCTTAGAAGATTCCTTATGACACATGCTCATATTTATTAAATATGACCAGACCAACAGGCTTTAAAGGCAGAATTACGCCTCCTCGCAGCATGTTTCTCAAGTGGAATTGGCTTCTGTGAATCCATAGCTGAATGTGAGGGTGGATAAGTGGAGGACATTTCTTTTCTTTTTTTTTGGGATGTTTTGTGGTCAATGCCAGCTTCCTGAAATATATATTTATAGACAGCTTTATAGCTAATGTGTTTATATATACAGCTTCATATGTAATGTGCTACATTTAATTTTGATTGCCCAAAAGATTAATTCTAGTATTAAATAAAGATTTTTTTCCCCCTCTCTGTTCAAAGGCCATCATATATGAAGGTCAAGACAAGAACCCAGAGATGTGCCGTGTGCTCCTGACTCATGAAATCATGTGCAGGTGAGACTTTTTCCATTATACTTTGTCCCAAGCAGGTGCTGAAAATGCTGTGTGACACGGCACAATCATAGAAAATCAGAACATATCAAACTATGAGACAAACAGTTTAATTTTTTACATTTTAAATAACAGTTCAGTCCATTCCACTGGCTGAAAGAGCTTTTAATTACTACTCTATTCAGTGCCTTGTTAAAAAAAATCCTACAGAATCTGCATCATGACCTGTCATCTGAGCTATGTTTTTGTGACCATTAATGTGTTTTTTTAATTCTATCTTTGCTTTACTCAACTTATGTTTTGCAAACTAATGGCGTAGTAGCATACTTCTAGCTGATTTTATACATATTATTTTTTGATGAGGCATTACAAACTACTCCCCCCAGGGGTCCTAGACAGAGTCATCTCAATGGGTGGACTGAATTGTTCATGACAGCAGAAAACCATAATTTGCCGTGTGTTAATGGTATTAGCGTACAGTCTCATTCTAGAGAGCATTTTATTGGACAAATATGATATAATCCTGCAAACAAGATCATTCAAGTTTTAATATGAACTAGTTTGTATTTTTGGACTGTAATTGTTTAAAATGCAACTTTTACGTTGACATTTTAGTAGTACAGTTGCATATAGCAAGCCTTCAAGCTAAAACATATGGACTGCTGCGAAAACTCGCTCTGTGTTTGGAATATGCTTAACACTTTACTACACAGTACGCTAAAAACAGTACATGAACAGAGTAGTATGTCCAAATTCACAGTAGCCTACTCCTAAAACTGGCAAAAAGTACCTGGAAATTTCCGCCAAGATTCTGAAGCATCTGATGGAGTCTTTACTATCCCATGAGGCTACAGGAGAGGAGTTGTGAATGACAGTGACGAGACACAACTGACGCTGTAAGTCACATGACAGTGACAACAAGGCGGATGCATTACATATGGATTTCATTCATACTACAGATGCTATATAGAACAAACTTTTTTAACATTCCCAAAGCTATGCGATTTCGGAAGCCGCTTTAGATTTTGATTTCTTGGAGTATTTTATATTCAGGGATGTTGAACCAATGAGATTTTGCTGTAGGTGGGGCGTGGCCATCAAAACATCTTATTGCTTGTTGTCACTTTATTCTGTTGCCTGGTTAGAAAACTATCCAGTACACTCTAGTGATGTATTCTCTATCCAGGTCAAACTCACAAACCCCTAGTGAACAACAGAGAGAGAGAGAGAGAGAGAGAGAGAGAGACCGAGAGCGAGAGAGAGACAGAAAAAAACAAGCCGAAGATAACTTTTTCTATCAAATGCTATGTATTTAATTAACATCCAAAGATAAATTTGCTTAAAAGTAGGTTGTGATGATCGACTCGCGTCTATTTTTAGTGGTATTTTAACAGTGTCACCCACCCTTGTACCCCCCCACCCCCATGAATATCACCCTGATGCCTGGTTAATTAGGACAAGCAGAAACTCATTACTCAATCTGAAATTTCAGTCTGCTCCACTAACAAATGTGCCCTGGCTCACGTGGTGTCCTTGAAATATCTGCCAGGTTTTATCAGCAACATCTCACATATTAAAGATGTTGTATCGGCACTTTTGCATAAAAAAGCACCAGATATTTTGTAACTGTTAGAACTGACAGCTGATGTATACACAGACTGATACAGTCCTCAACCCCCCCCCCCCCCACACACACACACACACACTAGCTGAATCAGCACTGATAGGCAATCGTGAATCTGTGCATGCAATTGCATGTACGTGTACCTTCAAATGCTGCTGCAATTATAAGCAGAAAATTAGGCTGTTCACTATTAATCAGCTCCACTAATTGCCACACACCACCATTAGCCATATGGTGCCATGCCAGCTTGCAAGTGTGGGACAAAAGTGCTTATTCCCATCATTTTCACAAACTGGGGGAAGACAAGAAAATCAGGGAATGTGTTTCAGGATGTTGTTTGTCGTGAAAGTGGCCAAAATTGTTCTTCTAAAGATTAAAGTTGTCATAACACAAGTGCAATGTCATGAATCAAAGGCATCATGGAAAGGAAACACAAGTTGGAGGCGTATGATGGTAGCCTGCGTTCCAGCGTTGACAGAGCCGACGACATCCTGCTAATTACACGAGTCCATTTAGACATTTCTTCAAAAGCTGTATCAGGAAGGAAGTGTTAAGATCTAAGATGTCATTTCCTTTGGGTGTCCTACGGGACGATCTTCAAAAGGATCAGGAAAAAAGATTATAACCTTTCCAACCTGCTGATATAGTCATGTAATAATTACTGGAGTTTTATTTGCTATGGCAAGCATTTATTATTTTTCATACATATATTTTAATGCGTTTATTTTGTGATCAGTAGTAGTAATTCTTGTTTTTTTTTTTTTACTGGGGGCTTCACTGCATACTAATACATTGTCATGCAGTGTAATGTCCTTAAAACAATTATATTTTTATATTTTAAAAATAGTTTGAGGTAAAAACACTGTTTACTTATAATAAGTAATAATGTTGTTTCAACCAACTTACAATTACCAGTTTAGTTTAATTAGGTTGGATCTCAACAAAAGAAGTAAGCTTTAAGTTGTTAAAACTAAATGTAGAAAAAAAAATTGCTGTATGTAAACGTTTTCAAAACCATATGAGACCAACCTGAATACTGACCCATCACTGACCCATTAAACACACAAAAAAATATAATAATGCACTCTTGCGTCAGCAGGTTTTGCATGAAAAAAATGTAGTTAACACTATTTCTTTATAATTGTTTTGAATGTGTATCTGTAAATTTGATGCTTAAGGTTGTGTATATGGAGCAAGACCATGTCTCATGGGTGCTGCCGGATTTGATCATTAGGCCCCTACAAATCTTCTTCCTGCACTTTATAAATACACACACACACACATACAGAGGCACTGCGATCCCTTGTTCCACTCCTTTGGGAGGACACTGACCTAGTTGAGGAAGCCTTGCAGAAGGAGGGGCGTGAGAGATAGAGATGTAGATTTAGATAAAAAGAGAGAGATTTTAGCCTTCTATTCATGATGAGTTTCTAAAGAAAGACATTCATCATGCATACCTGAAGAAGTGTATTATATAAATCACATACACACGGTTCCTCATGAATAAGCATGGTACATCTCATGATACGATCTGAACTCTTGTAGTCCGTGAATGAATGATAAAGTCTATTGATACGTCTAAAAACGGTGTCATTGGAGAAAATAGGGAGCTGGGAATGAGGTAACAAGAGAAACCGTGAGGTGGGAGGGTGGAAGCAGAGAGAGTTGTGGAAGAAAAACTGAAGGGGGAAGGACAATGCCAGGGGTGTCATGTGACAGTTTTGTCCCCGGCCCTTATTCAGTGTCCTACTGCCATCTGTGCGTTAGAAATGTGATGCCGGTGGTCTCCAAACTGCTGCTGAAGCCCCTCGCACACCTTAAATTCTCCTCATATTATTCTGCTAAACCTTTATCACCTATGCAAATGCGATGAAGGTCTAGCAGTCCCACTGAATGTTTTAATGTGGGGGTAACAAACTCCAATACTCAAGAGGGCGATGGAGTTACAGTTGAACTAAGTTTCAGGTCAACCAGACATCAAAAATGGACCTAAATTATTTTAAGCATGTTTTACTTCTTAGTCGGTTAAAATTAATCAGAAAGGTCCTCTTTTAAACCCCTCGCCTTTAACTATCTGACATATATTGACTACTTGTCATCATCCAGTTAAATTAAATGCTATCTTAGCATCTACAATAGACTAGAGTAGTATACACTAGAGGTTCTAGTATTGAGTATGTTTCTGTATCAAAGTGTTATACTATAGAAATATGCATAAACCTTAAAGGGTTAGTTCACTCAAAGAAAATTAGGCTGCGTTATACACCTCCCCAAGGCATCGTTGGTGTATATGACTCCTGTCGGAGTTATATTAAAATGGTCTTTGATCTTTCTAGCTTTATCATTGCAGTCAGCGGCTATTGCATTGCTTCAGTCCAAAAGACGTGAAATAAAAAGTGCCCTTCCATAAAAATTATTAGAAGTACAAAACGAAGATATGTGAAGAAGAATGTCAGAGGATTTAGATGTATGCCAAGAGGAGACCGGTTTTACTTTTCTAAAGTAAGGAAACTTTACTTCTTTTAATCCTGTAAACAAACGTCTGTTTTCACGACACCTCAAATGTAATAATAATTGTGAAAAAAATGCATCAATTCACTACAGGTATCTTTGTTCACCCCCCGAAAACGTGTTAGACACTTTATTTTATGGAAGGGTGTTTTTTATCTCACATCTTTTGGACTGATGCAATGCAACACCCTCTGACTGCAATGATAGAGCTTGAAAGATCAAAGACAATTTGTGATATAACTATGACTGGATTCGTCTGAAAGAACAAAGTCATATAGGATGACTAGGATGCCTCGAGGGTGAGTAAAGCCGGGCATACACTGTGCAATTTTGGCAAGGTACCAACTCACACTGTACGAGTAGATCGCATGCGATGTAAAGCCAAAGCTCACGATTTTTATGCTTTTTATGTTGCGATTTGACTGCTCACACTATTCATGAGGAAACCATACGTAGGATGTAAGCATGCTTTTCCCTCCCTCTTTTATTTTTATTTTTCATTGCCATAACTCCACAAGTTTTCCCTCCATCGCTTCAGTCCACACTACACCCCGTGTCACCATGGTTTCGTTTACGGTTTTGCGCATGCACAGTGAGGGAAACGCGGAAAATCGATTCATAGCCCTGCATTAATAGTGCGATAGCTAATGAGAGGTGACCAAAATTACTGACATGATTGCTGGTCGGGAGAGGTTAATCGCCTGTCGTTTCCCCTTGTACACTGCACAGACACTGCTCGACAACCAACGCAAAAAAATGCTGAAAATCGGCCCGACCCGAAAAAGAGTCGCACGAGTCAGAATTCGGCACAAAATTTGATTAAATTCTCACAGTGTATGTCCGGCCTTAAACGCACCCTAATTTTCTTTTTTGGGTGAACTAACCCTTTAATGGATAAAATCCAAATACAAAAATATGAAAATAGATGACTTGCTAAAATAGTTTCATTTGGACAAAAAAGTTTACTTAAGGATGTCTGATTTAAACTGATCTCTTCTTTCTTTCAGTCGTTGTTGTGACAAAAAGAGTTGTGGGAACCGCAACGAGACACCCTCCGATCCCGTCATCATCGACAGGTAGGAAATATCTCCCTCATTAACACTTCCTTAAACTGTTTGTGTGCCAGAAAACATCTGATACTTTCATTGTTATCATCATGCTGTTTGAGGCTGCGGTCGACGCTGCTTTTGAAGTAGTTCTTAGGACACGCTGGAGTCTGTCGTGTGTGCACGTTTGAGTCACTTGCTAGTTAAATGCTCTGTCATGTTGTTTCTTTTGCTGCTGTTTTTTCACCATGTTCTTTTTGTTGTGGGACCAGGATTGGCTGAGCCCAAACTCTTGATATTAATCTGCTTTTTTATGCTGTCTTTGCCTTAGTAAATTACAGGCTTAAAGGCATGAGTCAAAGGCTAGTCTTTGCGTTAAAAGTGTTTAGTGAGTAATTTCTCTTGAGAACATGTTTGACAGTAAACATGTAAGCAATTTAGATAATATCTACATGGTATGTATTTCAAATTGAGATCTGGCCCAGTTTTGGATTATGGTTCCCCCTTCAGAAGTAAGAAAGACAGTGTTCTTGGTCTTTTTATTCTGTCTTAATCAAACCCACATGTATAATGGGCTGTGAAACAATAGACGGCAAAGACCCTTGGCCCCCCCTCACCCTGTTCTCGCCATTTCTCTCAATCCCCCAGGGCATCACTTTCTTTCACCTAACATTCATCTCTTTAAATCCAAAATTAAACCCCTGCATCCTTTTTGAATGATGTAATTGTAGTTGTAATAATGTTAGCATTAAGGCTAATAGGATTCTTAGCAACGCTAAAGATTTTACAGTCCTTGAGGTGTTTTCATTGCCATTAATACTGTTAGCTTCAGGCTAGCTCTGTGCAGTTATGTGTTTTGTAATGTGGAAGCTATTAGTTGACGTCTAAGGGCATTTATTTTGACAGGTCATGGTTCTCGTGGATTGAACAAAATAATATTTTTCCTATTGTTGCAGCAAAATGGTTAGCAACTGCTACGCTCACTAAACATTTCTAAACGTTCCTTTGAGACAATATGTAGGCACACGAGGTGAGCATATCAAGAGCTGCTTAGCCTGTTTGAAGAAAATCAGCACTCAATCACATTTCATCTGGTCTCACTGAAATGGCCTTTGCTGGAATATATGCAGCTTCCCAACTTCCCAAGACGCCCGTAACACTGAGAAAGGCCACAAATCAAGGGTATATCTCAGTCAGAACATTGCCAAAGGGAAAAAAAATGACTTGATTTACACCACATGGAATGGTGTGTAAGAGTTATTGTGTGCAGATGACCAGACTAGGGTGATTTGTGACATTTGTCAGCAGACCGTTCAGGCTCATTTGTAAAAATTAAACCCCACTGAGAAGAAAAAAAAAAAGGTTTGCCACTATCGGCTCTCCCGATTCTGCTTTGCTTGTTTACTTCAGTTTTAGACAGCAGTCAGAAAGGAGATGGACAATTGTGGCTGTTCCGTTTCAGCTACTGACCCGTTCCTGCAGAATGGACTCAGGTGTGACTGAAGCTGCTCAGCCGACCGCGGTCGGACACAACAGATCTGCTGCCCCCTTCATACCTGGCTCACGTGTTTGTGGGCAGCCGACACAGTTTATGCTTCACTTGACCAGAACGGGTCAGAACTCTTGGGAGCCAGCTGTGGCTCCCTTATACACATGCTCATGCGGCTTTAAACCTCACTGAGCACACAGGCTCGATATGAACACAGGCTGATGAACCTGCTGGAGGATCTCATGTGCATTGGTCCCATGTGCAGTGAGAGGTCTAGGTAACTTCAAGGCCATCAAAAAAATAAAACTACTTCATTTCCACTAGGTGGGAATTTTCAGAAACCTTATCTTTCAGTTTTGTTTTAGGGAAACATAATAGTTCGCAATGCATAAAAGCTGTACTAAATTATGTTCAGACCAACATATACTGTATTATCATTTTCTATGCATATGCATCTAAATGCATTTTTTACACCTACAGTATGTTCTACATTAGAAAGTGTGTAAATGTGCCTTGACATGGGATATATGGAATCATTTTAGCACAAAGATAGCAAATAGTGATTTTTTGTCCTGTATATTTGTTCTTTTTAACTAATATTATTTAAAGTTTATTTAAAATTCTGAATGTTTTTTTTTCTGCACTGATGCAGAATTGCAATGCATTTGTGCTGCGATTTCCCCCTCAGTCCTACTTAATAATCCTCCCACATATATTTCTTTGCATATCAAATGTTTTTCTTTTTTTTCATAAAGGTGAGAGTGTTTAGATGTTGTGATCTGATCTGATTGTGTCACTCCTGATCTCTTGTCGCATGTTTCTGCAGCCCAGAGAAATGGGTCATGCAGGAAAGAAAAAAATAAATAAATAAAAAGGTGAAAAAAGAAGAAAACAACCTAATTTTGGTATGTATTCTTGGCAGCTACACGTTTTCTCACAAGCTCTTATTGTCTCGATTATGACGTATTATTTCTCCTAAATGCGTAACCAAAAGAAAAACACATCTGAAATTCCGTCTTTTCCCTCTGAGTTATTTAGCTTGGTTAATAGGTGCTCATTAGCGCGCACTTCTTTCAACGAGCCGATTTGATTTCACACCAGTAATTAGTCTGGCTATGGCTAATTCTGCTGGTTTTGCATTGAGAGTGATGCTCTAATTAGATACACAAAGAACCTAGCTAATCCAAATCTGTGTTAAAATCACTAATGAACCCTTATTATGCTGTTAAAACAACTAATTTCAGATTTACTAAGATTTGGATTGTAAACAACATCTGTAAACAAACAATATCCACCCTCGCCATTTCTTGACGAATATATTTGACCGAATCGTCCAGCTGCAGGTTGTTTTCTTTCTTTTCGATTTATTCGCACAGGCAGGGGGAATACCGCAAATCATAAACGCTCACAGAATTCGTAACGTACTCCACCGGGTGCTTCGATTTACACCACCATGTAAAACGATACCTTTCATACTTATTTATCTGGATCTCTTGATTTGTTTTATTTGAGCTGGTCCCTCTCACATTCATGTGTTAGTGTCTCTAACGTGCTGTATAACATTAGAGACTCCTCATCTGGACCATATGTTCCACTCGGCCTCTCCCTCTCCCGGACTGACCTTTCACCGGCTCCGTAAGATTATTTCCAATACTTAAACCCCGTCTCATTGACATGTTCACAAAGCACACTGACATCTAATAGACGCCTCCTCACTTTCTCCTTTCTTCCTCTCGGCTTAATCACTTTCAGTCCAGGCCCTCCACCCCCCCCCCCCTTCCTCCACTCCATCCCCTGCAGCCCTGGACGTCTATTGTTCACGTCTCATTTTATTCCAGACCCTCCCATCTCACTTCTGTTTATGTGCAGGGTGCCAAAAAAAGCATCGGATAAGTAGCCGTGTCCCTAAAATTAGCATTAGGAGAAAGTTTTTATTTTTTTTCATAGGGAGCTGTGTACTGGTTTGACAGGATAGCACACGGACGGTTGCATGTCAATCGAAATCCTTTTTCTGCCGGCCCGTTTCAAACATATCCACTTACCAGCCGCCTGTTATAATATGTTAGATCCTCTGCCGCAGGAGGGGTGCAAGAAAGGGTGTGTTTTCTGTAACACACCACCAGAAGTAACTTGAACACCCTGCCGTCGGCTTTTAGGATGTTTCATCTTCCCCTCTCAGAGGAAGTAGTTCTCCATCCACTCTGGGATCACCAGGGCTCTTGCAGTGATGCTGTGAGCCCACGCTGAGGGATGTCAGATGCTGTCAGAGGGCCGGCGAAGAATGGAATGCGAAAGTTCCCTTGGATACCGTGGGACTTCCTGTACCCCTGAGACTCGGTTCTCAGCCCCTCTTGGCTGGGCTGACTCTCAACGCTCAGAGCTCAACATCTGGAGCTCTGTTCTCTAACCAAAACAACATTCACAGAGCTGATGGAGGGAAATGGGCCACCATGCCCTTGAATTTTACATTTAATGTCCTGCTGAAAAAGTGCAGCTCTAAGCTAAAAGTTCACGGCGTGCAGGAAAAATAGATCTTACATTAACTTGCTCTGCATGATCATGATTCTTTTCTTTTTAAGTGATCAAGTACAATGTTTACATTATTTTAGATGATGTGGTGCCTGTTTGCAAATTTGTTTTAACAAAAATCAAACTATGTGACATTTATTTTCTAAGATAGCAAAAGCACACATCTCAGTGTGACTTGGAATTGTTATTACAGTTCTATTTCTCATAATTGTAACTTTATTTCTCGTAAATTTGACATTCTTTTTGAAAATCGGGTCTATATCTCTCGATTGTGACTTTATTTATCATTCTGGTCTGACACAACCTCATGGCAATTTGTAACTATTGTATGTTTCAGTGAATTGGTGGCTAATTCATATGATCTCATTTTTACAGTTCTAAAGTAGTGACCTATAATTAAACACTCCCCACCCCAACTGCTTATCAAACATGATCATGTTCATAGTCAGTGTGCTATACCTGAGGTTACTCTGCTGGGACACCTGTGTGAACAGAGAGTATGACCAGAATCCCTCCTGTTAAAATCATTGCAAAAATGAACAGTGGTTAGTTCTGTGAAAAAAAAACACACACACAAAAAACACATGTCTATTGTTTGTTTACAGACGTGTTCTAATGCAATGGCATTCACTCAAGTGCCCCTTCTGTGCCTAGATACTTTATGGAGCAATCGTCTGAGAGTTCAGTATGGACCACAACAGTGGGAAACTTAATGTGACGGTTTAATTAGTAGTTATCTATTGCCCACCACACGGTTGTCTCAAATTAGACAGAGGCAACCCTTGTTAAATTAATCCAGTCCAGATTGGCCTTTTGAAGAAAGAAGAAATACAAAAAAATAGTCTTTTAGTGGCTTGTTTGAGAAAAAGTGGCAGAAATTAGAAAGGAGTAAAAGGAAGAGAAGAGAAAGAGGTGAATATTTGTGTGGTTGTCAGTTTAGCGCTGTGAGGTTCCTTGTGCGTTCTCAGTGCCAGCTCTTTGTGACAGGCTGCGTGTGGCCCACTTAATCCCAGCCAGGAAAGACAATAATAACAGTGTCGCCCTCTACCTCTCCAAGTTAATATACGGTTAACGACTTCTAGTTCACTGCCGAAAATCCTATCATGCGCCTGGTTGACCCCTAAAGCGGCGTGCACATTTGTCTGCGTGTGAGCACATCCGTCTCTCTCTCACTTTCTTTTCACTAAAACATCAGCTCACTTTCTTTCCTCCACCGTCTTTTCTCCCTTTCTGCTGTTCGATTTTGTTTTATTTGGCTCTTGTTAACAAATCTTTGACACCTTCAAGATTTGCAGGTAAAATATATATTTATGATTATTAATATTATGTCTTACGAAAATGGCTGGGTTTATCTTATTGGAAAATCTGTGGCTGATAGCAAATCTCAGGTTTAACAGATGTTTGAACTTGATTTGAAATGATTTGTTTTATTCCAGAGAGTATGTTGAGCTCATGTTGCACTGGGAATCACTGTTTACCGTGGTAATGTGTTCTGTGTGTGTTTGTGTGAGTGTGTGAGCATCAGGGCTCTGATGATCAGGGCTTCCTGCTAAATGAGATTTTGAGAATGGCAGACAGGATGGGCCACTCCTAAGGCATTGATGTCACTTCCTTCTTTCTGCTACTCGTTTGCAGGTGAAAAAGAAGAAAAGCGTGAGAGAAATGCATTGTCAACATGTTTTTCATAATCCTGTTTTAATTAGATTTCTTTCTCTGTAGGTGGCAAATATTCCTCTTACAGTACATTCATTTACATTCTATTTATGTCTCCATTTCGGTTTCGGAGTATGTAGTGCATACATAAATCTTTTTAAAAGTTGCTTGTGAAACAGTGTGCATTATGCATGCAAAAAATTTATGATCTTATAGAACATTGGATTAAAATGCAATAAGATAAATGTATGCAACTTGTTGAATTAAGTATGCAACATTATAGGTCTATACATTTTACATTATGTTTTGAATATTGGCAGTTATCAGTTAAAAAAAAAAATTCACTTTCAGTTCATCCATAGCACTGGAAAAAGGAAGGTCAGATCTTTTGTATTGCATTGTGGGAGACACTATTCCTCAACAGTGTCTGTGATTTCATACTGCACATTTGTTTTTGCCAGACCTAACAGGTCACCCATATATTCTATGCATAAAGTATGCATACCATGTGTAGTATATACTGTATAGCATACTGTATACTTCAGGAATTACAGTATGAGTAGTATGGAAGTATGCTATTCTGAACATGACCTTTGACCAAATTATACAAGTTTATACAAGTTTGAAGACCTGGCAGATGCATTAGGAAAACAAAAATAATAAATAAATAAATACAAAAACAAACAAACAAACAAACAAACAAACAAAAACTAATCATATTTTTAATAAATAAATAATCTTTATTGATTTATATATATATATATATATATATATATATATATATATATATATATATATATATATATATATATATATATATATATATGTAATTTAAGAATTATATAATTATTTTTATTTAAAATATAATAAATATTATATATTTTATGTTATAGAATTTAATTTAATTTCAATTTAATTCATTTAATTTAAATTTCCTCTACTGCGTCAAACTTATTTCCCTTGATTGTTCTGCATTGCCGAACTATACAACTAAGTCTATAATCTACTTATTCTACTAATATTATTCTATACAGACTAAAAACACTAGTAATGTAGACTTTTGCTTAGTTTGATGTTAGGGGCAATCTGGACGTAGTCTCTCTGCCGGTGTTCCCCCTCCAGCATGTTGGTAGCTGTATTTATGCAATGTGAATTTAAGGGACTGTAACTGAATAATTTATTAATGTATAATTTATGGGATCCTCAAGCTCTCTGTATCTCCACTGTGTTTGAGTGTCTCCTTAGTTTGGTTCCCCCTGTGCTTGGGGCCCATTGTTGTGTTTCGATTCCACTTCCTGTGGGGAAAGGTCACCCGTGGCTCTGAGAGAGAGCGAGAGCAGTGAATTATTCATGCCATTGACTTTGTGTCAGAGAGAGAGAGGGAGAAAATAAAACTGAGAAAGAGAGAGAGGAAGAACTGAAGATGTTTTATTCATTCAAGCCTATTTTGAATCCCTTTTGCACCTTCCATCATTAGAAAGCTCAACATTTACATTTGATGCTAATTCGCGATAGGCCCCCAGATTCCACCCGAGTGTAATTCTCACACAATAGATTTTTTTCCCCCACACATTTTTCAAAATTCATCTATGATATGACAGAGTTGTAATCTGTTCTGTTCTTTGACATTGAAGATTACAACATCCCAACTAAAGCAGTTTTTATTGGCTTGTTTGTGAATTAACTGCCACAAGAACAGACAAACCAAACCCCAGTAACTCTACATTTTCACCTAGTGTTTCTCTGCGGTGGGCCTAACCAAGTGCCCTGAGGCGATGTTTAAAGGGGCGGCACGCACACACACTACTCCTGAGCCAACCTCTTGGAGCTATAAGGACTGGAATTGAAGTAGCGTTAGGGAGAAATGGCCTTGCCCCGGGATATGTTGCACACAGATGTGTCCCTGTGTCCCTGCGTAACCAGCCCCCATTATACCTGGGCAATCAGCCCACTAGAACAGGCAGGGTGGAATGGGCAGTATGTGTGAAATGTCAGGTTTAACTTTGTCTTTTTACACAAAACGTATTTTTATTATTATTATTTTTGTTTTTTGTTTATTTGTTTTTGGTGAAATATGGTATATCATGTTTTGTTGCATGAAATACCTTGGAGTACCATGTATTGTGAATACCATGGGGTCAAGGTTTGGCTGAATAGTGTGAACAGTTAGATCCTTCTAAACATTTTGCATCAAGTAAAACTGATCATCATTTGATTGTATATGTATATGTGTGTGTGTGTGTATGTGTTTATATATATATATATATATATATATATTGTCACGAGACAAAGAAGCACACGACGAGCGAGTGAGTGAAAAATATCCCCGAAGGGTGGATTTTATTGAGAGTGCCAGTGAGGAAGTGTCGAAAGTGCGGGTCTTCGTGTCCGTGTCCTCGTATCCCTCTTGTGCGCGTGCCTGTGCTGTGCCGGTGTCACCGTGGTTCGACGGGGCTGCGGCTTAAGGGCTGCTTTCTGCGGGGAAAAGAACAAAGAGTCACTTCCTGGCATGGAGACGTTGCTCCCCTTCTTCCTCCTCTGCCGCATCTTTATAGCCCGCTTGATGAGCCGCAGCTGGGCTTGCTCAGTGGCTGATGAGCGGGGACAGGTGCGGCGTGTCGGTTGCCAGGGCGACGCTGATGAGGACTCGGGACACTTGTCACACTCCCCCCCCCTAAGCGTCGTCCTGTGTCTGCGGGAGAATGGGGAGAGAGGGTAGGGGTGGGGAGTGGAGCCTGACAGACCTGCGAAAGCTGCCCACATCCTGGAAAGGCCGTCGGCGTTGGCGTTGGCCGTCCCCGCCCGATGTTGTATGGTGAAGTGGAAGTCCTGGAGCGCTAGGAACCACCGGGTCACCCTGGCATTTGTGTCCTTAGCCCGTGCCATCCACTGTAATGGGGCGTGATCCGTGAGGAGGGTGAACCGGCGGCCGAGGAGGTAATACCGCAGCTCCAGGACTGCCCACTTGATGGCCAACGCCTCCTTCTCGACGGCCGCGTACCGCGTCTCAGCGGGGGACAGCTTTCGGCTGATGTAGATCACCGGGTGTTCCTCACCGTCGTGGACCTGGGAGAGGACGGCTCCCAACCCGGTGTCTGATGCGTCCGTCTGCAGCAGGAAGGGGCAGCTGAAGTCGGGGGCGTGCAGGACTGGTTCGGAGGTGAGGGCCATCTTCACCTGCTGGAACGCCTTCTCCGCCTCCGGGCTCCAGGGAATCTTCTCGGGCTGCCCCTTCCTGGTCAGGTCTGTCAGGGGAGATGCTAAGGAGGAGAAGTTAGGTATGAAACACCGGTAATATCCCGCCAACCCCAAAAAGGCTCGTACCTGGGTTTTCGTTGAGGGCTTCGGTGCGGACAGGATGGCCTCCACTTTCTTCTCCTGCGGCCTAATGAGGCCGCGACCGACCTGGAAACCCAGGTACTTGGCTTCTGACAGCGCTAGGTGACACTTGCGGGGGTTGGCGGTTAGTCCCGCCCGGCGCAGCTCCAACAGCACCCTCCGGAGCCGCTCTAAATGCTCTCCCCAGGTCTCCGAGTGGACTACCACATCGTCCAGATAGGCTGCGGCGTAGGACATATGGGGCCGCAGCAGGATGTCCATCATGCGCTGGAAGGTGGCAGGGGCCCCGTGTAGGCCGAAGGGAAGGACCCGGTATTGCCAGTGGCCACTGGGGGTAGAGAAGGCGGTTTTTGCTTTGGCTTCCTTAGTCAGGGGGACCTGCCAATATCCTTTCGTGAGGTCTAGTGTAGAGATGAACCGGGCTCTTCCCAGGCGGTCGAGCAGCTCATCCACACGGGGCATGGGGTAGCCGTCGAACTCGGAGACCTCATTTAGGCGGCGGAAGTCGTTGCAAAACCGGAGGGTGCCGTCGGGCTTCGGGACCATGACGATGGGCGGACTTCGGCAGCGGCCCAACGAGATCCATCCCGATGCGCTCGAAGGGCACCTCGATGATGGGTAATGGAATCAGCGGGCTGGGGGGAGGTGTGTGTGGTGAGGTCCTCTGGCAGATCGGGCAGGCTTGGCAGAACCGTTTCACATCGGCGTCCAGGCCCGGCCAATGGAAACGGTCCCGGATCCGCTGGATGGTGTTCTGGGCCCCAAGATGACCCGCCATCGGGTGAGCGTGTGCCAGTTCCATCACCGTTCCTATCTTGCTGCGGGGCACTACGAGCAGAAGCTTCTCCTCCCCCCTCCGCTGGGCGGCACAATAGAGCAGGCCATTCCGGATGACGAAGTGAGGGATGGGATGAGGTGCTGGTTGGAGATCCTCTCCTTCCGCAACCCTCACTTGAGACCAGCAGTTCTTCAGGCGATCATCCTCGTGCTGCTCCTTCGCGAAAGCCCCACCTCCTGCCACCTGCTGAAACACATCAAAATATAGGTCAGAATTTTGGGAGGGGGGCTCACCTTCTCGAGGGCTGTCCGATGTCAGCAGCACGGGATGTCGAGGAGGTCCCTTTGCTGGCCTCCGGCGTCGGCGGTTCCCGGTCGAGCTGGCAGGCTGTGCGGCTGCGGCGAGCAGACGGTCGAACCCCGGCCAATCTCTCCCGAGGAGGACGGGGACGGGCAGGTCCTTCACGATCCCTACTTCCAATGACCAGGTTCCCGGGGCAGCGGTTATGGCGACTCGCCGAGTGGGGACCCGTCTGGTATCGCCGTGGACGCACGTGATGGCCATCCGGGCCTTGGCTCCTGACCGTGGAGGGAGGACGGTGGGCCGCATCAATGTAATGGAGCTCCCGGAATCCAGCAGCGCCGAGAACGGGCGGCCATTGACGGCGACTTCGGCCCGAGTCGCCCCAGCTGGGGGGTCATGAACGGCACAGCCTGCCAGCCAAGCGCGTCCTGGGGAGCGTGGTGGTTCCGTTGGCATGGGCTCGTCCTGGGGACCGGGAACCGCTGGCCTGCTCATGTGCCGCGAGGTGCCCTCCGGCGTGCGTCGCTCCTGGACCACCCTTCGGGGAAAAGGCGGCGCTCGCTCCCCAGCCTCCCGGTGGTAGGCGGCATCCGCCAGCTCAATGGCCTCGATCACTTCATCCACACTGGAGGGGTTCCGCATGCCTACCGCCTGGCGGATGGATCGGGGCAAGGCGCGAAGAAGGCGGTCGACGGCCACGCGCTCCGCCACCTGGTGCGCGCTGGGATCCCCGGCCAACAGCCAATGATGCGCCAACCTGGTGAGTTCCGCTGCCTGTGCGCGAGCGGGCAATCGGGGTCGATATCCCAATCGTGGAACTGTTGGGCCGCACATATCGGGGACAGACCCACGCGGCCGAGGAGTTCTTTCTTTAATTCATCATATGAAGCCCTTCGGTTGGGAGTCAAAGAATAATAGGCCCGCTGTGCTTCCCCCGTCAGGAGCGGGGCGAGGAGATGTGCCCATTCATCCATGGGCCAGACTTCGCGCACGGCTGTGGCCTCAAACATCGGCAGGTACAGCTCGACGTCATCACTCGCCGTCATCCGGGGCACGAGCTGCGCGGCTTGGACGCGGGGATCAGGCAGCGGAGCGCGCTGGGCGGTGGCAGTGCGAAGCGCGGCGAGCTCCCGTTCAGTTTCCCCTTGCCGCGCGGCCATGTGTTCAACAATTTGTTGCTGGCGGATGCTCACCTCGGTGAGGTGTTTGAGCAGTTCTTCCATCACGGGGGAGGAGCTGCCGCCTGCACACAAAAAAAAGAAAAGAAAAAAAACACCACGGTGAACGGGGGAAAAAACTCACAATTTTGGTGATCGCTGTCGGTGCTTCTTTCAATTTGCTGCTCGCATTCTCCACCAAATTGTCACGAGACAAAGAAGCACACGACGAGCGAGTGAGTGAAAAATATCCCCGAAGGGTGGATTTTATTGAGAGTGCCAGTGAGGAAGTGTCGAAAGTGCGGGTCTTCGTGTCCGTGTCCTCGTATCCCTCTTGTGCGCGTGCCTGTGCTGTGCCGGTGTCACCGTGGTTCGACGGGGCTGCGGCTTAAGGGCTGCTTTCTGCGGGGAAAAGAACAAAGAGTCACTTCCTGGCATGGAGACGTTGCTCCCCTTCTTCCTCCTCTGCCGCATCTTTATAGCCCGCTTGATGAGCCGCAGCTGGGCTTGCTCAGTGGCTGATGAGCGGGGACAGGTGCGGCGTGTCGGTTGCCAGGGCGACGCTGATGAGGACTCGGGACACTTGTCACAATATATATATATATATATATATATATATATATATATATATATATATATATATATATATATATATATAAATAAATAAATAAATATTTTTTGAACTCTGTTATTTAAAGAATCCTGTTTATCACATTTTGAAAAAAAAAAAAGTTAATAGTAATGTTTCTTGAGCACAAATCACCATATTAGAAATATTTCCAAAAGATCATGTGATGCTTCGCACATGACATTCAGGAAAAAATATAAGGCTAAATCATGTGCACGATTTACAAATTCGTTCCCTCAATGTACTAAAACGTGCACAAGATTACTATAGCGTTCCCTTGATTTAGTATTGCTTTCACTCGATTTATAAATTGTGCGAATGCAATAGTAAATCAAGGGAACACAATAGTAATCATGTGCACGTTTTAGTAAATTGAGGGAACAAATTAGTCAATCGTGCACACAATTTATTTCTTTTTTCTTGCATGTCACGTGGGGTGCTCCGTATATTTTCAAATGAGTATGATAGGTGAGTATGAGACTTCTTTCCCAAACATGAGAAAGTTTTACTGAGTCCAAACTTTTGAACAATATTGTATATGTAATTGTCCCAGATACCATCATGCTAAAGTACCATGGTATTACCATTTGATACCAGCTCTATATGTCCACAGTACGTTTTTGTGAGCACAAGTAGAGGACATCTATTGCATCTACTGGCTGATGGAACTGTGGTTTGGATTTGGGTGCCAATGCAAAGAGCTACTCTCACTTAGTGGTCATTAATATCACTGCCAGAACACCCCTCCCTTTACCTGACCTGAGAGTCCACGTATCCATGAATGGGCCGCTGTTTAACCACCCACCCCCCCCCAACATATCACCACCACATACCCACCCAGCGCCCGACCCAGTGAGTTTGCCATTAAAATGAAATAGACGCTGATGGCCAGGAAACCCAACTACCCTTTAGCTCAATAGACAGATTCAGTCATGTCCCTTCACCCCTCCCATAGTAATAGCTGCGTATAATTTCCCATTGCGAGGTTGCTTGTGTGTGAGATTGTGCACATGTAATTTCATTAGGCTGGTAAGTGGTTAACATTCCTCGCTTGTTTTTTTTTTCTTCTAACATAATTTAGCAGAACTTTGTGTACACATCGCAGCCGTATTTTGCTGCTGCGAAGGGGGCTGTTTTGAAATCACGCTTTTGAAGCGTTGCTCAGAGAGTTCTCCGTGCCGATCCGTGCCGTCAGGACTTCAAAAGGCCGCTATAAAGACGGCTCTCCATCAACATGCCATTAATTTCCATACTGCCGGCTTCTCTATCACTTTAGAGGGAGGCTCCGGGTGACACTTGAGATTTTAACTTTGCAGACTTTGATGGAAGGCTCCAAAGGGCTGGGATCCACTTGCTTGCTCTGGTAGTCTCGGGTCGAGGACTGGTCTTTTGGTACCGACCTAGACTCGCAGTGACAGTGGGGGTCTGGGGACAGCTGGACCTTGGGGAATCGATTTACTGTCACCATCCAGGCAGGGCATGATGGAGGATGTCTCGGTAGCTGTCAGTCTCCACTGCTTTCTTTGTGCACACGAAAAGGAGCGAGCCATTTTTCTGCAGATAAATGATAAAGTCATGAAAGAGCAGATGGAAGTCCCCTGCATATTCATCTCCACCGGTTGGTGTCCTCTTGCAGATACCTGTGCTTTTTTGCTGTTATGTTAAGAGGAAGGTGACATGGAGGTGGCCTTATTATTCTCAACCCTGAAGGTGTCTGGGAATGTGTATTTATGTAAGAAGCTTCAGTGCCAGCGCCTCCAGCAAGTAGGTCCAATATAGCCCTGAAATTCTTTTTACTCGCCTTCTTCCTCGATTTAGCTTTTTTGAAGGAGGAGGGGGTCGCTGCAGAGGAAACCCCTCTGGGGATGGTGGGGAGCCTTGATTGACAGGCTGTAAGCTCGGCTGTTTGTAGATTCTTCATCACTCACAGAACTAGACCCCAGCCCCTGGTGAATTCCTCCCCAGAAAGTTTTCAGCCTCCAGAGTTCAACATCTCAGTTGGTGGGGAAACTTCAGACCCATAACAGTTATTAATACAGGTTGCAGGTGAGTTCAACCAAACGGGTCGCTCTGAGAATGTAAACAAGGCGTAGATGTTGTAGATGTTGGTGGCAGCGCTCGAGTAGCGAGTCAGCACTCTGGGCTGCACTGAGAGAATCTAAAAGTGGGGGTGGCTCTGGATGTGGCGGTCATGCATCACTCCATTATTAATAGCAGAGTCTGAATAAAAACGCAAACCTTGTCAGATTTAACGGATGGCTGCGTACACACGGTCGGCCCATCAAAGACAGGCGGTAGGGTACTGGAAGACCGAGGTGCCGCCAACCCTAAATGAGAGCGTGTGTGTGTCTCGGTGTGTTTTTACGGCAGGAGGAAGCGAGTAGTGAGGGTTGCCAGGAAAGAGAGCTCACGCCGTCAAAGTGATGTTGCATGCTAAAACATGCCATCTTTTCCTTGCAGAATACAATGTTATCCATCTTACAAAGAGACAAGAACAAATTTCCAAACAGTACAAAGTGCATCATAAATAATATATCATTTAAAGCTATATACAATACATTTTGTGAAAAAGGTTTTTTTTTTTTTTCAAATGTAAATATGCATGTAAACATTATCGGAGTACGTTTGACAAGAAAATTCTATTTCAGTATTTTGGTACTTAAAAATTTCACATTTAATTCCACGTGTTACTTGCTATTTCGTTGTAATATTTGTTACATTTACTAACAGTTTCTCATTTTAAATGATTTCAAAGTAAATCCTACATCTTTTTTAGTGTATATAGGTGTTTCTTTGACTTTGGCCCAACAGACGTTTAGAAAATAAACTTTTGAAACACACTTTTCACATTTTCACTTCTTTGTTCTGTTTGTTCTGCATAAGCATACATCACAAGAGAATTTCTGTCATTTTTTTATTTTGTATTTTTTACAGTCCTCATCATACAGTGCAAACCTCTACTGAACTGTCATATACACAAGTTTTGCATTATTATCTGGATTCTTTGCAGCTAGAACCACATCGTAACATAGCTTACTGAAAAAGCATAACCCAGGCGCAACATTGTTTTATAAAGCTCTCCACAACCTATAATATGATAGGAATCATGGTCCTCTTCATGGCCTCACTGGGTGTAGAAAGCTCTTTAAAGTGTCTAAGGGTGGGCTGGAGTGAGCCAGCCTGGAGCTCTAGAATAAGCCACTGGTTCAGGGTGGGGGACTCCATGTGTCAGCCTGTCTGGACCACTTTACCGCTGAGTAATTAACAAGTGGCCGACACCGCAGTCATCTCTGAGGAAGATTTCTCATCTCTCTGTTGATCTCGCTCTCTCAGACACCCTCTTGACACAGAGCATGCAACGAAACATCTTCTAAGTGTGTGGTGACTTTTCAAGGGGTTTTAGAACATTCTTCAGTCATTTTTAACATTTTAAATCGTGTCAGATAACTGATCTCTCACTTAGCAGTAAGCAATAATGTGCATATTGTGAGCTTGTTTCCTTGATGAATGACCTTGGTTGGTGGTGTGTCCTCTGACTTGCTATACACTGGTGCTTGCATGCTGGTTACAAGGGTTTGAATCCTGCTTGGGTCGTTTCCCAAATGTTCTATTGCGTATAATTCATTGATACATGTAAAAAAACAAAACAAAACAAAAAAAACATACTACTTATAAAATGTATAACATTAGAGATGCACCCATATTTTATGCTATTAGGGAGCACCGCACATGACATGCAGGAAAAAACTGTGGGCTAAATCGTGTGTACAATTAATGAATCCATTCCTTCAATGTATTAAAATGTGCGCACGATTACTATTGCGTTCCCTCAATTTGCACAATTTAGCAAATCGAGGTAACGCAATAGCAAATCGAGGGAACGCAATATTAACCGCGTGCACGTTTTAGTACATCGAGGGAACGAATTAGTAAATCGTGCGCACAATTTATTTCTTTTTTCTTGCATCATGTACAGGGCACCATATGTTATGGCTTGCAATGGATACCGATTCCGGTAAGACTTGAAATCATATCAGCCGATTACCGATATACTATAGATATATCAGATACATCCCTGGTCGTAATGATCTTTCCTCACAATCGAGTAACTTTCTTTGCCTCTGAAATTACTTTTTTTGTTGTTGCTGTTGAGAACCAAACAAAATAACCCTATCCAATGACATCACACTGTGACTTAAAAATGATTCCACTAAATCAGACTAAATCAAATTCCAAGGTTTCACATTAAATATGATCATTCTTGGGAAAACAATACATTACTTAAGTCAAGAGGAAGTCCTTTTCATCTGTAAGTTGAACGTCGTAAGGAATTAGGACCTCATATCCTCACATGCACTTTCTACAACAGCTTTGCGAAGGTACTTGGCTTTTCGACCGCCACCACGTGATAAAAAGAATATATAAAACCTCTTTCCACCAATTACATGCCAGGCCCTGTGGTGACAATGCCCTAAAACGAGAACAGACTGGTGGCAAGTCAATCTGACCTCTCTTTTTCAACATTAGGATGAGGCGCTCTTTCATTTTCCCCTTGTGTGTTTATGTGCTTTTGTTTATCGAATGGTCTGGGGTAGCCACAACCACTCGAAGCTGAAAAGCTTGGGATATAATTCAGGAGTTCATACTGGCAGGATACAAATACAAGGTGCCCTCCTCTTTCGGTGCCATGTGAGCTGCACAGCTTCATGTCCTCGGGCGCTTCCCTCCAACAACTATATCACAATGAAAGGATGAATGCCTGGAGTCTGCCACAGCTGCCACTCCTGCTGTTCGGGCCAATTTTAATGCATTCACCCCACACCCTCACCACCCCACCCCTCTCCAAGACACCGTCTGACTGTCAGTGTCTGTAAACAAATCTGAGACGGGGATGAAGCAAGAACGCCGTTAGCATCTCATTTCAGCATCTTCATCAGGGGGAGTTCAGGTTCCCTTAGCCTGTCCTTGATAGGAGATGATGTCATGTGTCTGGCTGTAGTACTGTCGGTCCTTTTGTGTGGATCAGTGGGCTTTTCCTGTTCGACAGGTCTGTCTGGCGATCGGGCTTAGAGGGTGTTCAACAGACGACTTCCCTTGCAAAGCGCTCCAGGAAGAGTAGTCCAGTGTCCCACCGAGCACAGCATTGTTGTCCCCACTGTGGGTCTCTGCTCCCCCCGCGCCAGCTGCCCTGATCAATGGCCTTATTCATCGTCTTGGTTGTCTTGATTTATATATTACATATTATCAAAATATACTATTAATATTAACATATTATTAAACATTGCCTAAATATAGATGAACTGCAGTCCCTGTGCCTAAACTAAAATTTACTTATTTTAATGTATAATAATGCACAGAATGTTCATCATTTCTTTAACTAATCATTGCTTTTCCTTACCTAATGTAAGCTGTGTTTCTGAATCATCATGTCTAGGCTTGTTGTGGTGCCATTTCTTTGTGCACTTCAGAGAAAAACAAGAGTTTAAGATCAAAACAAAGGATTTTAGCTCAGGGGATGATAACGCCTCTTGAGACACTAGCTTGAAACACCTTGCACAACTTCAAAATCAAATACTTTTAATCGATTGAGATTAAGTGCTAAAGAAAGTCACACTCTTTTCACCTCACATTCATTATTGGGAAAAAAAAAGACATGTCAAGTCAAGTCATCTTTATTTATATAACGCTTTGAACAAAATACATTGCGTCAAAGCAACTGAACAACATTCATTAGGAAAACAGTGTGTCAATAATGCAAAATGACAGTTAAAGGCAGTTCATCATTGAAATCAGTGATGTCATCTCTGCTTAGTTTAAATAGTGTCTGTGCATTTATTTGCAATCAAGTCAACCATATGTTGTAGATGTAGATGAAGTGTCCCCAACTAAGCAAGCCAGAGGCGACAGCAGCAAGGAACCAAAACTCCATCAGTCAAATAATGGAGAAAAAAACCTTGGGAGAAACCAGACTCAGTCGGGGGGCCAGTTCTCCTCTGACCAGACGAAAACAGGATGTCCAACCCTCCACCTTGGGGTGGAATAAGAAATGCAGAAAAATTAAAAAGAGAAACGTTGCAGATTTATAATTCAGTCAAGTAAAGCACTCCCCATGTCAGCTGTCAGGCAGGAAGCTTATCTCGGGGTCAAGGGTCACAACTCTGCTTTCATGAGAGCACTGATCAATTAGCCGTCAAGGCATTGCCACCTTGCTCAAGTGGTAAGACCGATGGCCACCTGGGTCCCATTTCAATAATTGCTCACTGCCTGGTGTGTGCCACCTAAGGGAAGGAGAGATGGAAAATGCAATGAAAGTGAAAAATAAACGGCAATAAAACCAAACACTCGTTCTGTTCCATAGTGGCACTGGAAAGTGTGTTGCAGTCGTATTGATTAATGGACACGGTAGGAATTGTTTAGTCAGAATTTATCGAGTGACTCTTGAAAAGGTTAAACCCAGAGCTATTGGCCTCTCATCCAGTCATACTTATTGCATTAGGATCGTGTGCAATCGCAAAGACGATGGTCCACAATTCGACATCTTGGTATTGTTACTAGACTGGCTCATTAGCTTCCTCTGCTCTTGTCTCCCTGGACATCTCGAATCGCGAAGAACTGCTTATGAGAGGAGGATAAGGATCCCATCCAAACAATAAAGAAGTTCAAAGGCCCACACGATGACACACATGTATCTCGGCCTGTTGGAGGAAATAGCTACATTTCCTCTGTTGACAAATGTCAGAGCTCTACGAGATAATATGAGGAAGTGGAGTCATCCATCTTTCCTGAGGGCCTGTGTCAGGAACGCTGTGTTTATATCTAAGGATTTCATCACAATACTGCTAATACAAATAAATGAGTGTATTAAGCAAAAATTGACATTTTTTGACTGCACTGTGCAGCTAAGTCATAGTCAAACTCTTCTGGTGTTCATGTACGCTTCCTTTTCTAACATTATTGAATTTCTTTGTGGCAATAATATAATGATTTATATTCCAGACATTTTTGTTTTTGATTGGCGAATAAGAACTTAGTCGACCATTTTTAAAACAGAATTCACTCAAGTAGATTTTTTTCATTATTGAAATCAGTAGTAATGGCACATTTAGATGGAATTAAATCACATTAAAATCTATTTCCAAGCCAGGGTGGGGTTTAACTGTAGATGGCCGTTTCACGATGGCTGATTTTTGTTCCTGCACACACACACGCATGCACAAACACACACTGTGAGGCATGGGAAAACTGGATCACTCAAGATATATGGCAGTGGCGATTAGGCGCTAATAGATTGCTCAGTCAGGAACCGTAGCTTAGGCTGCCATTAGTGCCACGTTACTGACACGAGCCTCACATCGCTGATGTCACACGGTCAATTGGAGACGAGGCAGGGCCCATCCGTCAAGCATTTAGCACACCGCTTGTTCATCTCCACCGTTCTATGGCTTTATGGTCCTTTTCTAAAAGAATAGTGCTGCTCAGTCAACAGCAGAAGCTCACAAAAAGCTCCGTGTCATGGCTTCAGGATCTGTCCTGTTCTTCCAACCCACAAGAGCTAGATCATAAATTCATGTCATGTTCTGGTGCAGTTCGACTGAGGGAAAATCTTCTTCGTAAGAACCCCTGAAGCGCAAGGTGTTCTCTACATCTGCCCCCTACACCTTCCCCTGTCAACCTGTCAGAAGGCACACGCTAGTGGCATGACAGGGATTTGTAGTCGCGAGGCAGGCAAAGACGATCCCGCGGATTTCTGGCTGAAAGAGGTTTGTTTTCTAAACAGGCAGAGGAATCGAGACGTTTCACGTGAGCTCCAGTCACAACATGCTGGTTTGTTTTCATGTGCCCTCTGATTTGTTTAGACAGTCTCCTCAGCGAGGGCCTCGTTTCTAAATGGCAGAGCACGGCTGGATATGATGTAGGCAAATCAGCGGCACTGCATAAGCAGCCATTTTTACATCTTCACTTGTTTAGCGCCTGAACTATAATTAAGCAGTCTAAGAATCTAAGTCAAGGAAGATTAACAACATCTTTAACACCAGGAGGGTTTAGTCTGTGGATGCAGAGATCGTATGGCCAGAAGTTGTGCTCCATGCTAGCACTTTTTTTGCGTGTGGTGAGTCTTTGTTGGTGGAGCTCAATAATAAACAAACCTATTAATAAAAGTCATTGTGAGGTTATTCCATGTAGAATAAGCCTGGTGCGTCAAACAAGGATCTTGAAACAAAGAGTGTGAAGGTTTGTCTCATGTGATAATAGATCAAGAATAGCATGGAAATGTATGGCAGAGGACAGGGCGTAAAGAGCCATTTGCGCATACATCACAAAAGAAAATGACCTCCAAAGCCTTAGGAACCGGCTTATAAACAGAAAGGGACAGGCATGTTGTCAACGCCAGAGGGTCAAAGGCACAGACAAACGTTATAAACCCTCTGTGAGGATGCAGAATGATGGTTGGAAAAATTAAGTGTGTTGAAAAAAATTATTTGGTTGTAAAATTACATAAGCGCATGACATTAAATCAATATCAATAAAGACAGGAAAGACACTCTTAGATAAATATGACTTACTGAAGCATGAAATATTTATTTATTTATGTAATGCTCACTTAAATTTAAAGTCATTTTTTAAAGTAATTATAAATTATAAATAATAATTATAAATTAGCATTTATTAGCAAAATGACTATTTTTAGGTAAAATAGTGTATCATATAAATATTGTTTAACCCAACAAAAATAATGATTTGCTTATTAAATTGACCAGATTTTTACTCTCAGTGCTATTTCAGTGGATACTCTGTGGAATTCCCTTTGAACAGTAGCAGTTTTGCGCAGGCAAACTTTACTCACAATGTTTTCAATTAATGTAAAAAAAATATATAGTTTTGAGGAACTATTCAAAGCTTTCTTCAACAACAACAAAATGTCTTATCACAAAAATACTTTGACTCTGAATTTTGTGGTCCAGAAAATATATGCAATTTTGTTCTGGGTGGTGCAAGTAGTTCCATATGTCATGCACATCTGTGTTGTGACAATGGAAAAAGGGCTTGGGTCAGTCACCAGAGCTGGCAGTTACAGGAAGTCGATTCCCTTGCCTCTTCCTGTGACAAACGGCATTAAATGTACTCTTTCACAGGTGTTGATTATAGTGCAGAGAGTGAGAGAAAGAATGGAATTATGTTTCTGCCTCTCTCTCATGCACATCTTCTCAGTAAGCCCTTATCAATTGACAGAGGTGCAGAGGTCAGACCCATGCTAAGATGAGGAGCATGTATTTGTGTGTGTGTTTGAATTTGTCGACATGTCGCCGTCAGATGTGTGGAGGGGCTCTGACTGATGAATTCCTCTACTCGTTGGATTACTTCCTGTTCTGGAGGGCCCTGGCTCCAAGAGCGATGGCGGCCGCCCTACTCCCACAGGAAGTGGATTCGGATCAGCTAATGGAGAGGAATGTATTCCCCCAGGGATTTCGGGGTTCTGAACCCTCCCCTGTTTTTTTTTTTGTGTGTGTGTGTGTTTTTTTTTTCTGGTTCGGGGGTAAGGGTTGTGTTTTTGTAGTGTAGTTTGTGTTATGAGCAGCTAGAAATAGACAGACAGAAATAAACAGAGGGGAGTCAGCACTTCGGGTGCAGTTAAAGGGCTCATGGGAATGATGCTACCTGGACATCTGCATTTACCACTTTGAGCATGAAATCTCAAATCCTTGTATTCTCATCTATAAAGAAATTGTGTGTTTATTTTCACCTTTATGTCAAACCAGTGTTATTGGAGAAAAAAACTTAATGGTGTTCACTGTTCACTGTAAACTGTGATTGCATGGAAAATGGCGACATGCACGTTTCTCAGAATTTCTCTTTGCCTTTCCACAGCAGTAAGAATTTTGTTCCTAGTCTTCATCAAGATAGATAAATTGATAAAGTCAAGCACATAATTAATCCCATTCCTGGATTTCCTCCGTTCTGAATACCATAAGCAGTAATTTGGGATACTGTTTCAAATAGCATGTGAGGAGCATGAATGGCTCGTCGCATTCCCATGGCCAACAGCTCCAGTAAATAATGAAGCTGTCAGTAGGGGGCCTGTGGTTTTGCATTCTGGCTGTAGGTGGATGATATACAGCAGACCTCTCTGTTTCCCCACAGCTTAATCCATCATGCAAGACCGGGACGCGATCAGACTCTGCCCTATTGGGCACGCTGCCATACACAGAGAGCATGTGGTGATAGAAGGGTTGAGTCAAAGAAATAACATGAAGTGTTACTTCGCACACATTTGCAATCATTTGCAATTTATTATTTATTTAAAAGATAGGCCCAACCAGAAACTGTCCAAGTATTTTAAACAGTATATCTGTTGTTTTACAACAACCTTTTTATATATATATATATATATATATATATATATATATATATATATATATATATATATATATATAATTTTGGGGTGTCATGGTGTGGAAACTCCCAAATCGATAACATTATCGTTTTACTTAACATAAAACTGGAAGAAATCCAGTGTTATGGAAAGTTACTTTTAAAAGTAATGCATTACAAAAAAATAAACTAAAATTAAATAACTGTGTTACTTAAGAAAGTCCTTACATGCATTCCATTACGTGTGTGTTACGTTTAGTCACCTGGGCTGGGTTTGCTTGTTTGATTTTTAATAGAAAAAAAAACCTAAATGTGATATTCTTGGCAATGGTAAGGCCCTTTCACTCCAAAAGTGAAATTAAAAAGCATGCAGCTGAAGGAAATGGTTTGGCCTCTGCACTTCACTCCCAATTTCTCTTTACATGGGGACAGGAGATGTCTTAGTGTATTAAAAGTAAAACAAAGTAACTGACATTGCATATTTGAAAAAGTCACTCAGATATTTTCTTGTACATTTAAAAGCAACGCATTACTTTACTAGTTACTTGAAAAAAAGTAATCTGATCACATAACTGGCATTACCCCAAACACTGTTCAGCGGTAATAAAGAAGTGCATTTCAATTTGTAGGGCACTCAACACACTTAAATCATACGGGATGTGAAAATCTTTTTAACCTTTTTTCCTGCACAGTGTGTTTTCTGCATCATGCCAACAGTCCTCGCTCTGGAGCGAAAGACACGAGCGAGAGGGAACGGTCCTCCAGAGCTCAGTCACAATGACAGGGTGTGTGGATTTCTTTTGTTTCTTTTTATAATTTGTCCCGGAAAAAGCTGACAATTGCTTGGCTGTAATGAGTGCTGTTATCAATCATGCTGATGACAATAGTAGGAAAACCTGTGCTGTGTGCAAGGCAGGAGGGACAGCATTTCCCCCTCGAATCAACCACATTGACCTTCACTTTGCTTTCTTTGTAGTGCATGCATGTTTTTCTTAGTTGTCATCACTTTGTGGGAAATCTCACTGTTTGTGTGTGTGTGCCCTTCGTATCTAGAAGTGCGAGTGTCCGCAAGTGTGCGAAATCATCGGCAATATGGCAATAACACATCATGGTTCGGTCTTGATTTACCCAGAATGACCAGATTCAAACCCTGCTGCCTGTAGCACACGGTGGGTAAACACAGACTATTTAGGAGGGAAATGATTTGTGTGGGAACCTCTATTCATGAGGTTCATGAGTTCATGAGTCTGCCATATGAACATGACGCTACACATTGTAATAAAAAAAAAAAATCATCCTCCTGAATTCCCAGACCTGTAAAATATTAAGCATTTTCTGTCAGCTCAGATTTATATTTTAATTATAATGTCAATATTATTCCAATTATACTCCCACCAAAATCTATTATTTTATGCAGCAGATTATTTTGAGAGGTTCTGGGGTGACTTCCCTTGGCGAAGTCATGGCCTAGTGGTTAGAGAGTTTGACTCCTAACTCTATGGTTGTGGGTTCAAGTCTCAGGCTGGTAATACCACGACTTAGGTGCCCTTGAACAAGGCATCGAACCCCCAACTGCTCCCCATGCGCCGGAGCATAAATGGCTGCCCACTGCTCTGGGTGTGTGTTCACGGTGTGTGTGTGTGTTCACTGCTGTGTGTGTGTGCACTTTGGATGGGTTAAATGCAGAGCATGTATTCTGAGTATGGGTCACCATACTTGGCTGAATGTTACATCACATGGGTGGTACAGCCTCAAGTCTGGTTTATGTCATTTACAAATCATATTAGCAACATTTTCCCCATAGTTTGTTTTTGTTTCGTCCCTATTAATAAATGAAAGTCAAAATACAACCCGTTTTTTTACTGTTTATTATCTGCTTATTTGATCAAGACTCATATGTAATTTTATGTAACCTGGGATATTCCTTTAACATCGTCATGAACTTTCTTGAACTCTTGTCACCTCATTCATTTTATTCTTTTCTGCCCTCTCAGAGTACACACTTCCTCCCTGCATAGACTGTATGGTTAATAGATTATAACTGTTTTATATTTGTTAAATTATACCTTTAATTAAAAGCACATGCTGCTTAAACTGTTTGGCTCAGGGAGAGATGTTAAAGCTCGCTCTGCAGTGCATTACGTTCGAGCACTGCTGCAGCTTTTTAAAAGACTGCTGAACCAAGACGGCTCGTGTGTTCCTGGCTCAAAACGCACCTCTCTGTTACTCTATACTGCTCGGCCAATTACCTGCCTCATTATGTCCACATGTGGGCCAAATCTGGTACCACGTAGCAGTGAAAACCTCCTGAAATACTGTATCATGAGACTGCATTTCAGGGCCTGTTAGGTTATTCTTCAGAGAGTTACTACAGAATTTCTCTAAGATTGTTGTTTGGATACATAATTTGCTAGAGTTTTTCTGCAAATGCCACTTTAGGGTCCCTGTACCATTGATCGTTTGTCACATTGTTTCATTTAATATATTTAACTTATATTTTCCATATTGCCTAAACCAATAGCTAATTTATTTTTTTTTTCAAAATTAATTCAGTAAACAAATGAATGAATGAATAAATAAACCATATAATTCTATTCAATTATTATTAAAAATAATAAAATGATATATATGTATATATATATATATATATATATATATATATATATATATATATATATATATATATATATATATATATATATATATATGCGCAACATGCATCCATTCAGAATTTTGGCATCAGTTAGAATTTATAATGTTTTTGAAAGAAGTCTCTTATAGTTAGCAAGACTGCATTTATTTTTTTTTTTAAATACAGTAAAATAGTAATAATGTGAAGTTATATTACTATTTAATATAATTGTTTTATTAAAATATATTTTTAAATGATTTCAGCAGCCTTACTCTAGTTGTCAGTGTCACACGATCCTTTAGGAATCATTCTAGTATTTAAATTCTTTAATATTAATTCATAATAATATTTCATTCTTTTATAAATAAACTTTCATAAACAAACTCTCAAAATAACAGCATTTATTTGAAATAGAAATCTTTTGTGATGTCATGATCACTTTCACTTTAAAAATCGATTTAATGCATAGTTTGTTGAATAAACGTATTAATTTATCTGAAAAAGATGTACAGACAAACATATGAACTTTAACGTGTGTGAAAAAAAAAAAAAATCATATGCAGCTAAGGAGCAGCTAACAACTTTGATGATTGCAAATCTTCGTGAAAGCGTTCACTGCTGTCGTATTCTCTGCCCTCATTGCTTTGGCCCCGGTGAAGTGCTGTGAATTTTGTGGTGCCAACATTTGGTTCTCATAAGCAGCAACTTGCTGCATATCCTCATTAGATTCAAACTGAGAAACAAACATCAAAATCAGTTCACACCAAAGAGAAAGGCAGTAAGAAATGTAATCATTTGTAGTGTATATCCTGCACATATCAACCTAATCGCTTTCAATATAGCCTAAAAGTGTTGCTCAATTTTATGGCTTGGGTGCAAAAATGGAATGAGTTAATATCAACATAGGGAGATATTTGCTTGTGCTTTTTGTTGAACTACAGCAGTAATGCCTGATTGGTTCTTAAAGTGAAGAGAAGAGAAAATAGAAGAGAACCGTTTCAACCCAGTTTATCTTAGCTGTGTAAAAACTGAAGAATGATAGTCTTGGCGTTTGTTTTTTCTCTCTATTCTTCAAACAGAAACCATTTATTCTTTTTTGCGGTGTCTCTACAGTGCACTTGTGTTCGGGTTAAAGCACAAACAACAATGGATTTATTTATCTCTCTGTTTTGCGGCAGACTGGTTTAAATAATACTTGGCTTCTCTGTTTTCCTCACATCTTTCTCTCTGTCGCTTTTTCTTTCTTCATCCCTCCCTTATACTCCATTTTTTTTTTTTTTTTGCCTGCTCTCACTAATGACAAACAGTTAAATGGCTGTTCTGAAATGTTTGTTTTCTTGGCTCTTGCAAAAAAATAGTTTGCAGATGACAAACATGTCAAAGTTCTGCCAAGTATGATCTTCGCTTTGGCCTCTTGGTTTTGTTTAGCGCAGTCTGTCTTTGCTGTCTAACAGGCTTGAGTTTGCTTATTTGCGTTTGTTTTACTTGATGTAGACTCAGTGTGTGTGTGTGTGTGTGTGTGTGAATTTGCAACCTATGTATATGTCTAAAGGGAATGCTTCTTGCTAATTTTATGGGATACGTAATTGTGTAAAATATGCAAAATTACTTTTAACTTGGTAAAATCGTCTTGTTCAGACTTATTTTTTTGAAATAGCGAAAAACAAACAAACAAAAAACAGTGTATACACACAATAAAGTGGTAATATGATGCTTTTTAAAGATCATTATTTTGTGTATTTGGTGTAACAGAATATGCTGACATGCTTTGATGTAAAATACTGTACATTATTATAGGTCCTCTATGCCCCACCTCTCTCCAGTGCGTTGATTTTTTTAAGTCCCTCCTTCTGACAAGCGCACTAGTGCATTGTGATTGGCCGAACACCGCAAGCACTCGCCAAGATATGTAACGCCCCTTTCCATAATCATGAGCTTCATCTTTCAAAATAAATGTAAAGACTCTTTTTCATAGTTCATAATTTATGAATGAAAGGAATTCCAGTTCTTTGGGCACAGATTTGGGCCTTAATCATAACCTGGGGGCTTTTCAAGTGATTAATTATGGTAAATTAAATGATGTTGTGCATTGCACTGATTATGATGCAGATCAAATTGTAAGTGTTTAATTTGTGTTTTTGTGTTATGCTTCCCATACTAGTTGACCGATGAAGACTGACAGAGAGAATGGAAGAGAGTGAAAAATAAAGATAGACAAGGGAGAAGGAGAGTGAGAGCTAATAAGCGTATGGTGTTGTGTTGGAATCCGAGTGATAGCTCCTCTTGTAATTATCCTTATTCTCTGGCTCTCTTCCCTGCGTCTCATGTTTGAAGCACAATATGGGTTGTGTTTCTGTATCATTGATATCCAATATCACCTGAACACAGCCATTATGCAAATCACACACACTGCTAATTTATTCTTTGAAATGCTTCTTAAAATTACTAATTAAATTGCATTAATCTTTAAAAAATCTTTTTTTTTCTCAAGTACAAAAACTGTATCCAAAACTAGATGTGACCTTTCAGAAGTTAGTCAGAATTTTCTCATTTGCTCATTCAAGTAGTTCCATCAGCACTTTTCACCTCTGTTTGTTGAGAGCTCAAATAAGGAGACCACTTTGAAAGACAACCTGGACTGAACGATGAAGAAATTATGCTCGGTTTGAGAGGCCTATTAGCATTTCTATAGGATGTATTAACCACTCTCAGATCACAGCAGACTATGGCACTCTTCTGTTCAGCATATATTTCTCAATTTCAACCCATTTTGTCATATTTAAAGGAATCTGAATGTAAGCTGTTGATTTTTTTTTTACATCTGCCCCCTAGTTTACAACATTTGGCTGTGTTATTAGTTTGTGAATAAACGCCGGTTTAAGGTAACCCAGTTATGAAAGCATTGAGTCTTGCTGAAGAGCGAAAATGCTGGTAAAATAGGTTTGCAGAGTGTTAGAGGCTGATTTGAAACGGCTTGACACTTTCTTCGACATGTTAACATAAGGGAAGCAATAATTGTGTCCTATGGGTCGCTCTTACCCTCCAACGTGCCATTACCAGAGCTATTTTTTTTTTCTTGGCGTCAGTAACAGGATATGCCTTGTCAAAGAAGAAAGGGTGTTAGAATGGCTGCAAAATCCTAATGAAGGGGCCCTGTGAGAGGAGACAGTGAGAGGTTAGGGGAGAAAGCGTCGAGCTGAAATCTAGAGAGGGATCTGGGGGAACTCGAGCGCTGCTGACACAATTGCAGGAATCCAGAGCCAGCTCTTTCCTACTGAGTCAAATTAGACGCCCCCAGCACCCCCACCCCGCCCCGCCATATTTTTCTCACACCTCAACTAAAAAAGAGATCGTTTAATATCTCACAAACTTGAGAACATCATCGTAAGTCATCGGTGTGAGAGATATTTTTATAGTAGATCTTTATGGAATCTGCAGACCGTAGGAACTCTGTCGGAAACTATAGATTTCTATCAAAATGCCTGTTATTCACAAAATTTGACATGTCGGAATTTGAATTCTTCTTTGCCTGTTAGTAGTCTCTTTGTTGTTGTTTTTTTTCTAATTATAATTTAGCATTTTATATAAATATAATTTAAAATAGATAGATTTTTTTTTTTAAACAATTCAATGCTTTCGACTAATTTGTTTTCAACTAATCTATTCAACAGATATTCTGAAAAAAGATTTATGTACAGATTTGATTGTTTTACCCTCGTTCCAGATCCATACATTAATATTAATGTATTAATATTAATTTATGGCTCCTGTTCTCGAGTCAAGCCCAGGATGGGCTCCTGTTCTCGAGTATAGCTCATGGAGGGCTCCCGATCTCCAGTTCAGCCCAGGAAGGGCTCCTGTTCCCCAGTTAAGCCCATGGTGGGCTCCCGTTCCTGAGTTTAGCCCAGGAAGGGCTCGCGATCCCCAGTTCAGCCCAGGAGGGGCTCCCGTCCCCAAGTATAGCCCATGGAGGACTCCCGATCCCCAGTTCAGCCCAGGAAGGGTTTCTGTTCTGTTCCCCAGGGATGGCTCCTGTTCCCCTTTTAAGCCCAGGGAGGGCTAAAGATCCCCAGTTAAACCCAGGGAGGGCTCCTGATTCCTCCAGCCCCAGAGCTCTCCAGATCTGCCATGGCAACCCGAACTGACTGCTCTGCCATGGCTTCCTGATCCTTCCTGATCCTCCAGGGCACCCCCCCCCCCCCCCTCCCTGATGGAATTGTTATGGTGCAGGATGCACCATCCGGGAGGGGGGCAATCTGCCACAAGTTTGTTCCAGTTTTCCTTATTTGGCCGTGGTCCTGTCCTCAGTTCTATTAGTTATAAGTGTTCCCTGTTTAGTTGATTTGGTTCCAGTCCCATTATTTAATTCATTTGTTCCCAGGTGTGACCCATTGTGTTATCTGTTTAAAAAGTGTTCCCTGCATTGAGTTCTGTCTGCTGTTAAATGTTAAATGTCTTAGATATCGTTTAGTTCCTGCATCTCCTCACTCCTTCTCAAGTGTAACGTGACAGTAAATCGCAACCATTTTAATATTTATATTCTATTTCTTGGCTATATTTTTACAATTAAGTTTTTTTTTTCTTTAAAAATTGTGTACCTGTTTGATTTTTAATCATAGTTTAGTGATCATTTTAAAAAATGCCTTTTTTTTTATTTATGCAGAAATAATACAAAACTTCCATCAAATAGGTTTGAATAATTCTTAAGTATAGTTCAATTTAAAATATGTATGGATTATTCAAATCAATTTGATGGAATTTTACTAGAATTACATTGCATTAAAAAGCCAGTTTCTTTTTTGTTGTTATCATTTTTTATAATTGTAATTATTATTATTATTTTTTTAAACAATTCAATGCTTTTTATAGGATTGTGAGGGCAATGGTAAAATTATTTCAGCTAACTTGATCATGTTTTCATGTCATTTAAAGGTATTCAAATCAATTCCACAGGTATTTTGGAATTTGCAGATATGGAATCGATCAAACAAACAATATAATTTCAGCATAGAAAACAGTAGAGCCTACATGAGCCACAGGTTCCCACTGGGAGGCAGATGAGATGCTGCAGAGAGTCGTGTGTGTCAGTCATGTCGATGAGGCCTGTAAATACAGTTATTCTCAGAGGTGAATTATTACATAAGTGCCTGAGTGTTTACATAAATAGCCCCGATAGCAGTCGAGAGTTGCAAGAAGTGTTGCGCGAACAAGCTCACTCATACTTATACTGAGAAAACAGTGAGAGAAAGAGAGGACAGGCTCGCAGATACGCACTCCAATTCCAAGTCCTTGATGTCTGAGAGCAATACAAACACACTGTCTAAATATTATGGGAGCACTTTGTGAAGAAACAGAGGGGAAATACATTCTTCTTGTTCCAGCTGTGTCTTAACCCCTGGTGGTGTGAGCTTAATTGTTAACACTGTAGCTAAAGAATAGACGAATTAAGCCCCCTTTGAAAACATTAATTGAATTAGGAGGGCTGGAAGCTGCAAAGCATTCTTTAATGAGACAGCGTGCTAACATGAAAGATGCTCTTAGCCAAGGTCTTTTCTACTTAAAGCCTGTCAGATGTTTTCAAGACGGCTTAAGAGCGAGCAATAGAGAAGGAAAGAGATGAGTATGAAAGAGGGTTTGACAGAATGGGATTTCCTGGCAGGCAGAGGTGTAAGTGGAACTGAATGCTTGGGAAAAGTTAGAATTTGGAAAAGTGTAGAAGAAGGTATCTTAGGCCATATTTACACTGCAGGTCTTGATGCCCAGTTCAGATTTTCTGAGTATATCTGATTTTTGATGACCAGCTTACATCTTCTTTTAATTAAAAATGACCCATGTCTGATATCTGCATTTAAACGATGCATGGTGAAACAACCCAAGGTAGATGTACTCACCCGGAAACAGGTTTGCCACGTCTGCCACTTACAGTACACGGCAGATTCAAATGCATGTATTCCGATTCATATAAGATTTAATTCCACATGTAAACAAGGCCTAAATCCAATCAGAGACTTTCGGAATCCATGTGTTTTTTTCCTCCTTTCACTTTCATGGGTCACATCTGATCTGTGCTGCATAAGAGGAAAAAAAAATCGGAATTGGGTCACTTGAACCATGTAATGTAAATGTAGCCTTAAAGTCTTCCTTCCAAATTGGAAACTCACTGAGAGCTGACCGCGAAGGGCCCTGGGCCCTTTACTATGTAAAGCACAAGCTGATCACAATGGCACCTGGGCCCCTCAGCTTATATAGAACAATCAAACCACTAGGGTCCCCGGGTCTTTCAGCTCTTACAGTACAAGCTGCCTACAAGGGCCAATGGGCCCCACCAGCACATACAGCACAAGCTGACCACAAGAACCCATGGGACCCCAAAGCAAATACAGCACAAGCTGACGAATAAGGGACTTAGCCCTCTTGCCATATACAGCAGCATGAGTTGACTAAGATCCCTGGCACCTCAGTATATATGACACAAGCTGACCACTAGGGGCCCTGGGCCTTTCAAAACATATAGCGCAAGTTGGTCTCTAAGGCCCCTGACTACTGTTAGTTAGTTTAGTTGTCTAATATTAGTGTACCAAACCCTAAAGCCAACTCACCCTTGCCATAAATTAGACTAGAGGTATTGGCAGTAGAGAGGGATTGAGGGTCTTCCAAAGATGTGTGCCCAGGGCCCTCATGGGACCATAAGCCAGCCTCGGTTTCACTCTGCCCTCTTTTTTATAGCAGTGATATCACTGTTGAATTTGGGGAATCGACTATCCCATAACAACCTCTGAGCTGTTAAAACTAAGTGTGTGTGTGTGTGTGTGTGTGAGAGAGAGAGAGAGAGAGAGAGAGAGAGCTCTCTCCTAATCTAATAAAGTGCTCTCTGCCAGTAGTGTCTCACAATAAGCCTGAGGTGCTTTGCTATCGCAAAAGAAAAAGCGACGAAAATCAATAGCGATTTATAATTTACAATGGCAGAGGCCTGGCCACTTTTTTATGGCCTCCATTCTAGGCACTAAATATTGCATGAGAGGCGCACATGTATGTGGTCAAGGGAGTCGAATTGGGCAGAAATTCCTCCCTGGGGTCGGAGGTGAGTGTGTGAAGAGGTTTTAGATTGATAGCTGAAAGCTGTCAAAAGATGTCCCTCAGTGGCCAGTGCTCACGCAAGGCTTTTGATCAGGTCTGTGACAGGTCATCAAGAACCTCACGTGAATGCTTATTGCTTGTGAGGAGTCAGATTGGTTTCTTCTGGTGCTGGTGTCTGCACAATAGCGATGAGGCAATCATCATAGGCTATTAAAAGAGTTACACAATCACACTTAAACACATGCTTTTGATTCTCTAAGGCTTCATGCTTCATCTCATATCTGCTTTGTTTACGTTTATTTGTATTTTTTATGCTTTCATACACTGGACGTGCTATTGAATTATTTTATGTACTGTACGGCATGAGCATATGTGTACTGACTGTATACATACAGTATGTATCAATGCCTTAAGAACCCAATTCTTAATTCCCTAGTTTAGGTGGCTGTTGGAACCAAACCCTATATATAAACCCTATATAAGCCCTATATAAGATACGTTTACAACCACCTAGCAACATCTAAGCAACCACTGACAACACCAGAGGTGTCCAATCCTGCTCCTTTAGGGTCATCTTCCAGCACAGTTTATCTTTAGCCCTAATCAAACATACTTGAACCAGATAATCAAGATCTTGAGGATCACTGGAAACTTTTTAAAAGTGTCCTCCCAACCACACACGACACCTTAGCAACTGTATAGCAGCATCCTAGCAACACTTTAACGACCACCCATAGAACACCCTAGAAACCTTCTACCAACTGATTAGAAGTGTCCTGGCTACCACACAAACCATCCTGGAAGCCACCTGAAACACCGTAACAACAACCTAGCAAATGCAACCAACTAGCAGCCAGTCACCTAACAACATGCTAGTAACCACCCATAATCCTCTACCAACAGTATATCCGTGTCATGGCCACCCAAGTATGCCTCACACATCCAGAAAAATGAAGTCAAAACATTCTGACCACCATCTGGTGGCTGGCAGTAGTATAGGTCATAAACCCTGCCCTCTCCATGTAAACCAGGGTTCCTCAAATCTTGTCCTGCAGGGCCAATGCGCCGCAGGGTTTAGCTCCAACTCTGATCAAACTCACCTACCTGTGATTTTGTCATGATCCTGAAGACACTGATTGGCGTGCTTAATTGTGTTTGATTAGGGTTATAGCTAAACTCTGCAGGAACGTGGATCTTGTGGGCCAGATTTGAGGATCCCTGATGTAAACCAATGAGACGTGAGCCAAATTAAAAAGAAAAATTACATTTCAAAGAAATTTTGGTTTCCATAATTTTAAGTGTTCGTTTTTTTTTCTAATAGGTTTGCTTGGTCACACTCTAATTTGGGGACCAATCCTCACTATTAACTAACGATTATCTACGACTTTGGCCTCAATATACTCCTAATTTGCTGCTTTTTAATAGTCATGCATGTGAGATATTGGCTTCTCTTTTCTACAGTGGGAAGAAGTGGAGACACGTTGTCGATCTTTTTTTTTTTTACAGTGTATGACGAGAAAGCATCACTCATTTGTGTGTTATATGTGACAGCACCTCCATCTGACAAGCCCTTATTGATTTTTAGGGCTCCTGTGAACTGGACTGACCAGCCCTGTGGCCAACTTTACAACACATTTATGGGGCCACGGAGAAGCCCTGTCGCCTGCCAAAAGTGTCTGTGTGACAGAATCTGTGGAAAGGAAATCAATCCCTTCACATCTTGACCATTTCAACCTGAACATCATCAAAACCCTCTTTTCCCTCAGCAGTCCTCCCGTCTTTGCATTATTTGCATGATTTTACACAACAACAAGGCGTCACGTGTAAGGTAACACATGCAAGTGCTGAAAAACATCCCGCATTTGCACTCGCTCACTCCCTTTCGTGCGCACACATGGGATCTTGACTGGCACTCGTCTCTGGGGAGCGAGATTCTCACAGCTGCGCCCCGCGACTGCTAGAACCTGGGCACGTTTCATATCGCCCGCTTCAAAAACAACAGCTCAATGTTGATCCCTCAAGTCTAGCATAAGGTGTGTGTTGATGAGGCTACGCAAACAATTCCTAAATTGGAGGCTGTTCGCTTTTATTCAGTGTGTGTGTGTGTGTGTGTGTGTACATCACGCCTCAGGTGACATGTCTCCATGGCGACTTCCGGCCTTGATAGAGAAAAAAACAATTAGTGGGAAAGCTGTTGATTGGTTTGAGGCAGTAATTAACGCAGGTGATGTTAATTAGGTCCCAAGAAACTAGTTACGCTGCTTGGGAAAGCATGCAAGTGTCTGTGTTTGTGCATGCGTGTGCGTATGAACATGGAAAAGTACCAGATAAAAAAAAAAGGGAAAAGCTTCTAATATTATTCTTTGATACTTTATTGCTGGTGAAAGTTGCAGAGGATTTTAATATGCATGCAGGGTCCTTTGTGAATGACGCTTGGCATTGGGAAGTAGAATAATTGAACTCGGCTGATTATGAAAATGGGGACAACCTGAACAGAGATGTGTTCCTGTCATTGGTGAAAGAGAGGGAGATGATATGGATTAAAGGTCATTTAATGTGTTTGCTTAAATTTAAGAGCTTATATTGTGCCTTCCAACTTCCAGGTTAGCAGCAGTGTTTCCCATTGTCTTTTGTTCAATTTGCAGAATCTTTTTACTGACAGACAGCCTACTGACCCCCTCATGTCAAAACAGCATTGGACTTCACTGACTTTCATTGAATAATAATAATAATACAAAATAAATAAATAAATATATATATATATATATATATATATATATATATATATATATATATATATATATATATTTCAAAAAGTGTGTGTAAATTATAATATTTTTAACAATTTACAGGATAATTAATCCCTTTAACAGAAAAATAAGACAATTGCCAACCAGAACATCCTCTTTACATTTTCATATGACCTCCTGAAATCACAATAATGCTGAAAATATTATTTGCTTTGTACAGTTTGATTCATTAGCTGTATGGTGGTATTTCGGATCTTATAGAGAACCTCGGCCAGCCTTTGTGAAGTTTCTGAGATGTATTTGAGAGCAGCAAAGATCACCTTTGCGGAGTGTTGTGCCGGAGTAGTTGTTGTGCTGTGTGAGGCTTGCACAAACATCAGGCAGCTCTTTATTCCCTTCAGAGACTTCACTGTTCAAAAACAGCACGAGTGAGGAAAACAAGGTGGAGACACACACACATATTCGCTCTCTGAGATGACTGATATCGCCCACGAGGGCCAAGATGTTCGTATTGGACTTCATTTTCGTATACTTTGTTTTCTTAAATGTTCTACTAATGTTGAAGCTAAAATTAAAATGCATGATTAGCTGCTATAAATAAACACTATGATGATTAATAATAAATCAATTAATTATATATAATAAATTAAGCAAATGGATGGATTTTATTCATTATTTTATTTAACTACCAATATTGAGGTACATTACCATTCAAATGTTTGGGGTCAGTATTTATATATTTATTTTAAGAAATTAAGACTTTTATTCAGAAAAGATGCATTAAACTTATTATCATTATTATTTTTTTAATGACACGAGGTGACATTTATAATGTTACAAAACATTTATATTTAAAAAAAAAAAAACTAAAAAAAAAAGTTAATCAGCATGTTAGAATGATTTCCCAAGCATCATGTGACACTGAAGCCATCACAGGAATAAAGTACATTTTAAAATCTATTAAAACTAAGAATATTTTACAATATTACAGTATTTTTAATCAAATAAATGCAGCCATCTTATAAAAACATCAAAAAGTCTTACAGACGAACCGTAGCATAAAGTTCAACCTTTCTCAGAAAAAGGTATTTAAATACTTTCTTATGACACTTAAATTGCAAAGCCATTAAAATTAACAGTATACACAAGATTGAAATGTTATGATGTAATATGAAAGGAAAAAATTACCTTACCTTTGTCTTCTTAACTTTGGATGAAATATTTGTCATAATCTGCAGACTCTTGTAGTACCGCAGCAGCCCTCTTGAAGAGCTGTGATCTACTGTAAAGTCAAAATATAAGATAAACTCATAATTCTGACAATTTTTTTTTAATTACGAGTTTATATCTCGCAATTCTGACTTCATAATATGCAAGGGTGAGCTATAAATTCAGAATTGCAAGGTATAAACTCATAATTCTGACATTTTTTCTCTGAATTATGAGTTAATTCTGATTTTATAACTCCCAGTTCTGAGAAATAATGTCAGAATTGAAATATACAGAATTGAGATATAAAGTACGGAGCCCCTCACATGACACGCAGGAAAAAAATATAAATCTAAATTGTGTGCATGATTTACTAATTTGTTCCCTCAATGTACTAAAACGTGCACAGGATTACTATAGCGTTCCCTCGATTTACTATTGCGTTCACTCGTTTTATAAATTGTGCGCATGATTTACTAATTCGTTCCCTAGATTTGCTAAATTGTGCGCACAATTTCAAGCGAAAGCAATAGTAAATCGAGGGAACGCAATAGTAATCGTGTGCACGTTTTTGTAAACTGAGGGAACTAATTAGTAAATTGTGTGCACAATTTATTTATTTTTTCTTATTTATTTTTTATTTTTTTGGAAATGCCAGTTTATATCTCGCAATTCTGATTTTATATCTCGCTATTCTGACTTTATAACTTGCAACTGCAAGTTTGTATCACGCAATTTTGACTTTATAACTCACAATTGTTAGTTATAAAGTCAAAATTGTGAGTTACAAAGTAGAATTGTGAGATACTGGGGGAAATGGGCTTCCATAATAAAGTTAGGATTAATAATAATAATAAAAAAATTTATGAATGATTTTGAATGAAGACATGTTTGGTAGCTCACCATCTCGGTTTTCTGTAAATCTTGCATTATTAGCATTAGCAACTTGACACACTTTTTGATCTGTTTTCATACAGTCCAAACTGCCGCATGGTGTGTTTGTCAACTCATGTTTTTTTTTAAATACATCTGTTCTGTTATCACCATCCTCTTTCTAGAATATGTGTTTATATTGACTGGACAATTAAGCAGTCCTCATTACATGAATATGTGATAGTTGTCACAGTATTATCCTCCTTCTTGTAAGAGCATCTACAACAGATCGCCAGCATGCCAACTTGGCATGGATCTTAACGGTGCCAACATTATGCCTTGAAGGGATTGACGTTTGCGTTACAGAGTTTTCCTGTCACTTATCAATATTTTCTGCAGCAGAGGTGGCTCATCTCTGATCACCGCTGGAACGCTAATTAAAAGGAATGATGCTGTCTTGAAGAGAGCAGTTTTAAGACAGAGTCCTGACCGTATCTCCTCTCTTTCATTCAAGCCATGAAGAGTTTTTTTTTTTTTCAGAAAGAAAAGCAGTTTGCCAGTAACAAAAGAGTTCTTGTGCAGCAGGATATAAATAATTCTGAGGATGTTCAAGAAACATTGAAGGAAAGACAGATGGTCTCGTAAATGAAACTTTAGAAACTTTAACTTTATGGATCTCTGCGATATTTTCCTCTTTACTGTAGATTTACAGTGCTTGGTGAAGTCATCTCATCCAAAGAAACATCGTTGTGTATTTTCTCATTAATATTCATAGGTATTTGTTTGCAAAGTGTAAACAAACATTTTCTTTAGATTTGAATGTAAACTGACATTGATCAATATTGATTGATACATGCAGAAATGCGGTCATAGAATATGACAGAATATGTATATGGTTTTGGATAGTTTTTTATTTGATTTTGGTAAATATTTGTCGTCCAATTTTTAATACAAAACTTAATCAATGACTGACATTAATTCAGTTTTATATGAACTTTAGCGTTTTTTAAATTACAACTTAAATAGTCATTATAAAGTAGTACACAGGGTTCATGTTGGTATTGTATATATAAGTGTCTATTCTATCTAAGTGTCCTACACATCATGAATGTGTATGTAAAAATACTAAAAAGGCCATGTTGATGATGTATATTCTTCATGCAATCTAAAGATAAGCATATTCATTTTTTTGTATCAGATTGACACTTTGATGATATATATATATATATATATATATATATATATATATATATATATATATATATATATATATATATATATATACATATATATATATATATATATATATATATATATATATATATATATATATATATATATATATATATATATATATACATACATTGACATATATATTGGTCTAGTATTAACAACATTGGTTGTGGTAATAAGTATTTGAAGGCCGAAGCACTTTGAGGTGTCAGTCACAATTTAAAATTTTGACCTTTTAGCATTCCACAGTACTGCCTTTGCTACACTGCATGTTTTAGCCATTTTAGGCAAATTTTACAGGAATGCTAAGGGGTTAAATCTATACATAGCATAAAAACATTTTAAAGCTCGAAAAACAAGCATAAAGGCAGAAGGTTTGTAACAAACTACAATTTTTAATTTTTCAAAGGCAACATTGCTGGCATTTGTCAATGCAAATCTCTCCTCCAAGATTCTGTTAGGGCATTGTAGTTACTAACAGTTTCACTCTAAGTCTATGGGATAGTTATCACACATCAGGCTTTCCTCAACAAGCTTATAGTTCTCATTCGTGACCATAAAACATATGATGAAGGATGAACTACACTGTGAAGTTTAATAGGGTTAGAGTTATATTCTCACCTAGTATGAGCGATGGTAACAGTGATGCTTTTCTTAGCAGGCACTACTAATAATTCAGTTTCAGTTCTTCAGTCGTTTGACTACTTGTTACAGGTCTATCAACAAGACAACTTTATATCTGGTACTCTACGCATTGTGGTCCTGTTAGAAAAGATTTTAAGAACAAATACGATGCCAAACCAGGTACACCTGAATGTGAAATACTTGACAAGTCTGCCTTCTCAAATCCTTTATCTTTGTCAAACCACTTCTTTCATTTAAGATCCTGTGAGAGGGAACAAAAATTAGGCGAAGGCAAGGCAGCTAGCGGGAGTGTTTCATTTTGTCTGATGGTGGGAGCACGGCATCTGCTCCTGCGTGAGTCCACGCCACAGTCAGGGAGCTGTCAGCCTTCTCCAGTGTAATGTGTGCATGTTTATATGACAGATGCAACATGCATAAACACACACAAACACACACACACTTTCTCTTCAGACTTCTGCAGTCACTGATACCTGTCATGACCCTCTCCGAGTTTCACAATGACTTGAAACGAAACGTTTTTCCTGCTGCTGTAAAACACACTGTTGGCAGAGAGGAGGAGGAGGCCCTTTTATTAACAGGAATTTGGGCTTGCTGTCACATATCATCCTTCACCAGGAACCTGAGCAAAGAGGAGAGGGAGAAGCACGTAGAGTGCAAAACGGGACGAGAGAGCAGTTTCACTCCGTTTTCCCCTCTCTCTCTCAAAAGACATATAAGGTGCAAGGTGTCAGCAGTATCATCATTATATGGAGTGCAGCTTAATCTTGCTGATGCTTAAGATAAATGGCTAGCGGTTCATATCAAGCCAGCTCGGCGTATTAGGACATATAGAATATTTTTGTCCGTGCGCCTCAGCATTTCTCGCTATATGATTCTGTAATGTGCGCTGAGCTACCTGAAGTACTGAGCAAGCATGTACGGCTGTACCCACGCCGATGCCTATTTTTGGAGTGCCTAGTAGAGAATTTTATGTGCCGTACAGTCAAGTTCCTCTTGTTATGCTCAGCAGCGGTGCCTTCCTAGAAACAAATCTCAATTAGCAGGGCTGGATAGGCCTCTCTCTCTTTCTCGCTCAGACTTCGTCCGTTATTTCCACTAAGAAGGTTGCAACGAGAACAACATTTCCTTCTTTGCAAACAACATGGCCGGCAAGCTTTTGCATGCAGCAGTAATAATTAGATCTGCCCTAATGAGCCACCAAACACACACGCAGATGCACACACATGGTGTAATGAGCAAGCAATAAACAGGGCTGTGGCAGAGGGTGTAACGTGCATTCCTGGATCTGGAATGGACACTTTTAAATGGATAGTTCATCCTGAAATGCAAATTCAAATCATTTGCTGACCCACAGGTTGTTACAAAATCAAATGACATGCTAAGAAAAGTTGTAAAAATATATGGCGCAATGTACTGTGTTAAATATAAGGGAACTTTCTTTAATGATTCACATGTGTTTTACACTTTTTTTCTTCTTTTTTTATATATTTTTAATTTCTCATTGCATCGTGTTGTATTTTAGGGTTTAAGGAAACATCTGTAAAAATTTCCTGGCAAAATAAATAAAATAAATAATAATAATAATAAACTAGCTACTTTCAGTTTTTCTATATACATATAGCCTATATTCTTCTTTTTTTATATATTTTTAATTTCTCATTGCATCGTGTTGTATTTTAGGATTTAAGGAAACATCTGTAAAAATTTCCTGGCAAAATAAATAAAATAAATAATAATAATAATAAACTAGCTACTTTCAGTTTTTCTATATACATATAGCCTATATTTTCTTACAGTGTTCTGTACATGGAACTCAAAAGTAGAGATTTTGAAGAATGTCCTGGTTTCTCTTTTTAATATGTGACCATGGACCATTTTATTTATTTATTTATTTTTTATTATTTTTTTTGTGGCTATTGCAAAAAATATACCCCAGCAACTTAAGACTAGTTTTGTGGTCCAGGGTCACATATAATGAAAGTGAATGGGGACTTGGCTTGCCAAGTTATATAAAAAAGCATCATAAAAGTAGTCTGTATGCTTTTTCTGAAGTCTTGCAATAGCTTGACAAACAAACTGAAATTCAGTCAATGAAAATAAAAATCTTCCCCTCATCTGTAGATCTAAAATCAAATATGGCACCATTGATGTCATTTTTTTCATATGTCAAATAAAGCTCAGAAATGGCTCGAGAACACTTGAAATACAGTGAAAAGGTCATATTTGATTTATTTATTTTTGGTCATCATTCACTTGGAAAAGACAAATGGAACCAAATGGATCAGAGCGGCCACTATATTGTTCAAAAATTATTATTTTTTCTTTCTTTTCTTTTTTTCATGGAAGGAAAAAGTCGTATGGTTTTAGAATATGAATGTGAAATCGTATGGTTTGGGTACTAATGGCACACCTGCAATATATTGGGCTGATTGTACAGTCCTCCATATGGTCAATCTTGGACATGGAGTTTGTTTAGGCTTTTGGATCAAAGCAGGATGAAATGAAACATGCAAATGCATAAACACACATATGCACTCAAGTCGTACTGCATATCATAATGATCTCACACACACACGCATGGACTCATTTGAATGTAAGAACACACACTAAATAGGGGTTGATAAAAGGCAGCAGGACTGTGTTTTCATATTTACGGTTTCAATAATTAAAGTGCATAAATTTGTGGGCTGCTTTAGTTCTGATTAATTATTCATTAACAACATGTTAATTGCATCCGCTTTCTGAATATTTAACAAAATGCAAAAACAAAAGGGGAAAAGGGAATGAGCTCTGCATCAACGTTATGAATATTCAAGAAGTTAATGAACAAAAGCCGAGAACAGAACAGAAACAAAGATGCGTTTTGAGGGAGGAATTTAGCATCCTGGGCAGGATTACGCCGTTTGAAAGATAAGTAATCTCCAAGATGACGTTCGGCATTTCCATAACAATCGCGGAAAAGAGAGAAGAGAGATAGAGATGGACTCAAAGATGAGCACTCGTCATATGAGCCGTATTCAAAGTGGCTTCAGAGTTGAAGGTGACCTGAAATCTCTGGGGTAAAATACGAATAAGAAAGTGTTGAACTACCCCCAGTATGGTTCTATAAGTGTAAAAACATACTTAGAATATATATATATATATATATATATATATATATCTATCTATCTATCTATATATATATATATATATATATATATATATATATATATATATATATATATATATATATATATATATATAACCCTGAAACATTATATTTCAGGTGAAAATAAAGTTAGTAAAACTTTGTAAGAACAACATCAGAAAATTTACATTTCTATATCCTTAGAATATATATATAACTTTCAAATAATGTTTTATTTTGAGTGGAGGACATTTTTAAGGAACCTTTAAATAACTTCATAGTCTTGGACATTGTAACATTCATAAAATATAAAAAAATTAATGTTCAAATAATTTATTTTGCATGAAAATAACATTAATAGAACATGTTTTTGCAACCTTTAAATAATGTTAGAATCACAGCAAGAAAACTGGACACCAACATTTTAGAAACATTTGAAAACAATGTCACCACAATGTTTTTAAAACCTAACTATATTAACATATTAATTTAATTACAATTAATAACAACAATTAATAAAGTACATTTTGAAGATCGGATCAGGTAGAACTGTATGCTTTAACTGTAAAAAGGCAAAAAACGTCATTACAGCCTATAGCGCCTACAAGGAGTGTGGGTGAAAAATATCAAATATTCTTAGAAACTTAATGCAGCTTAATTCCTGAGTTCATTTTTAGTGCTCATCCCTCAGGCTGTAGGAGAAGAGGACAGGAGGAGACCCATCAGGGATGACACCCCGTATAAACACATTAACTGCCGCACTAGAGCGCTAGAGTAGCCTTCTTTCAACAAGCTCATTAGTGTCACTTAATTAAAACGGCAGCTTTTGACTTTGATGCAAGAGGAAGCCATGGTAAAAAGGTGCCCATTATGGAAGTGGAGCACACACAGACACGTAGCACGCATTTACGTAAAATTACAGCAATGGCTTTGAAGGAAAGAATGATGCAGCATGCTGGGAAACAAGGAGAAGCAGAATTAAAAAAGAGGCAGTTTTTCTGCTGATGGATTGCGGTACATTGTAATAGACCCGAATTATACCTGTTTCTTGCAACTTGCATAAAACCTTATTAAATGCACAGCAACTTCACTGTAAAAAGTTTAACTATTATTTACTCAATTTTTTTGGTGAAACATTTTTACACTCAAAAAAATTGAGTAAATTTTAAAGCTGTGAAATCAATGAAATATACTGTTTAAATTGAGTAATTGTAAGTAAAAAAATTAAGTAAATCTGAATAACTGAATAACTTTATATGAGAAATAAAATTAATTAGATATAATCAAAATTATAAAACACCACAACTGTAATTCTATGTAAAATAAACAAAAAATATTGAGTAGATATAATTGAAATATTGTATGAAATTTAACCAAACAAATGTGCTATGTTTACTACATGTAAAAGTGAATTTAACTTAATATTGGACTATAAATGATCAAAATGTTGCATTCACTTTTTTTTTTTACACCATTTACCCTTTACAATTAATATAATAAAACCAAATAAAGAAAGAAACACATTTTTTATTAAACATTTATTTATCAATTAAACATCAGACAAAGTCTAAAATCAACCTTTGAAACATTTTATCCATTTTAATATTCCAGTAGATTGCAAAAATTAAAAACTGTAAAGCAGCCATAAGGGAAATGATAAAACCTTATGAAACATTTCATCCATCTTAGTATTCAAGTAGATTACATGTAAAATATGATAGCCGTAAGAGAAATGACATCTTACTTTGTTCCTGGTGCATACCAGCCATTTGCAGTCACACTCATTACCACTCATTAAACCATAAAAAAACAACAACACTTACATCAATATTAAAGGGACAGTTCACCCAAAAAGATGATGTTGTCATAATGTACTCGCCCTCAAGTTGTCCCAAACCTGTACGAGTTTCTTTCTTCTGTTGAACACAAAAGATATTTTAATGAATGTTTTAATGAATGTTGGTTAACAGACCATTGCCATTGACTTCCATGGTAGGAAAAAAAAAAAAAAAGGCTACTATGCAAAGTCAATGGCAACCTTTAACTGCGTTAACCAACACTCTTTAATACTTGGCTGAATGTCACGTCACTTCACTTAAAATATCTTTTGTGTTCAACAGAAGAAAGAAACTCGTACAGGTTTGGGACAAATTGAGGGAGAGTAAATTATGACAACATCATCTTTTTGAGTGAACTATCCCTTCAACAGAATTAATCCAATAACAGAAACACTTCCATCAGGAATATCCATTCTGTGGGATGATCATGAACCACTACTGTGCAAGAAGATAATTTTTTAACCTCTGAACATTAACAGAGAGTTTTGGAGGATCCAGCTCAAGTGAGTACAGGTCTTTCTCAAAAAATTTGTATATTATGATAAAAGTTCATTATTTTCCATAATGTATTGATAAAAATTAAAATTTCAGATATTTTTGATTCATTGCACAACAACTGAAATAGTTCAGGTCTTTTATTGTTTTAATAGTGTTGATTTTGGCATACAGCTCATTAAAACCCAAAATTCCTATCTCAAAAAATTAGCATATCATGAAAAGGTTCTCTAAACGAGCTATTAACCTAATCATCTGAATCAACTAATTAACTCTAAACACCTGCAAAAGATTCCTGAGGCTTTTAAAAACTCCCAGCCTGGTTCATTACTCAAAACCGCAATCATGGGTAAGGCTGCCAACCTGAGAAGGCCATCATTGACACCCTCAAGCGAGAGGGTAAGACACAGAAAGAAATTTCTGAACGAATAGGCTGTTCCCAGAGTGCTGTATCAAGACACCTCAGTGGGAAGTCTGTGGGAAGGAAAAAGTGTGGCAAAAAACGCTGCACAACGAGAAGAGGTGACTGGACGGAAGAGGAAGATTGTGGAGAAGGACCGATTCCAGACCTTGGGGAACCTGCAGAAGCAGTGGACTGAGTCTGGAGTAGAAACATCCAGAGCCACCCTGCACAGGCGTGTGCAGGAAATGGGCTACAGAGAAGCAGCACTCGACTGTGGCTCAGTGGTCCAAAGTACTTTTTTCGGATGAAAGCAAATTTTGGATGTCATTCGGAAATCAAGGTGCCAGAGTTTGGAGAAAGACTGGGGAGAAGGAAATGCCAAAATGCCTGAAGTCCAGTGTCAAGTACCCACAGTCAGTGATGGTTTGGGGTGCCATGTCAGCTGCTGGTGTTGGTCCACTGTGTTTTATCAAGGGCAGGGTCAATGCAGCTAGTTATCAGGAGATTTTGGAGCACTTCATGCTTCAATCTGCTGAAAAGCTTTATGGAGATGAAGATTTCGTTTTTCAGCACGACCTGGCACCTGCTCACAGTGCCAAAACCACTGGTGAATGTTTACTGACCATGGTATTACTGTGCTCAATTGGCCTGCCAACTCTCCTGACCTGAACCCCATAGAGAATCTGTGGGATATTGTGAAGAGAAAGTTGAGAGACGCAAGACCCAACACTCTGGATGAGCTTAAGGCCGCTATCGAAGCATCCTGGGCCTCCATAACACCTCAGCAGCGCCACAGGATGATTGCCTCCATGCCACGCCGCATTGAAGCAGTCATTTCTGCAAACGGATTCCCAAAGTATTGAGTGCATAACTGAACATAATTATTTAAAGGTTGACTTTTTTTTTGTATTAAAAACACTTTTATTTTTATTGGTCGGATGAAATATGCTAATGTTTTGAGAATTTGGGGTTTTCATGAGCTGTATGCCAAAATCATCAGTATTAAAACAATAAAAGACCTGAAATATTTCAGTTGGTTTGCAAGGAATCTAAAATATATGAAAGTTTCATTTTTATCATTACATTATGGAAAATAATGAACTTTATCACAATAAGCTAATTTTTTGAGAAGGACCTGTATTTGTGGGTCTTGGGATATCTCAAATCCAATGCATCGTGACTCCCAAAAGATAGCAGCAGGCTCTGCTGAGATTCCCAAGACTGCGGAGGACAGTGATGCCCTCAATCACAACTCCTACATCGCTGACTGCCCCATCATTGTCCCGAAGGATGTCGATTTTTATGACCTCCTCTGCCAACTCTGCGTGTACGAAGACGGGTAGATCAGCTGAACCCTACAGGCAAATTTTAAAGATAACTGGTTAGAGCTAACATTCAAACCTGAATGTTACAAGAAAGCGACAAATACACAAAACAAATAGCACCTGAAGAAGCAAACATTCTGTTGGACCATATGATAGGTAAAATCTCAAACAAAGTTTACTAGGGGGAGGAGTTGCAAAAATTAACAGCATTCTTCTTAACAAGAGGACAGGTTAATTTTCTACATAGGGACATTTATTTTTAACAATAAACCTAAAAGAAAAATGAAAAGAGACCAACTGCGAGCTTCTATGCTTTAAATCAATGCTATAGGCTTTTATTGAGGTCCGCATTATTTCAACCAATTTCTTTATAAACATGTTTAATATTTAAGTAAAATGACTAATGGTTTTGAAACAAAAAAGCTTGTTTAATTGCACTACTTGAAAAAAAAAATATGCATTGCATTAACCCTCACACTCAACCCTTAACCCTCTAAATAATTCTGTGGCTTAGTAAATATTACAATAATATTTAACTTTATGAACTTAATAAAATCTCTGAATATTATACGATTGTAAATGTGTACCTTGAAATGCAATGTAGTTGCTTTGGATAAAAGCGTCTGCCAAATGCATAAATGTAAACATATAATAATTGACTAAAAATACAACAGTTAATTTTATCTAAAATGTACAGTTATATTTTATCTTTTTTTTCCACTAAAACAATTTAGTATTTGACTAACAAATAGTTTATTTATAATACACATAATATATTTGTGAAATTTCTATCAAACTATTTAAGGATGCAAAATTAAACTGATCTGTTTCAGGGAACAAAAATATTACTTTAATTAAAATTAAAACAATGTACCCCTCCCCCAGCCTCCGCTGTCCTTCAATACCCACTAGGTCTGGATTTGTTTTGAAACAGCTGCGGTGACTGGAGTAATGGAATGAAAATTCGGCTTTAATGTATGTATGTATGCATGTATGTACGTATGTGTGTATATATATATATATATATATATATATATATATATATGTATGTATGTATGTATGTATGTATGTATGTATGTATGTATGTATGTATGTATGTATGTATGTATGTATGTATGTATGTATGTATGTGTGTGTGTGTGTGTGTGGTGTATAAATGTTATATCAGTCTGGCGAGTAACCCTAAAAAAAATTACCAGCCAAATAGCGATAGAGGGTAGGGGGGGATAGACGGTTGTTTTTTCTGCATTTTTTTTTTTTTTTTTAAATAAATGCAAGCTTAATGAGCTTAAGAAACTTATTTTATAAACATTAAAAAGCTTACTGTTTTCAAACTTTTGACCGATATTGTATGTGATCTAGGTTTCAGTGCACTAGAATGATTTTACAACGGTTTTCAAACTTTTGACCGATATTGTATGTGATCTAGGTTTCAGTGCACTAGAATGTTTTTACAACGGAGCAGGCCTTAAACTGGCTGACTCCCTATAGTGGGAGCTGATTAAAACGCACCAGTCTATGTTATGTCCACGCCATTTTAAATACTTTTGCATGGCGTATTTGTAGTGGTTATTTAAGAGCTCATACTTGAGTTCATGTAGTAATTATGATGTTTTACAACAACGTGACAGCTTTTTACCAGACAGAATGTCATTTGAAAGTTCATAAATGAGGTGTTCCCTTTTGACAAGCCACTGACCCCAAAGGGGAACCTGTACAAAATCGTTTTCCATTGGGCATGTATAGTTATAGTTGCTGGACCACGGTACACTCACGCGGTTGAAATAAACGGTGATCCAAATAACGTTAGTACGAAAGTTAATCCACTCAAAAAAAAAACAAACAAAAAAAAAAAAAAACCCTAACATAAATATCGCTGCCCCACTAACTAACTTAGAAAACTACACTGTTATGTACACGTACACACGGTCAATGTTTAATCAACTTTTGAATACATTATTGCAAATATACATCGTTATAAAATGACTACTTACAGGAAATTCGAGTAACGTTAATGCTGTTCACGTCGTTGTTGAGAAAAGCAGTCGTTCAGTGACAGGTGCCTCTTGCTTGAGCCGCGAAACTCGTTAAACTTCTTAAGATGACGCAAAATACAAACACAATTGTTAGGAAATCCTTAATAATTAACTTCTGAATTAAACATCACAAACATATTTAGTTTTAGCTGGCTAAATTACATAACGTACCACAATATGAGAGGAGTGCGGGTCTTGCCGTTGCTGAGGAAACTCAGGAAAGCCGTCCTTCAGGTGACTTCGATTAAGCTACGAAACTTGTTGAAGATGACGTAAAATACAAAGACAATTGTTAGGAAATGCTTAATAATTATTAACTTTATAATAAAGTGTTACAAACGTAAGTAGAATTAGCTGACTAACGTTACTTACCAGGAGTTGTGAGGAGTATGGCTAGTCGACGTCTCTGAGGAAAGCAGATTTTTTTTTCCTGCGGAGCTGCACACGTGATCACTTTAGCCGCGAAATTTACTCAATTTATTTAAACCGTCATTTATTAAGCTGGAACTTTATTTAGGAAAATTGGTAGGAAATACTTAATAATTTTAGTTTCTAAAACAGATCAGTACAAGTAAATAATTATCAAATATTTCTATTAGAATTCACCAGAAATATTGAGGGTATATTAAAAATATAATTAGTTAGTTAAATACTTATTTATTTTCATTACATAAACTTAAATAATATATGTAAATTTTAGAGAAATTATTTGTTGGATTTTTAATTATTATTTTTAACCTGACCCACTTAAAATATCACTTAAATGATTTCAAAAGATTTTATTAAGTAAATATAGCTCTTTATTTTTGTGAAATTTACTAAGCCACTGAATTATTTTTTACAGTGTTTGCATAAGCCAAATTAATCAGCGTCTACGTTTGCGGTGGGAAATCACAACCTGAGCTTATTGATCATGGTTTTGTTAGAGCAGTGCTTTCTTAAGAGCGCGTGGAACGCTCTCGTCTCTATGGATGGAGAAAGAGAGAGAGGCAGCACTGAAATGCAAGCACTCATTCTGCACTAATTAAAGCTACAACTCCTGAAATGCCATAATAACTGTTAATTATGGGCTCTGCTTTTTTCAACGTAATTTGCTAATTAGTCGCTACATTGGTGTGGCGTCTCCGGCTGGTTATTGGCAGGGCTGAGCGACAGCTACTTGTGACTGGAGTGTAAATGACACCATTACGAGGTCCAGCAGCACTAGCGACCTGCCAGAAAACACTTAATTGCTTCTAGAACAATCTGGCAAAGAGGAAGACCTTTATTCTGTTTCCAACGTCCAGAGCTTCAACTCTTCTGTCTGTAATTTAGCTATCACATTACAGTATTTCTCGTCTTTAATTACTTGACTACTTGTGGTCCTTGTATTCTATGGTGTGGATGCTGTGAGATTTATATCTTATGTTTAAAGCCGCAGTTAATAAACAGGATTGCATGTGTTTTTTAGAAGAACATTGTAGCCAGACCTAAATCTCTCTGTTTATGTCTATGACGAGTCATGCAGGTCCTGGGCTACTTCGCAGCGGTTTTGACCCGAATATTAACACTCATTCACATGTACTTTCACATGTAGTCTTAACTTTCACATGTAGTCTTAACGACACACCTTGTAAATTGTTTTTTATTTACACCACAGCCCAGCAAAATTATTATTATTATTTAGTTTTTTATTTAGACTACACCTAAGAAAAACATTTAGTGTTTATGGCACACCCTGTAAATTATTATTATTCTTATAATTTAATATATATATTTTTTTTTTACATTTTTTATACCACACCCCAGCAAAATATTTATTTATTTATTTATTATTATTATTATTATTATTATTATCTTTTTATTATCTTTTTTTTACATTTAGTTGTTTTATATTTATACCACATCCTAGCAAAACATTTACTATTTATGGCACACCCTGTAAATTATTATTATTATTATTATTATTATTATTATTATTATTATTATTATTATTATTATTTTCTTCTTTACATTTTTTTATGCCACACCCCAGCAAAACATTTACTATTAATGTTACATTTAATATTTGTTTATTTATTACCCCACACTCCAGCAAAACATTTAGTATTTATGCCACACCCTGTAAAACTCTTTTGTTAACACCACACTCCATCAAAATAATGATTTGCTACTTGCTATTGCCAGTCACAGAGTGGTGGTATTTATGGAGAACAAGGGATTTGAACATTTCCTGGTTCCATTTTTCAAACAGATGATCTCACCATGCGTGTTTCCACCCTAACCCCCTCCCCTCCCCCTTTAAAAAACTGTTTCTGTTTTTATAATGCTGGTGAGATTTATTTAGAAAGAACCCTGAAAAGCCCCTCCAGCTTTGCTTTCGTTATGTATTTCGTGTTGTGACAGCCTCTTTAATGTGTTGTAACTGTAAGCCGTCTCCATCTGTGTTACTTTACACCTCTGTAGATCTTTACAAATGTTGTTCAGATATTTGCTTTCAAAGCACATGGCCTAAATTTAACTGTATAATTAACTAATCAACATTTCCCTGTTTCTCTTCCTCTCTTTCATGTCCCGTGGGTCTTCACTGCAATTTGCACAAACAGGTAAGAGCACATTTGTTTCTTCAGATTTGAAGCACTCGGGATGTGTTTCTGGATATTTGGGTTGGGATTTTGGGTTGGGGTTGGCATCTATTATATGTAAATGAGCCCACAGTTAATTTCGCCTATAATGCAGCCGTCATTTTTGGCAAATGCATTGGGGTAAATTCATTGAACAGTTAAGTTAATGAGAAAAACCCTGTATTTGTTTAGCTAAACACCCAGAATCAAAGGAGATGACCGCAAGATAGGGAACGGTACCATGCAAATTCGTGTTAATCAAAACTTGTATGCTTAAATGGGAAAGATAGCTCATAAAAATGAATAGATAATCAAATGCATTAAAAACACAGTGATGATGTACTCCATTCAATGATGTCGTCAGCACACACATTGCTTTCTTTCATTCTTCAGGAATGAGGTCACCTACTATGAGAGTGGCAGTTTGCTTTTTCTGCTTTCTTTATGGTTTTTTAATGACTCCTTCCAAATTCCTGCAGAGGACTGGGCGAGGTGGGGGGGTGGGTCAGCTTTGCCCTGATTAACTCAAACATCACCTCGGTGGCTGGCCTATCAAATCAGCCAGTATTCGTGGCCTAGGTCATTCTCCCAGGGTTCATTAGACAGTGTAATCAATAATGAAGGGGTCCTCCCTGCCGCCCATGAACAGTTACGTACCATCGTTTCCCCGTCTGCCCCTCCCCAAACTGGCCCCAACCATCATCCCATCATCCTGTTAATCAAATTACTTCTGAACCAAAATTGACAGTTTTCATTAATTATAAAGGATTATTCTAATTGCAATTCAAATTTATTCATTTAGAACAGACGGCGTTCAGTAATATTTCAGCGCATTTGCATATTAAATGGAGAGGGTTGGTTATTAGGTATGCTAATGTATGCATATTTCCTTATTTTGAACGGGTGGGCCATATGTGGCAGCGGTGCGCAAGGCAGGTGAGGAATCTCCAACACGTTTAATTTGTTTGACAAACACGGCGGGGGCCACACCACGTCCTCTGCCACCCGTCCGTTCGCTCTCCTGTCTCCTTCCCCTATCTCGGTGAGAAAGGCTCCCCCGCCGCGTCAGCTGGCGTGAAAACTGGCGTGGGTGACGCCGCCGCAGTACTGGGGCTGCCAGTGCGCCGAGTTTGTTTGTGTGAGAACATTGATGTACAGTATGAACAGCTTTGCCATTACATCATTTGAACCCTTTTCATCTCTCTGGTTTTTAAGTTTGACCCACAATTTGTAGGGGACAACAGTATCTTGTTTCAAAAGAGAGCATCTGAGTGTTTTTTTTTTTTTATATCTCTCCCTCCCACCCCCACGCCTCTTGTTTTTTTTTTAAAAAGCTGTGATCCTGTCATTAGTTGACACATCTGTGATGAAATCAGCCCTTTAGAAATCCTTAAAGCTCCTGTCGAGCTTGCAGATTTTCAAGGTTTTGCAGTGCGAGTGGGAACTGGAAAAGTGGAAAGAACGGAATACATATATATACTGAGTGTTTTCCGCTCTTTCTACTTTTCCAGTTCCTATTCACACTGAACAACCTTGAAAAAAATATATATATTACATGTTTTATTTTTTTCAAGGTCTTTCAGTGCAACTATAAAAAAAAAAAAAATATATATATATATATATATATATATATATATATATATATATATGTATTATTTAAAAATCTAATAATTTAATAAATTATTATTATTAATATAATACGTTGAGTTGAGTTTCTTTCTATTTTACTGCAATACAGTCACTCTTTTAATCTATATCTAATCTGTTATACACAAATCTCATAATACATCATCTAAAAGTTTACCATTTTAAATGTGAAATGTATGTCACTATTTAACTGAATAAGTTACCTAGCTATGGTTATTGATTATATTAAGTGTAATAATAATAATCATAATAATAATATTTATATAGTCCTACAAGTTCTATTATTCTTTTTTATATTTAATGCTTAATATTTAAACATAATAAAGGAAAACCAGATCAAAACCACTTGAAGTATACAGTACATGTGCTTAGCTGTATACATGTACATCATTTTGCAAACTTCCCAACAATGCTCCATTGTCCAGTGGTTTGGTTAGTAACAGAATATGAGGTTACATGTGAATACAGTAGCAGTTGTTAACTGTCCGGTCTGTCACATTGAGTCCTAACAGCTCTATTTATCACTGTCAGCCGTGGAGACACGGAGAGGCTGTGGGGGACAGTACGGCTAAAAATGAGCTGGGTTTGTGACTCCTGTAGAAACCCCAGCAAAGGAAGCCTGTCAGATTGGCCCCTGCTGAAATTAATGAGGTGTAGACCACAGCAAGATCGGCCTATATCGTCAGCATTCATTGTCAACGTTCAGGATTTTCTATACTACGTCCTGTCTTGTTTTTTTCTTGCAGTTTTCATATTGGAATCACCATGATGTGTGTAAGGAAATGGGTTACATGGGACTCACTTTGTTCTGAGCTGTAAATGTACACAAAAAAAAAAAAAAAACTAATAACCAAGCCAGCTGAAACACTCAAATATATCTCTCGTTTGAAAGTCACAGGGAAATCTGATTCATTTCAAGCTGACACTAAACAACTAAAAATATATCTTGGTTTTACTTGAATGATGAAGCTAAAATAACTTCCCCAACACTGCTAAAGGCAGAAACTTACAAATGTATTATTCTTTGATTTTTATACATTTGGCCAGTTAATGCAGCGCTTGACCGATCCCGTGCAGGTCCAGCGGAGGTGAGCAGCAGAGATGGAGCGAGGAAAACAGGCCAGAGTGTATTTGTTCTGAGAAATATTTAAAGATAGCAGGGCATTACAGGACATGAGCGGTATTAGACCAGAAACATGCAGCCATGAATATTTCATGACACTGGGATGTTGTGACTCAATAAAAGATTGAACCTGAAATAGAAATGAACCAATGGCTAGGTGCTGAGGCCACTCTTCCTGTCACTCACCTGTGACTCCACTTCACCGTGAGATGATGCTGTCATGGCACTAACAGTGGGATACACTCTTCATTAAAGATCTGCTCTGGAACATGAACATGACACACATTTCCTCATTGCTCTCTTGAAAATAAAAACAGGGTATAGGGTACCCTGATTCTGAGTAATTCTGTTAGTAGACTTGTCTAAAATGGATCAGTTATGCCTATATGTGATGAAATTAGTTATGGTGCTGAAAATTAAAATCATGGGAATTAATTATTTTCATATATATATATATATATATATATATATATATATATATATATATATATATATATATATTATTATTTTTTTTATTTTTTTTTCCGATGTAGTCCAGGTTAGCATAAAAAAACTACAATTAACATTATAACATGACATTATATCTTTATATTATCATGAGTAATATTTTTTCAGCCCAGTATAAATGCATCTTCTTTTAGGAACAATATCCCCCGCATTAAAAATAGCCCTATGGATTTGACCCAGATTTGTATCTGGTATTTTGCCAGTTCTTGATAATAATGTCATAATCAGACTAGACCTAACCAGTGTCCAAACCTAACTCTCTTAGTCTAGACTGAGAGTCTGTACTAGTCTCTGTATTATTGATGACAGTTCAGCCTTCCCAGGGGTCTGCCATGTCTGTGCTGTTGGCACAAGTCACAGAGCACCATCTATCACCTTAAAGAGCCTGCAGGCATGACGGGAAAGAAGGAAAGAAGGGAGTTTCACAACTAAAATCAGCCTTCTTAGTCCAGTTTGAGTTTTCACTGAGGTATTATAGCATAAGCACTATTCAGAGAAGGACGGAGTTTGTGGAAACACAATGTTACACATTTTACCAGGACAAAAATGAATGACATCTGTTTGCCGTCACACTAATTATTATTCCAGGCCCTCTGTGGGGTCATGACCCCTGACATCCGAGGTCAAAGCTGACCTCTCGCAATGTGAACGCTTTCCTCGTAACTATTTCCTTCCTCAAATCATAGGAAATGTAGCAATTAAAAAAAATCACTGCAGTTACTGGAAATAGAAGGTCAAGTTGAGTTTATTGTATTGGAAGATGCAACGTTCCACACAATTTGATTGTTTAGAAAAAAGTGCATACTGTACACATTTCACAATATATACTACAGAAATTAAGTTAATTTACTATGTTGTTCAGAACAATTGTAATACTTTTTTTTTTGTCCTGCTGGATGAGAGTGTGGCTCCAGTATCAGCTACCTTTGCTCAGTGGGTGTGAGTAACATACAGCAGAAGCCGCTGCTGGATGATGTCAGTGTGTGCGTGTGTGTGTGTGTGTGCGTGTGTGTGTGTGTGTGTGTGTGTGTGAGTTTGGCTGCAGTCTCTGTGTACTGTCGGACAAGACCTGGTGCAGATGTATCTGCCTGGAGGCTGTGTAATGCTAGACCTGCCTGCTCTGGTGCCTGGCTTGGGTTACCCACACACACACACACACACACACACACACACACTCTGTCATAATCTGTATCATTGGTTGTTGTAAAATCCCACGCTTCCCCCAGCGTCGTTCCCTCCATCCCAGATGGGACAAATCTCTTGCATTTATGTTCCGCATCCTTAAAACAATATATATTTTCCTTAAATATATATTTACCGTATTGATATATTGATTATATACAGTACTATATATTACTTTTTTATATTACTTTTAAACTATTTAATGTGTCCTTGGCTTGCAGAATAGAAAAAAAAATCTCACTTGCCCCACACTTTGAATTTCTCTGTGAGAATAATTGAGACATTTATTATTATTTATTTCATTGCTCACTGAATTATACCCACCATGAGCTGTATATGTAGTTCGCTAGATTTCCTTGTGTTCAAAGCGCGGTGAAGTGCATTCCTCAGCCCATTTTTCAACAAGATAAATATGACACAAGCCATGACTTCCCCTGAAGTAAATACTGTAAATAATAAAAAACACTTCCCTCACGGCCATTTATAATGAACTGTGCACAAGGGGGGTAAAGAGAAGAGAATAAAAACATCAGACTGTGTAGTGAAATACTGCTAACAAATTAGATTTACACAAAGAATAGAGATCTGCATCAGCCTTTTTATTTACCCAGGCTTTTTTTTTTAAACGATTTTATTGTTTAGAGTTGTACGGTAATTTGACAGTTACATCAGGGAACATAGGCGTTACTTGTCATCATACTAATTTTGGTTCACATTCAATTTGGTCCGTTAGAATCTTGAATCTGCTCCAATCCTTGACCCACTCTTTTTTTTTTGGGGGGGGGGGGGGGGGGGATGGGGGCTCTTTCCTGAAAACACACAGCTTTAGATCTGGTTTATTGCATAATAATGATTATTCACTGGCCATATTTACTGTATGACTCGGACTAAGCTGTATCTGAGTGTGGGAAACTGACCTTTATATTTTTGGAACGTGGACGATGAAACCTTTTTTTAACTGTGGCCATTTGTAATCCAATCACATTTAAAGACCTCAAAACTTCCCGTTCAAATGTAAGGAGATACGAGAAGATCAAACCTTGGTTAATAAACCAAGCACTGACTCACAATAATAACCAACTCTTTTCTGCATTTAAACTTTTAAACTGAAACTTTCTCTGCAAGCTCCCTCCTTTTGTGAAATGTTCTTTATTTAGCCACTGGAAAATGATCCTCAGCTGTGCTTATCATATCCCACGTCTATCAGAGCCACTTTCAATGTGACCCATTCTCAGTAATTAAACCAGACACAAATAAGAAGGTGATGGCATCTCTACTATAATGCAACTCTTTCCCAGGATTCTGTGAGATAATCAGGAGATTTTCCCTGCCTAATCTCCATCCACTAATTAACTAGCGCTCTTGGAGCTATATGGGCAAATCCAACTGTAGTTCAACAGCGAGCAGATGTTCAGAGCAGAGAGAGAGAGTGAACCTGAAAGTCCACACACGAGAGATGGAGCCAAAGGAGGGATTTGTGAGGGGAAGTCGCAAGCTGCTAATGCCAATCAAAGCACTTGTTAGGAGATTTTGTTAAAGGTCCCGTTTTACGCGCTTTTTTGTAGCTTTGATTGTGTTTACAATGTACAATATAACGTGTTCATGTTTCGCGTGTAAAAAAACACAGTATTTTTCACACAATTCACCTATCTGTATACTGCTGTTTTCACTGTCACAAAAACGGGCTGATGACTTCCTTGGTCTATGAAGCCTCTCCTTCAGAAATACGTAATGAGTTCTGATTGGGCCAGCGGTTCCTGTGTTGTGATTCGACAGCAGCTGAGAGCAGGCTGCCCTCCTGGTAACGCGATTGGGCTAGAACGCACGTGCTGGAGATGTATTTTGTCAGGGTTGCAAGGGAGGAACTCAAGTGCAGACAGGGATCGTGTACACACACAGGATTTATTTGACAAAAAGGGGAAAACAAAAACCCACGAGGGGGAAAACAGGACTAGGGCAGATACAACAAATACTAAACAGGACTGATCAGACAAGATAAACAAAGACTCAAAACTAGAGAACACTAACTACAAATAACACTCACAGTTATACAGGGACTTCAGAGGTACAATCACAAAGTGTAGAACACATAAGTAGTACAATCACAATGACAATGAACCGACGCAAGACAGAGCACACTAGGAGATCTAAATAGGGGTACTAATCAAGACACGACAGGTGTTACAGATAGGACAATCAAGACACGACTAGGTTAACAAGGGGGGCGGGGCAAGGGAACGAGACAACACAAGCACATGGCCCAAAGACAAGGCCATGCGCTTGTACACAAAACATGGGTCTGTCATGATCCTGCCTCAAGACTAGGAAAAATCAAGGACACGAGGGCAGAATCATGACATATTTATAGTCACAGGAGCGTTTTTACTGACGAGATGCGCATGAAAACCGCATTTGTTTTTTTGCACAGCCCTAACATCTAGTTAACAAAGCTAAACAGCGTTGCCCTTTGTGTAATAAGTTACAGAAACTGTTAAACGCACCAACTTAAATAATAAAATTCACTTACCAGTTGTGGTCCATAAACAACGCCTTCTCCAGACAATGAGGGAACTGCTCCATCTTTCAAGAATAATCTTTGTGCAAATCCTGCATTAAACTGATTGAGATTGAGAAAGTTGTCCTCAGCAAGCTGTCCTCAGCAAAATGAGTTGCACATAGTTTTACATACATAAATTGTAACCATTAATCTCAAAGTACAGCGTCCCTGGGAAGCCCAAACAAAGATGATTGGACTCAGAGATGAAAATAACAGCGTTTCAATGACATGGCGACAAAAGAAAACAGCTCTTCCTTCTTCTCCGTCGGAGCGCAACAAGGCCACGCCCCCTGTTTGTGAATTCATGTGGGCGCTGGTTAGTCAAAAAAACTGTTTTAGTGATGTCATTCCTGCTGGAACTAAAGGGCTGTAGTCCAAACGGGTCGTTTTTTGTAGGCGAATTCTGTTAAATCAAATATCTCGCTTGGCATTGAACTTTGAGCTTTAGCATTTTACAGATATTATATATACTCTAACAACAACATTACACACTAACTAAAGTGAACATGGAATCACGAAGAAGGGGACCTTAAACATGAATAGAATCAGAAAAGAGTAAGATTCAAAGATTTTCTTGGAATTTAGTGAGTTGATCCCAAGGCAGTATCAAACATAATATGGAATACAGACATGATCACAATCAATTCCTAAAATCCCAAGAATTATCATTTACTCTTTTCCAGTGTTTTAGTGCACAGTTGCAAGAAAACCCAAATTTTATGGTGTACTTGCGTGCTGCATACAATAACATATAACACAACATGTGTAGTCTAGTTCACAAAATAATGACTCTTATCAGCTTATGGTTTTTAGTCAATCATAAACATACACCACAACAAGAGTAATCCGACTTACAAATGACTCCTACTGAATCCCTCTAATGAATCTTTCAAGTAGATGTGTTTTGGAGTTACTGGGGTGTGTTTCCCAAAAGCATTACCTTTTAGCCAACTATGGTGGCAAGTTCCGTTGTTAACAACATAGTTTATCCATTAGCTGTTTCCCAAAACCATAGTTCAAACTAACATTCGCAAACAGTGTTGCAAACTTACATGGCTGGAACTACAGCTTGCCATCTGCGGTTAGAAGCATAGTTTCTTCTTAGTAAGACATACAGTATGGACTTAAATGATGCTCTTTGGGACGCTAAGCAAGCTAAAATGCAATACAATCTATTATCCTTTATTCTATTTAAATATACATTTTAATCGATATATTTTAGCGCGTCCTCAGTAAAAGCTGCTTTTGAAGAGTGTGCATGTGCATAAACACCTATGGGAACCTCGGAGTGTGACATAAGAGGAAACCCCCGATGAAACAAACAAATGCCTGGGAACCAAAAATAATAAATTAGTCATCAGACGCCATTTACATCAGCCCTAAGGTGTTGAACTTATGTTACCTAATTTGGGAACTTAGATCAGCATGAAAGAGATTTTTATTTATTTCTATAGACACTTTATTAGTTATTCCTGGTTACAGTGTAAGACCTGAGAAACTTCTCATTTAGTTCTCATTTAATCGTTCCATTTTTCATCAGATGAAGGACTCTCATAGTAGCCCTTAATCCTTTCTCTTTTTCTGGCAAGTCAAACCCCTCCCAAATCTGATTAGATGGACCGTGAATGAGATCATCATCTGGAGACAGTTGACCAGTCAGAGTGAGAAACCATCTTGTTGTCGTTTTATTTGTCTCTGCTGAAGACAGGATAAGACAGGTGGAAGAATGTGGACGTAGTGGCTGTCAGCATGAGTTCTCAGTGCCTCGACTTCACTCTGCTGTCTATGAATTATTTGTGGAGCCAGCGATGACAAAAGAGTGTGTCTCATCAGACGCCACCTCTTTTGATATTTGCGAAAATAATGACGTGGAAACATCCATTTTCAGGGTGTTATGTGTATCCGGCAAGCATTTGTACAGCTGTACACACATCTATGCCTTTGATATGTGGAGAGACATGATATCCAATTTCTGGTTGAGATGGGAAAGTGCCTCTCAGCGTTGTGTAAGCTGTCTGCTGACACGTGCAGAAAATCGTTCACATGCCTGGAGCATACAGTTGGTTGGCTGTCTTGTGTTATAGAGCGCGAGATGGTCTGTGTGTACAATGCAAGGACTTGTTTCAATTCTGTAATGACTACTGGATGTGCCATAACAAGGTACAATATTTTGGATTACATTTGAGACAAATTGTTAGCACCCTGTGGAGATACATCAGAACCCAAAGTGCATTTTATTACTATCAATGACAAAAAAATCTACCTGGTATCATGGCATAAATGCACCTGGGGTAGAGCTGAAGATCTTTGCCCAAACCCGATGGGACCCGATGGGTTCGGTCAGGTTTGGGTTTAATTCTTATAATTTTACACGGGCTCAGGCCACTTTCTAAACTAGCAATATACGTAGCAATTTCTGTATGCACAATTGAATTGAAATGCCATGGACTGAAAATGAAGGCTTCTAGTCCATGTCTGTTAGCTTAGCCAAATTATTAGTGTGAAAATAAGTAGAAATTAACAGTATCTTTTGGGAAAAAAGACCAAGAATATCAATGATTCATGACTAACATAGAGCGTAGACGTAGCTTAAGCTCCAGTGAGAAGTGACGAATGCGGAAACGCAAAGAAGAGAGCAAAACATAACTCCAGTCATGAATTAAAAGTAAAAAAATGAATTAACAAAAAGAGGATTTGTAAATAATTTTTTTTGGAAGATTTGATAGAAGCCAAGAAGAGATGGGTTTTCCTTTGCTGTAAAAAAAAACTTGTTTTAGCTGACATATTCTCACCTGAGTTTACACTAAACCTAAATCCTATGTCATCCACTGGAACGCCACTCTCTCGTGAATGCACTTATGACAGTTAGAAGAAGCTAGAAATTAAAGTTTGAAATATGTTTACTTTTCTTAGACGAACGTATTGCTTCAGAAAGCCTTTATTAACCCCCAGAGCCATGTGGAGTACTTTTTTATGATGGATGGATGTACTTTATTTTGCTTCAAAATCTCGAACATCATTCACTGCCATTATAAATCTTGGAAGAGCCAGTACATTTTTTTTATATATAATTCCGAAGGTATTCGTCTGAAAGAATAAAGCCATATACACCTAGGATGTCTTGAGTGTGAATAAATCACGGGATGGCTTTTCCTTTTTGGTTGAGGTGAACTACTCCTTTTAAATTGCCTTTTAATATGTTCCTCCCCAACTTCCTGTTTCAATAGGAAATGCATCAACAAAGGAAAGGAAACTCATAAATCTCATGAATATGATAATCTTATGATGTCAGCCAGACAAGAGGTATTTTATATACAAAAATAATAATGGAATCACAAGGGAAAAGGAAAGCAAAGAAAGAAAACAAGAGACTTTCAAAATAAGAGGCTGAATAAATTCAAAATTAAAGACTTAACACGAGACTTGACGACAAAACAAATATCAAAACACAATCATTAGCCAAACAAAAACTCCCTCACTCACTCCCAGTGCGCTTCATTCTGTTTTCCCTCGTCTCTTGCCCTGGTCTAACCCACCACTCAATTCACCTCCCTAGAGAAGACAAACAGACAAAGAAGAGGAATAAAGCCAGTGTTTGTGTGCAAGAAAACAAAAGTAAATCTGCCAGCCCCCAAGGTACGGGACCCTCCCAGCCCTGCTAACTGTTAATCAGCCTGCCTCTCTCTGTGTGTGTTAGCTGGCCTAATGATTTCCCAGCTAGACCACCACACCAGCACCCCCTGAGCTAGCCCCCAAAATCAATCTTGCTCTCATGAATTATTGAGTTGTTTGCCTTCAGCCTTTTACAATAGACACTAAAGGAGACCCGTCTCTCTCTTTTCCTTTCTCTCTTACACTGTTTTTGCTCTCTTTTCTTCCCTCTCTATTTCTATAACTGGGTTGGTTCGTTGGTGATTTTGTCAAAGATGTTTCAAGAGGTCAGGTCATCTTTCTTGCCACGTGAAAGTATGGACTGCGTGTGCGCTTTTGGCTAAAAAGTCGATTTCCTGTTGGGCCAATGCAAGATGCTGCCTGTAATAAGTATGTCAAAAGTGCCAGTATTGATGTAGATGCTACTACTCCTTCTATAGTACTGATAGTGAGTTCCAACGCTCTATAGTAATCTTTAATATTTATATTCTTTTAACATTTGTTTATGTAAATGTTTTTAATTATATACATATTTTTTTTAAAAAATAATTATTATATTTAATTATTTAGAATATTAAATTAATCTTTTAATTTATTTCATGAAGTACTGTACTATTTATAGTAATGTTTAATATTTATATTACATTTTTAATGAATTTTTTAATTATACATTTAAATAAATTGTTAAAAATTAAATAAATTAGTTATTTAGAATTAAAATTATATTAATCTGTTGATCATTTTATATACTGCTTCCATGTTTTGCATTGTTTAAATATTCTGAAGGTGTGTGACGGAATCCCCATTAAGGGATGCGCAACCCAGCAACAACACCAAATTACAAACCATCAACATTTTCATTCATTATCTATTTGTGTTTCTAGCTCAAGTAGCTATATTAGCACCACAAAAAAAAAAACAAGGTGTCTTGTTATAAAAAAACTGTGCTTACAACACCGAATATAAGCATGAATATGATCCAGGTGAACCAGTCATCAACTTGATTTCCATATCTCCAGGGACATCTTGGTCTGATTGACAGCTCTCTGTTCCCACTCTGGGGTGAGCAATTACCAGTCCTGCATATTAAGAATTGCTTGTGTAAAATGATGCTCCTGCATGAATTTCTCTTTCTGTTTTGTTTTTGGGGCTAGAGTGAGAGAGAGAAAGAAATTCAATCTTAAAACATGAGAGCAAGAGTAAGGAGGGAGTCAGTCCATAGCAGTGATTCAACCATGGAATGACATCATCTTTTGAGTGACATCACATCTAGTAATCATGTCACACCCTTTTTGAGTCAGAACTGGCATCAAAGGAATATTTAATTGCAAAATGAAATCAGACTCATGTCATTTGATAGCCATGTGACTTACTTACTTCCATGAAACACGGGGAAACTTTATGAGAAATTTTTACCAACATTTTTTAAATTGCACCAAAAAGTGAAAAATGATCTGCATACATTAAAATAGAGCTGGTCAAAATGCATTACAACAGGTTTGACACACTGACAATGGATAATCTATGATATTCCATGACAGTGACAATCAGACTTGGCCCAACATGTCTCATTATTGTGAGAAGAAGATTGGAGAACTATAGGTCATGTGGGTTTTAACGATGAGATATTTCTCTATTACTTTCAGGGCATGATGTGTGATATATGTAAGACTTCACTTATTAGATGACATACTTTTAAGAAAAACTGGCATTATTTATTAACTGATAGTGGTATTATTTGAGTTTTATGTGAAAGAGAATGGGTACACTGTTTCAAATTCACTTAAACCAACAAAATATGCCAAATAAAACATAACCACCAATTTATTAATTTATTAATTTATTATATGTAAACGCACACAAGAATATGCCTAGTATTTCTCTTGGCATGGTGGTGTTGACACTGTTGCAATAGTGTTATCAAATGACTGCTGCTATCAGCATTGAATTCTCACCACTACACCGGGAGCCAATTCTACAGTATTCCACAAAACGATTGATCTGGTCAAATGTCACTAAATTTTTCATGATTAATGTCTCTTAGCATATCATTTTACGTACATAAGCCAGTGCTTTAAAGTGAAACGGTATGAATGCTCAGAAACAGAGTATTTGCAGTTAATGCATGGTATAACTGCTTTATTACTATGTTGTAAATGTGTAATAACATACATTTAAATCTATTTGTAGGGAATTGGGAAATGTTGATTGGCATAATGTAAATCATGCAGAATAGATTAGTTGGTGAGGCTGAGAGATGAAGAGACCAAGTGAGTGAGTTCAAGGATAGAGAGAGACCCAAAAATTACAAACACAAAGAAAGAGGATAGGGATAGGGAAGACCCCCCCCCCCTCCCAATCTCTCTCTCTCTCTCTCTCTCTCTCTCTCTCTCTCTGATTCACTTGGAAGTGTGCGTTAGCCCTCATAAAATATTAATGTTGGTTGTGCTCAGAGCCATAATTGCCATCTCAGCCCGTGAATAATTTACGCTGCTGTGCTGTTCACATGGGCTCATTTACTCTTGGTGTGGCTCGCACCATACTGAAATATGGCACAAGCAGCTATAGCCACTGTTTTGCATTTATTAACCAAATTAGATTACCTCATGCAAAAGCTTCTCTCATCATGATATCAGCCCTACTGAATTTCAGGAAATGCAAAAACCTGTTTCTACAGCGTCAACCACTCACAATACAGTTTAACAAGGCTCTAAATGCCGCATGAGTTTTTAAATTACACCATTGTGATTTGTTTCAACATACTGCCACTTTCTATTAAATTATGTTCATTAAAGGGTACATAACATACACAGTTGAACCTAATCTCATGTTAATCTTGAGTACATATAGAGTAGTACTGCATCCAGTACTGGCCAGCGTGTGCGTGGACGCGCTTTTCAGAGAGAAATGCTCATATAAGGAGTTCCACTCTCGTCTACGTCATTAGATCCACGATAAAAAAAAACCCAGCTGAAACTTGTACCAACCCCGAAGTAAGATCTTCAGCACAGAGATTCTTAGTCATTCTTTTAAATAATTTTTTCAACTTTGGCCATGTTTAGCATGAGAATCCATCTTTTTAACTAGAGTTGGGGTACTCGAACTTGGACTCGGACTCGAGTCCGGACTCGAGTCCAATTTTGAAGGAACTCGGACTTGTCACGCACTCGGGTGAATTTGTACTCGGACTTGACATGGACTCGAACATTTTGGACTCTGAAAATATTCCGAGTACAGTCGAGTCCGCGTGTGTAACAATAAAACCAGCATAAAATTGAGATGATAAATTAATGAATGTCTCCCCTTATGTCATTTTACTGCACGGATGTCGATCAAACATTCAAATATATAAAGGCACTAATAATAATTCCAGTCAGTTAAAAACCTCATAATCATAAAAAGTTTACAATTAAGTTTTGCAACAACACACCCATATACAGTAACTGCAATAATGTGCATAAGAGGATTTAAGTCTTGAAGATATAAAGTAAATTAGGTGTCATCAGCGCAGAAACCATGATCCACTTACTATACATAATCCATTGTGATGTATTTGTTATTAAATGAACTTACGTTTTGTCAGATTGCCCTTCATTCAAGCCCTCGGTTTACCCGCACTCATTACATTAGCACAAAATCAGTTCAGAATCAATCACCAAAAGAATCAGTTCGGTTCAGACGCGTTGTGAGTCAGTCGGCTTCACCCTGAATCATGCATGCGCAGTATCATCAGCTCCTCGGTTCTCGAATCGGACGCGTCCGAAAGAAACGATTTTCGGTTCAGTTTACTGATGATCTGAAAACCGATGCAACCGGTTCTTGACTCGAGAACGAGAATCGCTCAAACCGGCACGTGCTGCCATTCAGTATCATCAGCTGCTCTACACGTGTTCATGTTCTGTTTACTACAAACTCAATTCGTGAATCTGTCATCATTAACTATAAATACAGTACAGATATTTCCTAAATCATCCCTTATTCCTGTTAATCATGGAGTCTTAGAGTCTTAATTGTAGTCCAACTTCCCTGAAAACCCCTTTGGCCCATACATAATCAACAATATACAGATTATAAACATGCATCTTAAAAAAAAAATAGATAAAAATTATATATATATATATATATATATATATATATATATATATATATATATATATATATATATATTTGACCAATATTTTTGTTTGAATTGACCAAACAAGCAGTGCAACTTTATGATGCAAGTTTTCCCAAGACAACAGACAATTCATAATGTCATCATTAAGGATCTCCTCATTGGCTGCACTTTACCTCTGTCAAATGTGGGGGAGAGGCATTAAATAACTGAAATGTCAGCTTTAACTGGAGGACAATATAGTGTGATACAATAATAAAATAGGTTCATTTGTATTTTCATGCACTTGTAATACAATAAAACATTTGAAACCTTTTTTGATAGGAAACTAGTTCTGTTGACATAAAAGAAAAATGTTCAATGGAAATGACTAGATGTAACAGTGGTATTTGTTTTATAAAATTTTTATATTGCCATTGGTTTAATGGGTTGAAAGGTTAAAATATTAATAGAATGTACAAATTTACAATGCCAATTTATAATCTTTTTTAATTTAATTACTTTCTGGACTCGGGCGGACTCGACTCGGACTCGGCCTTTAAGAACTCGGACTTGAGTCCAACTCGGCCCCTTTTGGACTCGGACTCGGACTTGGACTCGATGTTTGTGGACTTGGTCTTGACTCGTACTCGACAAAGGTGGACTCGGACCCAACTCTATTTTTAACACTGTGAACCATTCTGAATACACGGAACACCATTGTATCACCCCCATATATATTTATTTATTTTAAAACATTTAGAATTATCAATCTATTCATCATGACAGCTGCAGTCTATCACATGACTGAGATGAATGTATAATATAATATAATATAATATAATATTTCATAATTAATAGCTAGTTTGCCTTTTTTTATTCATGCTTTTATTAACATTATGGTAATTAAAAAGTGAATTTTGAATTTAGTATTAATTTAGAGTTTCACATTTATTGATGTACTTGTCACAATAAATGCATTTGATTAAATGTTTGGATTGATAATATAAAATAATAATCTTATTTTTTTTTTTTACAGTAGACCATTTGGATTGAGATTGGTTTAAAGTAAAGAAATTAGTAGATTCTTTGTCACCCTTTTTATTTTTACTTTTGTGTTTTTTATGATGTTGTTCATGTTCCAGATGTGAACTACAACCTGAACTATACTTGCCATGTCATAATGATTAAAAAATAAACATACTAATCATAGAAGAGATTATACAAGTCATATTACAAATTAATTACACTTTTAATGTATTATATATATATATATATATATATATATATATATATATATATATATATATATATATATATATATATATATATATATATTAATCCAGGCAACAAAATGTGGTCAATTTTGACCACATTAGGTCAAAAGTAAGCAGCCTCCTGATATTACCCTGACATGCATAAAAACACATATCAAAATGGATATAGACACACAAATGCACATCTACAGTGAATTTGGACTAGAGCTGTAATAGCTGTAATGTACAGGACCCGAGCCCGACAGGTTTCGGCCCGAGCCCGACAAGTACATTTTGATTGACAGATTTTTTTAAAGCCCGAACCCGTTTACAGCCCGACATTATTTAAATGTGTGCACGCACACAGCTCTTTTTCCTTTTGTCAACAATGAGTCATTTATTCATGTTTTAACATAATTTACTCATAACTACCGTAGCCTAGACCACTTGGAAGTTGGAATAAATAAATAAAATAAGTCCTCTGTGACATCGTAACATCTCATCATTCTAGACATAGGCTCATTTAACCTATAAATAGACCAACTCACCAATAAAAACGTGTAATTTAAAAAAAATTAAATTAAGATAAATTTTTTATTAAGATGGGTATTTGGCAATAACGAAATTAAGATAAAGGCTTCGCCGGATTTGCTTTATTTAATAAAATAATAATGTCAACGTTAGCGTAAATAGGCTACTCTGTCAACATTATGCATTTAAGACTCAATGAATATTTAGTTATCATTTGAAAAACCTTTACTCACAGAGATTAGGCTAGGTCTACATGTTTTTGTGGAGGAAAATGATTGAATCCACTGTAGATGTCTTCAGCGCGTTCCTGCGCTCACTGATGGTGCGTCATTATTCACTCATTATTCTCATTATAAACACGGTCAAAACTTCTCCACACCTCAAGAGTTTGCTTTAGTTGCTGGTGCAACCAAAACGTAATCACCACAGGCATGCCTCCGTTACACCTGCTCAGCATTCATTTTCGCATCTTTCTCGCGCTAATCGAAACACATCACATGACCGCTCGTTTACCTCGCAAACCGGAGCGCAAGCCCGAGCCCTGCCCGAGCCCGCTTAAGATGATAGAAATTAAGCCCGAACCCGACCGAACCCGTCGGGTCCCGACGGGTCCCATCGGGTCCAGGCAAAGATCTTCAGCTCTAATTTGGACACTTAAGACATGTAGGAGTGCCATTATATAAAAAGGCAAAATATTCTGCAAACTAATTTTATTTGAGATTTTCTAACTTCACTTTTTGTTAATCCACAAATTGTACACCCCCCTTGACAGTTTGAATTGATTATAGGTATCTTTTTCACAGTGTATTCTGGCATTGCTTTCTCTGTAAAGGATACATGTCATGCTGCCTTCAGATTTGGTTAAAATGAGTTGTCTTAATAAAGTTAATAAACAGCATAATAAAGTTACCAAACTTTTGTTGCATTGATGCTTTTGGAACTGACTAATTGTGGTTGTGTTTGAAACCGAGTGAGCAAGTTATAGTAAGAATAGCTGATTCATTAACAGTTTCATATTGACAAAAGAGAAAGACAGAATTCCACAAAAAGAGGCAGGAGAGGGAAATACATGAGAAAAAAGGTCCTGACAGCAGGATATGTGCCATGGCATTATCCAGTTAGACACACACACACACACACACACACACACACACACACACTGTTTGTATGCCAGTCAGAGCAGCTGGTATTGTGCTGTTACAGCTCTAATACCAGTCTGTGAGTGAAGGGTTTGTGATAGTGCCCATAAATGTGCCCGCTTTGTGCTTACCATGATTACGAGAGAGACAGACATTGTCTGTTTGGTTTGGAGTCTGTGTGTGTGTGTTTCAATCGACGAGCTGTCTTAGTAGCGTTTCCCCACGCGACAGATGGACGCTTCACATTTCAGCACACTGCCTGTTGCTGAGTGTTTTTGTCTGCATGTGTTTGTGTTACTGAACTTTAGGGAGTGTAAAAGCTCATACTCTTATAAAAAAAAATGTTGTATGGTGGGTGGGTTTGTTTGTTTGTTTTTGTGTGAAGCAAACTTTTTCTAACCAAGAAGCTTTTTTTTTTTTTTTTTTGTTTCATTGGGTTATTTGGATATTAGATTTTCTGGACAAAAGTGTTAATATACTTGGGAAGAAGTATATTTCTTAAGATAAAGAGTTTTTTTTTATTATTTATTTTTCATCAATTTTTTCATTTATAAATCATCAATTACTAATTTATGAATATCGGTACTAATTTTTGAATATGTAGGTTTTTTTTTTTTTTTTTTTTTTTTTTTTACATTTTACAACCTGTACTAACATTGCCTTGTCATTAATGGGCAATTGATCTGATATTTAAGAGACATTTTTGACTCTGACACAATGGGGGCTTCTGTAAGATAACATTTTCAGGTGTTTAGTTTTGTTGCCAAACAAAAAATTATGACAAACTACTTTTGTTCTCCTAAATTTATTTGATTTTAAAATTAAAAACATGCTCATCATAAAATATCTATTAGCCATTTACAGACATATGCACATCTAGTTCTCAATATACAGTTTAATTGTGCTATTCATTATAACAAAAAATACAAGGACTTTTATATGTCCCACCACTAGTTGCAGTTTCAACAAGAAATATGTCAACATATAAGAAAATTCCACTCATCAAACTTTTATAGGAATCTTTAAGGTACCAGTACATAGATGTTTTCTTAAGAACTGGAATCTAAAGATCTTTGTGGATCTTACAAAGGTTCTCCTGTGGCATTAGAATCACCATTTGTGGATCTAATTGGATCTGTCTAATTTCACTCAGCCAGAGTTTTGGTGAACTGGTCAGCTGGCCCATTTACAGGGTTTAAATGTTTATCTATCCTGTTTCAGAACATTCAAAGGATTCCTTCAGTCCACCGCTAACCAATCATTTATCTTCCTTTGCAGATTTTTTCTCAAATTTTTCCTGAAATGCAATCAGAACTGCCTGAAGAATGCAGGAAATCCACGGGACATGCGGCGCTTTCAGGTAAACCATGTGTCTTTAATTTTTTTTCACTCATTATCTCATTACTTCTGCTCACTTTCCAAACATCCATCCTTCTGACTCAGTGTTTCCAACTCTCTTAGTCTGCTTTTGCTGATCTGGTCTGGTTCTGGATGTTTTTGTATACCAGTGTAAAATCTTTGGAATAACTATGGTCTCATTTATTTATTTTATTTATTTATTTTTTCATGCATGAAATATTCCTTTCTCTGTATGTAGTTTTACTGTCTTCAGCATTTGATGGTATTTAAAATCTGGCTTCAAGCCTGTAAACACACTCTGCATAATTGCACAACAGTTTCACTCACACAGTGCGCGTGTGTTTGAGTGTGAGACATTGAGTAAATAACCTATCACTACTTTGCAAGAAACACAAAACCTTGACCTCCAGTCATTCATTGGTATGTGACCCTTGTTGCTTTTACAAGCCCTCTTAAACACACACACACACACACACACACGTTTGTTTTTGTGAAAAGTGGGTTCATGCCATAGGCGTAATGGTTTTTATACAGTACAAACTGTATATTCTATGGCCCTTCACCAACCCTACCCCTAACCCTAACCCTTACAGGAAACTTTGCGCATTTTTACTTTCTCAAAAAAAAAAAAAAAAAAGCAAATTCTGTATGAGTTATAAGTGTTTTGAAAAATGGAGACATGGGTTATGTCCTCATAAGTCGCCCTCTCCTTGTAATACCTGTGTCGTACCCATGTCATTATACAGAATTGTGTCCTGGTATGTCACAAAAACAAGAGCACACACACACACACACACCAAGTTTCCAAAATATCAGCCTGTTTTTGGATCAGTATTCAGTGCTGAAGTAAGATATTATCTCAGCAGCTGTCTGTATAGTTCTGTCTATAAACGAATCATTTGCAGCACTCTACAAATGAACTCGCAGTGAATGTGTAATTAGCAGCAGAACGCAGTCATATTTTATACAGCGTGCGTGCAAGAATGCAGAAGAGAGACTTTCCATCACACACATACACAATGTGATGTTATAGTGCGGTGGCTGCTAGCAGTCTCAGACGTTACTTCTAAAATTCCTTAAAGGAGAACCACAAATAAGACACATGTTGAGAAACAGTAAGAGAACAGAGATGTTAATGTGGTGTATCAAGCTCGAATGGACAGGTCAGATGTGACCTTGGAAATGAGAAACATTTGAGCTCATAGTTAGATCTCTGACCTTTTTTTTTATTTAGTTCAGATTGCTTTTGAAATTTTAAAGGGAACAGCATGTGATTACTAGGGTTCTCTTCTCAGCAGAAAAATCTCAGAAGCAGGAGAATCGTCACTTGAAAATTCCCATGTCATTGCTATCTAGGAGAAAGAATTGAGAGATTATAGGGACTCACACCTTTAAGCATCAAGGACCGTGAGAAGTAAAAAAAAAAAAAGAGATACGGAGATTAGGTCGGGAGAAAGAATAAAGTGAAACTGTAAGTATATACTTAGCAACATCCCTCAGAGACTTACCTCTCTTCCCCCAGTCCTTTATTTTTTTAAAGAGGCAGAATTTCCTCTCAAAGCTTAACAGCAATTGAAATAAGAGGCTCTATGTGGGGTAATAGGGGGCCTCTGCAGCTTAAGAGGGCCCGTTCCTGCCACTCATAATGGTGACCTCACACGTTTAGTACATTTTTCCCATTGGGTGCTTCAGTAATGCTCACTTTTTAATTGAATTAATCCGAGCCAACCTCTATCAGCAATCAGTCGAGAGAGCAGGGCATTGTGGGATAGGCAGAGAAGTGTGTTTGTATATGGTGTTAATTAGTGTACAGCATGGAAATAATTAGAGAGTGCGAGTGCTTTAATCGCAACACTGCTTTTGAGGTGAGGCGTCAACTTCGGCTGACACCGCTAGTGGCGCAAAAATTACACACTTTACTTCAAAGTGACAAAATGAAATTCCTTTTCTGTCATTTACACCCATACCCGGCCTTTACAGGTGGTTGTGTCGACGACAGTGAGCGTAGAAGGACACGTTCTGGCTGTTTCGGACAATATGTTTGTGCACAACAACTCCAAACATGGCAGAAGAGCTCGTCGGCTGGACCCGTCGGAGGGAACGGCGTCATACCTGGAGCACGGTGAGTTACTGTGGATTTAACACAGAGAGTTTAGCAGATGTATTTGCTACTTTCTGTTGAATTGGCTTCTAATTAGAATTGGGAAGTCTTATTCGTTTTAATGAATTGAAACAAACTGATTCAAAAAGTATTTTCTACGGAGCCCCGCACGTCACATGCAAGAAAAATTGTGTGCACAATTTACTAATTCGTTCCCTCAATGTACTAAAACGTGCACACGATTACTATAGCATTCCCTCGATTTACTATTGCATTCACTCTATTTATAAATTGTGCGCACGATTTACTAATTCGTTCCCTCGATTTGTTAATTCGTGCACAGAATTTAGCAAATCGAGTGAACGCAATAGTAAATCGAGGGAACACAATAGTAAATCGAGGGAACGCAATAGTAAATCGAGGGAATGCAGTGGTAATCGTGTGCACGTTTTAGTAAATTGATGGAACGAATGAGTAAATTGTGCACCCAATTTATGTATTTTTTCTTGCATGTCACGTGCGGGGCTCCGTAATTTTCCCATCCTAATCCCAAACACAAAAAATGGCATCAGAAGGAGCAAGTGGAGGTTGGCTAGTGTGTGAACAGGGACCCTGACAGATCATATAGACTCACGCTTTATTATGCTGTAATGAAATATGCAGTAAGCCTCTGCAAACCTCTGACAATAACCACGCACACAAATCTACATTTTATTAATAGTGTGTTGATACAAAATCTTCAACTCCATCCAGTATGTGTGAATGAGTTGGTGAGAGATAACACTTAGCTGTCGGAGCTGTCCGTGAGCTTTGGCCCTTTAAGTCACTTCTCCAGTGGTGCGGACAGAGTAAAAGATGAAGCAGAGATTAATTAAAGCACTAACCTGTGCCCTCCCTCATTCCTTTAACCCTTCCCTCCATCTGCAGAAATTACTATGGTGGGCTTTAATTGAATGCAGAGGATAAAAATGATGCATAGAGCTAGACACATTAAATTCAAAAGCACAGATTTTTAAATATGAGGAAGCTACGTACTAATACCATAATACTGATGGTTAGCATATTCATGCATTATAGTTCTATAGTTTTTATACGATATTTATATGACAGTTTTTATACTTTTTATATGATTCTCTGAGGTACTACTGAAAATATAGTACTATTTATGATGTGGAGACAGGACTTAGTCAATTCCTGTGGAGTCTTTTTTTAGCGTGTTGCTAAGCTAAAAGCATGATACCCCAAAGTCCATAAAAACACAGCACTCATGAATGCTGGGTAAAGAACATACTCATTGCAAACTTATTGCTTCTCAGTATTGGATACATTGTACATTTATATACAACATTTCTATATACTTCATCTTAGATGAAAGCTGCTGTATTAAGCTAAGTTAAGTTTAGCTTCCCTATACTCTTAGTCACTATTACCCACATTATTTCACAAATAAAGTCCACTGAATAAGCGAATGTGAACAAGTTAGTGAATTTAGAAACTATGTAAGTGGGAATTCATTGTGCATGGGTGTTTTCTAGTGGTCATCTGTTGAGTGTGTATCAGTCATAAACTGTTGAGGTGCATTATGGGATTGAATGAGTATACTCAATATCGTCCGATATGGTTTGGGATACCAATATAAATGGCTGAAAAATACAAATCAATGCATTTCTAAAACATTAAGGTGTCCTCTGTAATTAATCCATCACTAAAATGTTTGTTTTGTTCTTGGCTTTTTTCTTTTGACAACACATCGATCATATTGAATTACTGACGACTGACAGTTTGCTTAAATTATGTTTGACAAAAAATTGACTCAGAATGCCATTCCTATCTCATTCACTTAAAAGTAATAATGCTCTTAAAAATCCAGAAACTGTTCATTTTGAAGGGGTGTTTTTTATTATCTATATGCTTTATAGCTGTAGAGTCTCTTGGTGGAGTTTAGCTTTAGTGTTAGCTTTCCCAGAGCCCATCTGCGTAAGGCCAAGCCAGCACTGACGTGCTTTACAAAGACACTTGAAGTATTTATCTAGACGTCCGACCAATCCAATCAGTGTCCCATTTAGCCTGTCAAGGATTTAGATGTCCAGGGAAATTTGTTGGATCTGGATGGAAGAACAGAACATATGATGTGGTGATTTACTGTCATGGATGAATATGGTGTGATAAGCTGTGATGGTCTCTTGGGGTCTGTGGCCGTGTGCTGGCGGCATCAAGCGTTATCAGGAGGTCTGTTTGCATTTGGATGAAAGACAGAAAGTACAGATTTACAGTTAGTATTGACAGAAAGCCTGTTTTTTTTTTTGGTTAGGGTTTCAGTTTATTACATTTCAGTGGATACACTCATCACGTCAGTTCAGTCCACAACTTTAATTAGTGGTGCTTGTTAAGTTTGCGTTTTTCTGTTTGGTGGGTCGGAAAATGAGTGAAAAGAATCCCATAGCCCAAGTTTTTCCGCTATTCTTTAGTACATGTAACTGCTGTTTTTTTAATTGTATATTGTTGCAGTGTGAAAAACGAGCGAAAGGATGATATTAATTGTGCTTACCATGATTGAGGTTCTAATAGGCCCCAAACTGACCTCAGATCAGGTCGGAAATATTTCATTAAGACAACAGCAGTTAGAATGAACTCAACGAGGGCAACTCCGATAACAACAACTGGATGTATTTATCTCCTGGAGCTGGAGGTTCGTGTGTGATCCCAGCTACACCAGCCTACAGCATTAAATGAGTTTTTGAGAAAGGGAAAGAGGGAAAAATGGCTCAGCTGAGCGCATCTCTCTATCTCAGTCCCAGAGCACCAAGCACAAACCCTAGGGACGTGGAAAGGGGATACAATCTGTCCACTGTGTGCACTAATGTGCTACAAACCTCATGTGGGCAATAATTTTATATTCACTCTATAGTTTCGGTGATTTTAGTTTCTGCTTTTAACATCTTTAAATCAAATTGGATTAATTTTCAATAACTTTGTATACTTTATTCATCTTTAAATGTATTAACTCAGCAGACAAATCAAACACTCAACCCTGGTGTTGTTACAGCCAACAGTCAAGCTACAGGAACTATTGCTTATAGCTATTAATTACTATTAATATTAATAATAATATTATTAATTATGTTTAAAATTTTATAAATATTCTAGTAGTATTTTTGTTATTTTATCACATAACACGGGATGTTTTAATTGAAGACAAACCAAATAATACCACAGAATAACCCAGAATTATTTATTAGTTTACTTATTAATGCATTAATTTATTAAAATCTCAGCCCATATTGTCTCAATTGTGATATGGCGATAAAATAAAACATCTTTTAAAATTGTGAGTTTAATATTTCATTAAATATATTATAACATGAAAGAGCATATATAAGAATAACCTAAAATGTATCTTCCTGATTTTCAGGACATTTTTTGTGTTTTCAGGACATTTTTTTTTTTTTTTTGCTTTTGTGTCTATCAAGTCTAACTACTCAAATGTGCATTGCCCTGTGTTCGTATTCTTGTCTTTTGCTTGTGTTTTGTGTGTGAGACATTTTACATTGTACATTAAACGTGTGTGTGTGTGTATGTGTGTGTCAGACCAGCATGGTGAGCAGATGGCTTAGAGAAAGCCACAGAAAGTTTAATCCTATCAGATGGATTCATGTGTCTCCATCTGCTTAATCCAGCTACCATTTCAGCCTCCGCCAAAAACCTCCACTCACGCCAAGATTACCGCCACAGATTGCACCTCATCTTCCCTGCTCTACCACCCCACCAAACGCCAAAGTGTGTGCATGTATGTCTCATTTCACCCTCCAGGTCTGGATTTCTTTCCTTTCTAGCATCTTGACACAAGCATGACATGTAAAAAGAGAAGATTAACCGTGTTTACGGAACATGAGAAGTTGTTCTTTTCAGTAATCTAAAGCTTCTTGTGATTAGGATTTAGGGATGTTTAAAAAAAAAAAAAAAAAAAAAAAAAAAAAAAAAACATAAATATTGGCTACAGATTAAGCCTTTGGCCTTTGAGCTTTTAAATATGATAGCTTTTTGAAATCTAATAACCGAATGATTGGTAGTTAAAAAATATGTCAATCCTTTGTATTTGAGAACCAAGATATTTTATTTTCTTAATATTATTGTATTAATATTATAATATGTATTTTTTAGAAGATTAAGAGGATTTTTACTTGATTCTTTTTCAAATCATCATTAGTTAAAAATGGTAGTGATTAGTTAAAAACACTTTATATAGTCACAATACAATATAGTCATTGTGTAGTCAAAAATAAATAAATAAATAAATAAATAAATAATATTAATAATAAATAATTAATATTGATAGTTAATTCTATCTATCTATCTATCTATCTATCTATCTATCTATCTATCTATCTATCTATCTATCTATCTATCTATCTATCTATATACTACTGGTCAAAAGTTTTGGATCAGAACTATTTTTAATGTTTTTGTTGGAGTTTCTTCTGCTCATCAACGCTGCATTTATTTGATCAAAAATACAGGGAAAAATAATATTTTGAAATGTTATTATTATGAAAATAACTCAAAAACCATTCTAATATGCTGATTTATTGTCAGTGCTGAAAACTGTTTTGCTGCTTAATATGTTTTTGGAACCTGTGATACTTTTTTTCAGGATTCAAAGGATTCATTTAAAATATAAATATTTTCTAAGCATATACACTAAAGCTCAAAAGTTTGGGGTTAGTCATTTTTATTCTTTTTGTTTTTTTATAAATTAAAACTTTTACTCAGCAAGGATGTGTTAAACTGTTAAGAAGTGATAGCAAATATTTAAATTGTTAGAAAAGATTTTATATTCTTCTTTATATCCTTTTTAAATTTGTATTCATCAAAGAATCCTGAAAAAAGTATTGCAGTTTCTAAAAAGAAAACATTTGGCAGCACAACTGTTTACATAGTAGAATGAGTTTCTTAAGGATCATGTGACACTTTATACTGGAGTAATGGCTGATTGAAACTCAGCTTTGCAACACAGAAATAAATTAGGTTTTTAAGGATATTAAAATAGAAACCATGTTTTATATTGTAATAACATTTTGCAAGATTATTGTTCTTTTCTGTATTTTTGTATCTAATAAATTGATATATATATATATATATATATATATATATATATATATATATATATGTATTATATTAAGTATTATATAAGTATTCTCAGCACCATTGAACATATTTGACTATATTTAAATATGGATTAAAAAATAAAAAATAAAATAAATACATTTATGAATTTATGCTGAAAAAAACTGATTAATGAAATTTAGCATACTATATATATATATATATATATATATATATATATATATATATATATATATATATATATTGTCACGGGAGGAGCACAAGACAGACACAGTGGGCGTGGCGTCAGGCCTCGGAGAGGCTTTTATTAACAGAAATCATAAAACAAAGGGAATAAAAGTGGCCAAAAGGGGGAAAGTGTCCAAAATAACAGGGAATCTGGTGTCCTCGTTGTGCTGCGGGATTTGTGTAGGTCGGGCAGTGTTCATCAAGGAAGGGTCCAGGCAAGGGGCGGAGTCCGGCGGCCGCACGCGCTCCCCTCCTTGGTCCGGGGCGCGAGGGGCGGCGGCTTCTCCTAGCGGCCGCGTCTCTCTCGTTGGCCGCGGCGCTGGTAGGGGATGGACGGCCCGGCATCCTGGCCCGTCGGCCGTGTATAGGGGTGCGGTTCCCATCCGGATCGCGGGTCCGGCAGCTCACGTCTTGGTGGCGCGGGAGTCCCTCAACGCACCCTTCCTGGACCCACGAGGACACCAGTGTGCATGCACGGGGAAGAGACCGGTCTCCTGAGGAGAGGCGCGTTGGGCTTTTAAACAGCGGCGGTAATGAGGCTCCACTTCCTTCAGGTGTGCCCCATCACACGCCGCCAGCCCTGACTCGTCCAGCGCCCCTCCTCTCACACACCCACTCCAGTCGGGAGCCTGGTGAAGGGCGGCGATTTAGGACGGGGTGCCGGTGACAATCAGGGAGGAGGCAGCTGACTCGTCACATTCCCCCTCCCAAGCGACATCCCCGTCCCCAGGGCGCCACCCACACGGGAGTGCTACCATCCTCAACCAGGCTCCAAACGGTCGGAGTGGGCGGGGCTTCCTCTCCGGGCGGTCCTCCCTCTCGCAGCGCACCAGAACAGGGACAGAGAAACCGGGTTTTAGTGACAGCCTCAACCAACCACAGGGTAAAATGACAATGGAAAAGTCACTTACCCCTTGTGTGGCTGGGAGGCTGTCCCCAGTTTTCCTCCGTCCCAGTCTGGGTTCTCACGAACGTTTGCAAGCGAGAGGGGGTGACGTCACCAGACGTTTCCCAACTGCGCTGTCTAGGCTCCGCCTGCCCGCATTCTCCACCAGTGTCACGGGAGGAGCACAAGACAGACACAGTGGGCGTGGCGTCAGGCCTCGGAGAGGCTTTTATTAACAGAAATCATAAAACAAAGGGAATAAAAGTGGCCAAAAGGGGGAAAGTGTCCAAAATAACAGGGAATCTGGTGTCCTCGTTGTGCTGCGGGATTTGTGTAGGTCGGGCAGTGTTCATCAAGGAAGGGTCCAGGCAAGGGGCGGAGTCCGGCGGCCGCACGCGCTCCCCTCCTTGGTCCGGGGCGCGAGGGGCGGCGGCTTCTCCTAGCGGCCGCGTCTCTCTCGTTGGCCGCGGCGCTGGTAGGGGATGGACGGCCCGGCATCCTGGCCCGTCGGCCGTGTATAGGGGTGCGGTTCCCATCCGGATCGCGGGTCCGGCAGCTCACGTCTTGGTGGCGCGGGAGTCCCTCAACGCACCCTTCCTGGACCCACGAGGACACCAGTGTGCATGCACGGGGAAGAGACCGGTCTCCTGAGGAGAGGCGCGTTGGGCTTTTAAACAGCGGCGGTAATGAGGCTCCACTTCCTTCAGGTGTGCCCCATCACACGCCGCCAGCCCTGACTCGTCCAGCGCCCCTCCTCTCACACACCCACTCCAGTCGGGAGCCTGGTGAAGGGCGGCGATTTAGGACGGGGTGCCGGTGACAATCAGGGAGGAGGCAGCTGACTCGTCACAATATATATATATATATAATATATAATATATAATATATATAATTTTCTAATTTTCTATTTATTTCAGCTATCAATCATTGTTAGTTCTTCTAAGAAATGTTTTGCTGGACCTTACACGGCTTGACGCTTAATGTTTACTGTAACAACTCTAGCCTAGCAAGGCTACAATATATCTTACCCAACTTGCTTCTCACAGCGTGTGGATCACAGTCATGCTGGCCCGTCACAACCCTTCCTCTCTTTATATCTCATTACTGTGAGTGACGCTTTGGCATTTGGGAGCTAAATGCAGGTAAACGCAGGCTGGCTAAATTGCTTTCTTTGCCCCCTGCTAGCATAAGACTTTGTGTCTCGAAGGAGAGCAGACAGCTCTAATAAGCAAACTGACCTTTCTCCGTGGTGGTCCCTTTCTCCCTCAGCCACAGATCCTCGGCCGCCGTGGAGAGCAACAAACAGAACACGCTAAACGAGCCACTGTACCTCGACTACCGGTGACAAAACACGTGTCTTCTACAGCAGGAGGCCTAAGGTCACCTTGTTTACACAAAGAACGTACAATCGCGCTGTAATGCTAATGTGAACTCTTAGGATACTTGAAGAATTGATGAGCAGATATTGAATATAGTTTATGACAGTTTGGCTATGACTGATTGACTGACTGACTGACTGACTGATTGATTGGTGAAATGTCAAGAATATTAGATAGATAGATATAATTTTTTCATACAATACATTTTGCTTTAACTCTGTTTAGATTATCATACTATACAGGGTATAAAACATATGGTAACACTTTGTTTTACAGTTTCCTTGTTACACATCTTAGATGTTCTTACTATAGTAAATTATGCAGAATTATAAGCAATTAACCCAAAACCAAACTGTAACTCTAATTATATAGTAAATACATCTACTTAATTAATAGTACTCAGTACTTACAGTATTTGTACTATTACACTGTAACAAGATCAATTTAAAAATAAAATGGTAGCACTTTATTTTATAGTCCTGTTCCTTGTGTACATACTATGTACTTTTTATAGTAATTTCAATAACTATGTAATAACTAGGTACTAAACCTGAACCTACCCCTAAACCTAACCCTAGCCCATGTAGTTACCTTGTATAACCAGAACTTTCTTAGATAAATACACTTTATTTTACAGTACGTGTACTAACATGTACTTATAGTGTACTTACAGTGTATATATCTAAGACAGTTCTGGTAATACAAGGTAACTACATGGGGTAAGGTTAGGTTTAGGGGTAGGTTCAGGGTTAGTACCTAGTTATTACATAGTTATTGTACTTACTATAATAAGTACATAGTATGTACATGAGGAACAGGACTGTAAAATAAAGTGCTACCAAAGTATTTTTCAATAATTTTAATGTTGTCTTCAAAAAATATATATATGTTTTTAATAAAAACCAATACAAAAACTATCCTAAATCACTAAATCAGACTTAAAATTATGATTTCATCCTCAAACATGGCTTATGCTCTAGTAACGAATGATTTGTACAGTCATTCATACCGGACAGAGATTGAGATTCTTGCATGCATCCTTCTAAAAGAGTAAACCTTTTGGCAGTCCTTCCCATAATTTGAGGCAATGTCTCACTGTTCTGCTACAACTGAAGCATTTCCTTACCGTGCCCTCAAAGTATAGAGTTGGACGGGAATTCTTGGTGTAAGCGATCCTTTGTTTTTACGCCTAATGTGTGCTATGAGAGCTGTGAAAACCACCGACACTTTTCCAGAAAGTATGGTATGTGATTCTTAGTTGGATCCAGCTGTGTGGGTTTTCTCGGTGACATTTGTGTGTTTTTGGTTTCCTGCTTTGGCCTTGAAATAAGAGACTGAGAGGTGTCAAGACTTCCCTCAGACCCCAGGAAATAAGATGCATTTAAATGTCACCTTTAACCCCCAAATCTGCAAACCTGACACTTATGTTGATCCTGAATGTTGGGAAGTTCTCTACAAAATTCTAAACATGGTCAAGCGATGCTAGTGTTGGTTATTTACACTGAGTACAGATGAATAAAGTATATTTTCATTTTTCTGCTTTCTCTAAATTGGTCCTGTGACGTTTCTGGACGCAGCTGCACCTTGTATCAAAGCCATTAGTCCCAGTGAAGGCTGGACAACAGGAGGTGCTACTGTCATCATCATTGGAGACAACTTCTTTGACGGACTGCAGGTCATCTTCGGCACCATGTTGGTCTGGAGTGAGGTGAGTTTGCAAGTCATACGTTCCCCTCTGTCCAGCAGAACTTTGGATTTTCTCACTGCTTTGTTGCTTGATCTCGTAAGCAATCATAGGTATTCATACACAAAGCAGTTAGTTCTAGTACACATACAGTTTAGTATGTTTGCACTGACACGGAAACACACTTATTAACATACTGACAACATCTAAAACGTCGACCCATTTTATGAAACTTACATTTAGCTATCACTTAAAATGTTTAGAATTTGATTGGATTGATCTTAGGTTTGGGACTCAAACCTACACACAGAAATAAGAAACACACAGAAACCTAAGTACAGAAATATACATTAAATGTAAATACAATAATTCCTATACAAAGATTTGTGCATTGTTAAAGCTGTGCGTATATATGAATGCTAATTTCTTCCACATAACATCATTACAATTACAAAAGGTAGAATTTATGGCCTCATGGTCACATTTTATTTTTAGCTGCCCTTGTTACAGTGTAATTATTGTATATATATATATATATATATATATATATATATAGATTGTCTCCCACAATACTTTCATCACCTCACCATGTTCTTTAAAAAGAAGTAATCTTAGGCTTTTTAAGCGAGAGTTAAACACACTGCTTAAACATGTACATCTGGAAAACATGATATTAGTGGAATAATTTACATTTTTACTCTTTGGACTGTTGAATTATTGAAAATGAATGCATGCTTGTGTCAAGATCACTTTGTCACATTCGGTATGCAATAATTCAATGGCCCATTCTCAATGATTCCTGACATACTGTATTATGCTAAAAAAAATTATCAGTCAACAATAAAATAGTCTCAGTTTAGTTCAGTAGTTAATTCAGTATACATTCTATCTTAAATACAACATTACATGTGGTCAGCTTAATAAAATTCCTCCAGTGTTGTTATTTAAAACTTAAATCTTTATGCAGTTATAAATGTCACCTTTCCTAAAGTTGTCGAAGACACCCATTGTCCTTTCAGAATGCATAAGCGTTTTGTTAGACCGACATTATGCAGGTGATTAAGTTATTGTGCTTAAGTGATTAAGAAATGTGATACTTTCAATAGCTGCTCAAAAGTCTTTGTACAAGAAATTGAGCAGCTTGTGTAACACTGGCTAACTGCTTAATAGCGGCGGCTTTAAATGTGCTCAAATCAGTGGTGGCGAATCACAGACACAAACACAGTGATCCGGAATGTTTTGTAGTACTACTGAGTATTTATCAATCACCAACCCTGATACAAATGTCCCACTGCACATTCAGCTAACCTCTTTGATCTGCTGGTGCTGAGTGCTATTAGCTACCAGAGAAACGAGCTAATGACTGTGTGTGTGTAGGTTTTATGATGAACTACATCTGGTAACGATTAATACATTATACTGAAATCTCCCTATAGCGGTTACTGTGGACCTCATAACCTTGTGACCTTTATCTCCTGACCCCGTGACCCTCATACATGGGGGGGGTGGCGGTCAAGAGCCATGTAGTTCCCTTCAGCTGCAGTGCCAGCAGGGATCTGATTACCACAGATAGCATCTAACAAGGGAGGAAGAGAACAAGAGCAGGGAAGGGACCAAGGAAGATCTTTTTCATTTCTTCTCCTCCTACCCATTCACTGCTCCCTGAACACAGTCATATTTGTCTGTCATTGTCAAATAGCAGCAATCATTAATACTGCGTTTCAAAGAAGTCTTTTTGTGGACTGTGGTCTTTCTAAAACGTGCAGTACATACTGTAGTACCCAACAACGGACAGTAAGGAACAAATAGCCTCTTAGCCACTAACCTGAGAGAGTACATACTGTGTCGACTGCACTGGATTCAATCCAAACTTTGTTGAAACTTTAGATTAGAGAACACATATTCACTATTAGAGTGTCACAGTTAAACCCAAATATTCAGATGTGTGCAGTGCATTTTACAGAGGACTGTTTCCTGGGAGAGCCTGCAATGCCGGCTGTGCACAGAGGCTGTCTCTATAAAGTGTGACAACTTCGACTTTGCAAGGACAGTCTGGCGCTTCAGACAGCCTGTAAATACATTTCATATTTAAAGAATTTGCCACTGACGATTCGAATGCAAGCAGGATGCAAGCAAACAGGAAGCGGTTGTTGTTTGTCATCTCTCCAATCATAAATGCAGACAATGGTTTTATGGTTATGCAGCGCGATGCAACACAATGTGTAAAAACACAGTATAATTCATTATAATCAGTAATTATGTCCCCACTACATGCAAAAAATGTCTAGTTTATAATGGGTTTTATTGTTTTTGACATATTGCGCCCAGACATGGCATCACTGTATGGTAAGGGGCATAACATTTCCGTCACACGCTTGAGGCATTTGCCCAATCACAACGCACTGGATAGCTAGCCAATCAGAGCACACCTCACTTTTCAGACTGATGAAGTTTGTAAAAATATATGCGTTTCAGAAAGGTGGGGCATGGATGAGCAACAGTAAACTACAGTATGTGGAAAATAATGTTTTATTTATTTATTTATTTTTTACCTTAAACTGCATAAACACATTGCATTACACCAAATACACCAAATAATGTTCTTTTGAGAAACATCATATGACCCCTCTAACTATGAATTTTCCCTCAATAATCTTGTCATTTGCTGCTTATTGATAGCAAGCAAGATCTTTTTTGTAGTTATTATTTGGGTATGTGGTAGGCTTCAGGGATGTAGAATAATGTCATGCATAATGAGGCAATAATATGTGTTTCATAAGTACTAATAAACAGTGCTAGTAATATGCATGCTAATAAGCAAATAGTTAATAGTGAATAGTGTTCCCTAACCTAAAGTGTTACATAAACTTCCTTTCTGTAGTCATATATACAGAATACTTTTAATTTAATGCTGTGTTTGTATATGTGTAAAGTCCGAAACATGCTCCATGTAAGTATGTGAACACAATCGTTTCTAGTTTTGTTTGTTTCTTTCTTTCAATGTATTTTTATTTCAGTATTTTCTGTATACTATTATAGAATGTATCTATAATTTGAATTAACATATTTTTATATTTTTTAGTTTTCATTTAAATTTAAGTTTAAATTTTTGTAAATTTGTTAGAGTATTTGCTATTATTATTTTTTTATATTTACATTTAGCTCCATTTTTTTATAAAGTTTTATTGTATTATGTGTTTTTTTATAGCCACAAAACATTTATATTTGCATACTCCTCATGAGTGAATGATCTGCAACACTCAGACACACCACACATATATTCACAGTTGATTCCAGAACAGTTTGACATTAGCATATTGCTAAGCTAATGACATGATACTCTAATAAGCATAAACCACAAAAATACTGGGTAAAGGAGTATATTTTTTTTATTAAGATTTAAATATTTTCATGTTTCTTTTAGTTATAGTATCGAGTGAATTACATTTGTAGTCAAGGTTTTTATTTATTTATTTATTTTTGGCATTGCACACTAGCATTCCATAACTACTTTTTCTGCTACTTTCACTTGTTTATTGTTTTGAAATTGAGTTTATGACTGTGAGAGACAAATGTTCAAAGATGTTTTAGACAACAGCTCATATGAACCACAAGCTTATAATCTGTGAGATGCTGAAAGACAGTGGGCTGTTAATTACGTCTCTGAGGAGCTCCACCTGTCCTCTTCCAGCCTTCATCTACGCCATCCCTTCACCACCCACCATAAACAGCCTGATACTGATTAGACAAGATTCATTCACACATGTACAAACACACATGTGGCACACACACAGTCAGATTGTTTACTGATCAGAACTGGATCAAAGAACATAATCAACCAGGGCAAATGAACAAACAAAACACAACTAGCATCTGCCAACAAATGCTGCCAGTTTTTTTGTTTTGTTTTTTGTTTTTCTCTCTCTCAGAACTAACTTCACTGTTCTGAGATTTTTTATTAACTTGTGTCAATGTGATTTTAAGTGGATTTATTAAGTCAGTTTGTCTGAAGAGTCACAGCTCAGTATAGTCATTAGTCAAATGTTGGGGACTGTGTTTCTTGACATTGGTTTCCTCTAACTTCATAGCTATCAGTCAATAACATGACATTTAATGATTGGCTCAAAACAACCTGGCTGTAGAACTGAGCACCCTTTGTCAAAGACTGTAGAATTTAATTCTCATGCTTCCTGTGCCAGCTGAGCAACTGCCATTGAGGAAAATGCTTTCTCCGGGCTATTTAAACCTCATTGATTCTAATGTCCTCTCTGCATCTTATTTTATTCTCACAGCTCATCACACCTCATGCCATCAGAGTTCAGACCCCTCCTCGTCACATCCCCGGAGTGGTAGAGGTCACGCTTTCCTATAAGTCCAAACAGTTTTGCAAAGGCACACCAGGAAGATTCATCTACACAGGTAACCTTTTCATTTTAAAAGAAGAAACTTTTGACTTGTTTCAACATTATCATTACATAAAAACAGGTTGGTCACAGAAAAGGTGCGCTTTTACTTTTAAAAGTTTTTTTTTAGAACAATAAAAAAAACTTCCCAGTGCTTTGGAATATGAATCTGAGTTATATCTATGGAAAATAATAGAGAACCAACAGAATATCTTTTTGACCACCCACCAACCTCTTCAAACTCAATCCTATGTACAGGGTAATTTAGAACAGGAGAATATGATTGGATAATCATATATATGTAAATTATTTTTTTATATATAGAATTATTTGCTATATGCGTAGAATTGCTGTTTAATTTTCTCACAAACACCCACACAAAAAAGTACAGCTTTGTTAGCTTAATTACTGCTGATGGAGAAATTGTAACAGCTAATGCTCTTAAAACCTGTTACAATTAAGGAAGAAAGCAAGCTGCATTTTATAGGCCTCCATACTGAAGCCATTTAAACAGCAAAACAAACTGTGCAGCTTTCACGAAACTGTTAATGCGTAAATACATTGTACTTCCTCAGTTAAATTGAGCTTTAGTCACCAGTTACTTCAGCATCCATGAAGCACTGTGATTGCGCTTTGGACATACATCATACCCATCCCGATCAATGCTTACTTCTTCTGTGAGGTCAAAGGTCAGCTAGCTGGCTAATTTCAAAGTTTTTTTTTTTTCTGTTGCTTTCTGTTTGTACTTCCTCGCTGGTGTTAAATCCTCACGTGCACCCACACAAACAAGAGGACACACTTGAAAGTGATTCGAAATCAAAGGCGAATTAAAAGAGAAAATAGCTGATCTGGTGCACAGATGGATCTTGTGAGAGGGCGACCGACTCGTTCCAGTGAGAAAGGGAGAAGGAAACAGTATGTGTGTCCACAGAAGTGAAGTGCCACGGTAGACATGTTATCAGAGTTTTAGGTGGCAAGCAGTGACACTCAAAGGAAGACACAGATGGCACATTTATTATTTTATTTCTTTCACCCGCTGCTGTGAGTATGAATATCAAACATTTCTCTCAGATGCCAGGCAGAGATTCTTTGGAAATAAAAGCAAATGTAGTGAAATTCATGCCTTTGAGCATAAATCGTCCAACTTATAGCAGCGCTACAGGTAACCTTCAGCTTTTTCAACTAATCATGTACCTTACTCTTGAAAATGAACTCAAGTTGGCACCTTTCGTGGGCATCACCGACGTTAAGCAACTGGCACACAGTGATGGCAGCTGGCATGGGTATTAGAAGTACCCAGCAGACAGCTGGCAATGCTAATCAGCCTCTGTTAGCCGAGTCCGCTAGCAAAAGGCTATTTGCATAGAACACTAGCAAACCCTCAGAACTAATTGAATCAATACAGGCAAAGCCACGGACGCCTCCCGCCAGGCTCTGGCCAGGCATTAATCAATGGCTACCTGGAAACTACAACTGAAGTCGGAATCCATAAATGGCTAAATCAGTCAACCACAACAAGAGCGTAAGTTGAACATGAGGTCTCGCAGACAATAACACAAGAAAGTCTGTGCTTTTGGCCTGTGTTTTATTGAAGAATACGAAAAATACAGGTCAGGCTTTGTTTTAGATTTTTTGTAGCACAATAAAGTTATAAAACAAAACACATGTATATAAAAGGCATGTATGTATATGTACATGCACCTCCATGAGTTTTCCCTGATAAAAAGCTGCTTAAACCACTTATGGTATAGTTTATAGCTGGCTTAAATTGGTCTAGCTGTTCTCCCAACCTGATCAGCCAACCCGATCTCACGGCAGCCAACCCGATCTCATGTACATTTTTCACAAGGTGGCTTATTCGTACGAATTCGTACAACCACACTCGTACAAATTCATACAATTTTTGCCAAATCGTACGTATTTTATGAGTTGCACAATTTGTATGAATTTGTATGAATGACCTACACCTAACCCCACCCCTAAACCTAACCGTCACTGAGGTTTAGACAAATCGTATAAAATCATACAAGTTAGGTCATACAAATTCGTATGAATTAGCCACCTCCTAAAATACGTACGAATTGGTTGTGAGATAGCGTTGGATCAGCCGGTGTTCTGCTGGTTTAGGTAGTTTCCTAGCTTCTAGCTCCAGTTGTAGCGTGTTAGATACATTTAATTTGAGTTTAAATGATTATATTAGTATACATTATACAATTATTATTATTTATTTACTTACATGGAATAGTATGTCCTTTTAATATCAGATGTAGCATTACAATAATTACTGGTTTATCAGAATCGTCTAGGATCTTGATATATCTTTGCATCCCTATACCTGACTGACCTAAACAGTGGAAACCAACATGGTGGCCAACTAACCACCTTAGTCTAGTTTTTAGCTAGTTTTTCTTCAGTGGGACTGTTTGTTTCTCTGTCTTTCTGTCTCACTCTCATTCTGTGTTTCAGTTGTACTGGACACCATATCCAGATCCCTGGGGACAAACTAATACATCTCATATATTTGACAGTGTAGGCTCTCTGTCACTTCTAAAACTGAATGTCAGCGGCGTGTGTTTGTTAGGAGGAAGTGCAAAGTGCCAATCGATAAACCATTGGAGCAACACAAATCCTGTCTATGGAACTGCCTTAACATTCACAAGAATCTCATGGAAACAGATCTTAGACAGAAAGGTCATGCTTTTTCCCTTCTGTTCACCATTCCACTCACTTTCGTTAATTTTATCATTTTTAAATTGGTATATCTGATATCTGTTCCTTATGTAAGAACAGTGATGCCAAACCACTACTCTTCATTGGAGTTATCGTAAAGAAGCATTTGTACAACATTTAACTTGCATGTTTGAATATATTTCCAATGTGAAACAATCTAATCAGAAATTGATATGACAGGAAAAAGTGAGGGATTGGTGGAAAGCATTTGGAAAATAATGTGATTGGTGTTGTTTCTAAAATGTAGTTTCAGGATTGGGGTAACTTGTTTCATTTAAATGGAAAAAAAAATCTTTGGAATAACAAACAAATAGTAAGAAAAATATGTAAATTTAAATAAAATATTGTAAAATATTATTGTAAATTACATTATTGTAATATTGTAAATATTGTAAAATATTATTGTAAATGAGATTTTAATTTAATTTGATGTCAAGTTGATTGCCTGCTTTTTTTACTTTAAGGGCCCTATCATACACCCGGCACAATAGAGCGCAAGTGTTTTTGCTATTTGTTTAAATAGCAAATGCATTTACATCTGCTGATCTAAAAAAGAGGTGTTTTCAGGTGCATTGTTGATGCATTGCAGTTTTGAGGAACTCCAAGTAGACTGCAGCATAGACCAACTCAAACCTACTCTAAAGTCTGGCGAAATCTTTTTTCTTTGTTATTTAAAAAGTACGTTAGTAAGTGTAAGCGACCATGTAAATAGTGAACCCGCCATGCTGTGAGCACAACTGGCTTTTAAATGGGATGGGAGGTGAGACTCTGATTGGTTTATTGCACATAACGCCCAAAAAACCCATTACTCATAAAAACAAACCATTTAGACGCGCCAACCGTTTTCCCGTCATTAAACTAGGAAAAGTGAATTCGGACCTGGGTTGTGCGCTTTAGATCATGCGCTTAGATCGTTAAAATAGGGCCCTTAGACAGAATTCTACTAGCATCCTATGAAACTGCACTATGGGAAGTATAGTAGAAAACAGAATGAAACTTTGATTTGTGACTCAATCTATGAGTTCATCATTTTAAACAAATATCGCCTCTTAATAGCAAAGCGCCTTTTCTGCTAGCATTTTTGCTTGCTAGACAGGCAGTAATTGGTGACGTTAAAAATTCTGTGGGATCTACTGCTGCCAACTTAATGCTTTATTGTCAGAAGGGACGAACACCTCCAATTAGATTACAGGCAATTCCAGGACACTGCCAGATCGGATTGCAGCCAGAAATCTCTGCAGCAGTCGCAACAGAATTGTATCCAGTAGCGTTGTAGATGGTAGATGAATCACACACACCAACACACACACACACACACTGTTAACAAGAGCCCAAAGGATGAGTTTTGGGGCTTTATTATATAACACAGCCTCAGTGAAAACAGGAGCACCATGGAAATATGCAATTAGTCAGCACACCAAGCAGAAAAAACACAAGAATGGTTTTGTGTTTCTCAAAGTAATGAATAAAATGACTCTAGTCTAATATACAACACACGGCATGTTATATATTTGTGTATAGTTCTGTCATGTACAGAAACATTTCCTTCATTCTGTAAAGAAAGCGTACTTCAGCAGCACCTCCTCTACACCTGCCTCCAACATCTCTTTTACAGCTAGTTGTTTTGTGACATAAAGACGCAACATAAGAAAGTAAAAAGTGTTGTAAAATATACGCGAGAGGGAAAGACAAGAATAAAATAGTTCTCTATTGATCTTAAACTGGTGTGGCTTGGAAAAAATAACTCATCTATAATAAGGGGGGAAGAATGAAGCGATAATTCAGTGGTATTGAACGCTCTGCTGCCGTGTATATTGATCCCACAGAGCTTTTGCCTTCGGCTCTCACCTGAAGAGGGGGAATGCATGCGCCCTCTAGGAAGAAGGAGGGAAGGAGATGAAGAAGGAGAGGGAGGGGGTGACATTCCCTTGCTCATTACTGCAGTACTACAGCAGGAAAAGGATTGGCGTTTTAGTTAAAGTTGATCCATACAGTCGTGGTGCTGTCAGAGCCACGGACCTGCTTGTTCCAAGAATAGAATTGCTATTGTTATTGATTAGAGTGGATAAACTTTCAGTTTGATTCTGTTCACATGCATTTGATTTGATTCAAACGGAAAACATTGTTTTATTGAAAGACAACCCATGCCTCATGGTTGCTAGAGCGCTGGACCTGCTGGTTCTAGAGTAGAATCAGTTCTGTTGTAGATTCAATTCATTTTGTTCAGTCTGATACGGTCCAGTACATTTGGGTTTGAATATTAGATATACTTTTGGCAAGGTTCACAGTCTACTCGTTATAGAACATTATCAATTATTTTATATCCATTCGATTTTTAATTCATTTTTTTTTAATTCATTTATTTAAATTTACTTTTGTTTTAAAGGTTTTTGGTGAAAGATGATCCATACGGTCATAGTGCCAACAGACCACTGGACCTTCTGGTTTTATATATATATATTTTTTATTTATTTTTTTATTTTATAGAATTTACATTTATTTTGTACAATTTATTCCATGAGTTTGATTTAATGCAGTTTTTTTATATTTAATAAAAAAATATATATATTTGATTCAAAAATATGATGAATCAGTAACGTTAATGTTATGAATCAATAATGTTGATTTGATCCAAACACTGGTTCTAAAATAAAATTGATTCTGTTATATATTTGATTCTTTAATTACATTTACTTTGATGTAATAATTTTTATTTAAAGACTCAATTTTATTTGAACATTTTAAAAAATGTCATAAAACGGATCTAAACATGGGAAGTAAGGCCACGACTCAATGGACAAACAAGCAATTCTCATATTCATTCACAAATCACAGTTAATTAAGGTCTATTGAATCAATGAATCTAATGAATCTATTGGATTTTGTGTGGGATGAGGCTTGATTATAGAGTGAAAGTATATGCAATAGGCAATTATGTACCGAACTACTACCCATTATTCCACTTTACTATGCTCGAATTAAATGAGGACTTACTTCATGCTTCCCTGTCTCCTCTTTCCTCCCCATCCCTCTACTCACAACATTCTCTCCTCCGGGGCATTATAGTGAAATATGATGAGGCCTGGATCTGCCCTCATGAAATTTCAATAAGAATTGATCTCTGTGATTGCAAGAGATTCTTTGCAGAGAGCGAGGGATTGAAATAAGTGATACGCACAGGGTGTGTGCTCATTCATTTATTGTCAATGATGTTCTAGTCATATTAGTATGACAGTATCAGTCAATCGTTTTGTGCTGACAGCTCACAGATGTTGTGGAAGTGGCACTATTCATTGTTCCTGCTTTCTCCGTATGGGCTCAAGATATTCTATGTATGGATTTCTGTAACCAAAGCAGTTACCAAATTTATTACAAATCCACTAAATTGGGATAAACTGGACTGGGTAGACCAGTCTTAAGCATATGGGTTTCCACGTCCTTGAGCTAGTATCATGTCAATATATGATATAGATGTACTGGATTGTTTGCCATCATGATGCTAGCACGTCATTCCACAGTTCATACTGATATTCTTTTAACAACTCCCTTCTGATCATTTTGGGATGCTAAATAATCTGGTAGCACAGTTAGATAATTCTCTCGCTTAGGCTATTTCTGGCTATTTAACCGCTAAAGCTACCAAGGGAGAACTATAAACCAACATCCCTGTGCAAATTGATGCCATGTGGTATTAATACGAGGAAAACAATAAAACAGTTTGAAGAAGTGGAGTTAGGCCAAGCTATAAATACTTACCGTGTGGTTAGCGCTTGTTTCGCATGTAGTGAATACTGAACTCGGCTACAGTGAAAAGTTAGGCAAACAGCAAGCCCACTTCCCCATTTTGGGAAGAGAACTTTTGATATAGTAGAGATATTTGAATAGTTGAAGGGATTTATTTTCCTTCTGAGAACTTCATTCTCTCGAGTTTGTCCCTAGTTAGACCCTTGAAAGATTATTTCCTCTATAAAAATTGACTTTAGATGTCTCAATGCCTTTGATATCTCTGTGTTCTTTTAAGTGAGTGTTAGAGGATGTGGTGACCAAATCAAAAAGTATATCAAATTGAAAACTCATATTCTCTGGGGGGACACAATGACCCGCAGCCTCTGTTGAAATTGGACAAAAGGTTCTTTCATAAGAAACAGCTTCTTCAAAAACACAGTTTGGTTTCGCAAGGTTACTTTTTAAAAGGGGTTTGGAACGTGACTTCAGAAATACTATGGTTTACAGACATGATTGCCATTGTATGTATATATATATATATATATATATATATATATATATATATATATATATATATATATATATATATATATATATATATATATATATATATATATATATATATATATATGTATGTATGTATATATGTATGTATGTATGTATGTATGTATGTATGGATGGATGGATGGATGTACGTACGTATGTATTTAGTGACACAGTTTTTATTTATTATATGCATCACTAAATAATCATTATCTTTCTTCCTTTCTTTCTTGTTTTGTTTGGCATGCACACAGTGGCAAAAAATATTAATACACAGTTAAAACAAATCATGATTTCCATTTATTAATGTGGAATTGGATGAAAAATTTGTGTTGTTATTGAACAATCATTGTTATTAGTATTTTTATTTATTACATGCATCACTTGATAAATAATGTATTTCAATTTTCTATTTAACAAATATTATATTATATTATATTATATTATATTATATTATATTATATTATATTATATTATATTATATTATATTATATTATATTATATTATATTATATTATATTAAACCACAAATAAAATGCATGACATTTCTAACTCTTTTGGTGTAGTGGCCCACAAAAAGCATTGGAATGCACAACTTAAAAACGTACAATCACACTTATTAATGTATAAATGTCATTGGATTAGATGCAAAAATATGTTTGGAGGCTAATTTCATTGAGCATGATACCAAGATGAATGGTCAATTCATTAAGACAATTCCTAGTGAAAAACAAATCCTAATGGTTTATCTTCCCCCACACGTCTTGAGAACCCCTTTGTCTCCGCACCTCTCTCTCTCTCTCTCTCTCTCTCTCTCTCTCTCTCTGCATCTCTGTTAACCTCCTGGTATCTTAGTAAGTGAATGTTTTCCCTAGCCTGAGTGAGAGGATTGGCTACAATATAGAAATCAATGGCAATAAGAAAGGAGTGAAGTGCTCCTGAGACATACAAGCATGTGAATGTGTTTGACACATCCATCTCCATAGCACTTTATTAACAGATGCCCCCCCACACAGGAATGTATGCACAAGTCAGTTTTCTTTCTCCTTTATCCAGACAGGTTTTAAAATTAGACGTTATCAACCAACATTTCCGACGAACTGTATAATGGAAGGTCATTTATTGCGGCAATAACTGTGAACAGCAGCACTTATATATAATTAACCTATATGTTCTTAATTGCCATGCACTAACTTCAATATAACTTAAACAGTATTTACAGTATTTGAACCATCTGCTCCAACTGACAGGAAAGTACCTCCGTATGTTTCATGCCCCAGCAGCCCCTCACACTCAAACTGTCCAAACCACTCTCTCTTTCTCTCTTCCTCTTTTCTCTCTTTCTTCAACAGCCCTGGGACCAGACACTCAGATGACATTTCATTTATGAACGTTTTGCAATACGTGTTCATATTTTGGGCTTAATCGTATGCCATTTTTGGAACACTGAACCACATACCAACCAAAACACAGATGACAGCAAAAAACTTGGCACCAGTAAAACACAGGCTGTTATTAATATAAGATGGATATATAGGAAGACTTGTGTAACATTTAATGTAGTGTTCCACACTATATGTTTAATGCTTTGCACAGTGAAAAAATATGTGAAACAATGTTGTGTAATTTATAAAATTGTATTAAAGTATTTAAGAAATGAATGTAATATAATACGTAAGTTAATATGTAGTAAAATATTTTAATTAATATAATGATTTATTATTAATTTATTTTTATAATAAATATATTTAAATTGTTATTAATTAAATGAATTGTTTATTAAATGTAGACTCCAATTAAGCATATTAAAATGCATATTATGCATATTACAAAATGTGTTTATAATATAATATAATATAATAAATATAATATAATATAATACAATATTTTGCTATATTATATTAGTAAATAATGTACATTTAAATATGAACATGTTTTTTGTTATTATAAAGTGTTACCTGCATATTCTTTTTGTTTTCTTCTTCTTCTTGTTTTTCTTCTTTTTTTATGTAGATTGTCTGAGCTGGTAAGAACAGAACTGACTTAAATGCTAATGCCATTAGGAGTTTTTGTTTGATCCCCTACTTTTAAGCAGGCTCTCAAAACTATGGCACTTTACAAAGTGCCATCATGAACAGATCTTCTACATCCATTTTCTGTCCATTACAGGAGCAAGTGGTGAATGACAGGATTTCGTGTTTTTGACAGCATAAAGACTTCATGCAAAGTAATTGCGCTGTAAAACATAAAACATAACCGTCCTACGATTACATGTTATATGCACTTGCTGCACTTAACATGGATATAAGAATGCGAATAATTCAAAATGACTTCCATTAGAATGGTTGTATATATTAATATTGCACTCTCTGCAGTTATTACACTAGGTTGGAGTGAATTTTGTGTATATTTATATAAAAAAAAAAGACAATTCACAACAAATAAATGTCCATGTTCAATTGTGTTCCAAATATATGCAAAGCCTTTTGTTTCTTTGCAACATAAAAAATAAAAATAAAAAATAATAATGATGGATTTGTCTCTTTTGTTTGTCCACAGCTCTGAATGAACCCACCATAGACTATGGGTTTCAGCGGTTACAGAAGGTGATACCTCGGCATCCAGGAGACCCTGAACGCTTGCCAAAGGTACAAAGCTGAATATCCAAACAATAGGGTTAAAAAAGAGTTAAATATAATGTTGAAAGGAAATGTTACATTTTTTTATTTAATTTTTCTATGTAAGGTTCTACATGTATTTTATATATAATGGTTTTAATATAGTTTATGTTAATCTCTGTTATATTGAAATACATGGGTTAATGTTTAGAGGCTTAATTGCATGACTCCATTGAACTAACAGGTTTATCTGTGTTCTGTGGGCTGAATCATGAATCATGATACAGCTGTATGCATTTCATCTGACATTCCTCGATCACTATTAAGTGCTTCCAGATCCTCTTTCTTTGATTTAGAAAGAGTGTTACAGCACTAGCTATAACATCAGGATAATGAGTCTCTCTTGTGAAGGACTCGGATGACGGGCCGGCCTCTATTATACCATCATTGTCTTAGTGATGAAACTCATATGGTAATAATTCTGCTTGGATGAACATTAGAGTCTGTTGCAAAAGGACAGAAAGAGTTGCATCATGAGAAAAAAAAAAACTGTCTTGCTGTGTTACATCTACATGTATACAGATGTTTGCATGTGTTGTGTTTCTCGAGTGAAGAGGTACTTTATATACATACTTTTTATTTCAGGTTGGGGAAATTTGGTCTTAATGAAACCATGCTGTTTAATTGTGGAAATAAGCTAGCGTCACAGTGGAGTTATTTGGTTTGCATTTGTTGTGCTGGAGCTCTAGGAATATGAGATAAAACATTCTTTGTTCAATCACTGTGATTCACAGTTCAAATCTCGGTTATAGCAGGACTAGGTCAGGTGTCAGAAAACATTGGCTTAGATTTCAACAAGTACAGCGGGTTCCTGGATCAACTTTCTTGTTGGTTCTGGAACAACATTCTCATTGACATTTTTTCTTTTCTTTTTTTTTTTTTTTTTTTTGTAGGATTTCGGAACTAAAGCAACATTTTGGTATTTTGATTTAAGTCTTATACTAATAATATAATATAATATAATGTAATATAATATAATATAATCTTGTAATTAAATACCCTTTTAGTAAATGTTGCTATTAATTAATTTATTACATTTACATTATTATATCATATTATATTTTATTTACAGTATTTTTCACAAAACTTCAACTATTTGGAATGCAACAATTTATTTGTATTTATTTATTTATTTATTTATATATTTTTTATATATTATGCATATATTTACTTTGGTTATTTTGTTATTCTTTGACACTTTTATCCTTTAGGTATTAAATAAATAATTTTAGTCATTATAAAGGAAAGTATATTATATTATATTATATATTGAGCTATTAGGTTAGTGTTATACTATGTAAGAGATAATATTATGTTGATGACTATCAAGCTGTCAAAATCTTTCTCTAGACAACCACCTTTCTCTAGCCTTAAGATCTGATCTGTTTGATGGGAATATTGTTCTAGAACCAACAATGATGCTGTTTTAGGAAGATACATGGCAAAATCATGGAAACTTTAAAAGTTCCCTTTCAACGTGTATCTTTTGTTGGAGTGTTGAGGATATTTTGCTTGTTCAGGTTATTCTGTTCATTTCACAAGTGTTTATGTTTGGTCATGTACTTTGAGCTTATTATATACACATTTGTGTGTGTGTGCGTGTGTGTGTGAGTTTAAGAGTGCGAGCACCCCAAGGTGATCCATCATGGTGAAGTCAGCTGTCCAGGGGTGCCTCCCGGCAGGTCAGCGATCGAAGTCTCCGCTGGCCGGACTTTATTATTGCTCCACCACCAGTAATTGAGTCACAGCAGTGGATGTGTGTGTGTGTGTGTGTGTGTGTGTGTGTGTTTGAAAGGAGGAAGAGAAATTATTCCAGCACACTGGCACCTCTGACATTCAGAACAGTGTTGAGCTCAATGAAGAGGTCCGACATATGGAGGAACAGAGAATCATACATAATCTCTCGCTCTCTCTCCATCTCTTGGCCGCTGTCCCATTGGCAGCAGCGGCACCACACACACACACACACACACACACACACACTGTTCCTCTCCGCCCCATCGATTTTCTCGTCCTTATTGAGGTAATAACAGTTTGTTGACGGGGCTCTCTTTTCAACTGCTCAACTCAATCATACCAGGCGAACACAGGGACGCCAAACACACACACACACACACACACATGCACACACACATAGCCACATACCCACATACCCACAGATCTAAATGAAGACAAACCATAGACTTCTATTGTTCTTATATAAAGCTGATTATATACTATAGGCTAATTATAGACAAACTGTAGACAAAGGCTAAATATTTTAAAAGTAAAGATATTTTTACTTAGAAAGCTACAGTATGTGTTCACAATACAGTGAGCCTACTGTAAGCAGATATAAGTGTTAAAATGTATGTAAGATATTTATGTTATGATATGTTATAATATTTATAAGTATTTCAAGGTTAATTTACACAGCACTTGGAACACAAAGCACCAGATTAAGCAAACATTTGCTGTAAAATACATGCAATATGTCTATTTTGTATGTTTATATTATTTGTGACATATTAATTAGTCAATAGAGAGACAGTTCGGACATTTGTTTTTCACCCCAGTTCATTTTTCAGTGTTTTTCTGATCCAAAGCTCTCAGTTTAGATTTCTTTATAGTGTGTATTGCTGTAATGTGAGGAGCAGACAGACATGAGAAGCTCAGAAGGACAGACGGTGTAGTAGCCCGTATGAAAGGATTAGAGAGGACAACAGAAGTGTGAATGCTCTACTGGACATTCACATTGACAGTGAGATCTGACCAACACAACCTGCCCATTTTGGAGCTTTTATTGATCCGTTTTAAAATGTTGTTTTCTTAAAGAAGTTGCTCCAATGCTGCATGACTTTATAGCTTCTGTGGACACACACACACACACACACATACCAAAACGATGTTGAAGCATTTCAAATTAATCATAAAAACTCAAAAAGAAGACAAAAAAGCATGATAAAAAAATACCTTAAAGTACAAAAAAACTTTTGAATCAGGTACATCAGGCAAATATTTTATAGTTAATATTGTATGATATAGGAGAATATGGAGCTCAAAGTCGAGCAGAAAATAGCAGTATTTCTCATAGTGAGTGTCATGGCAGATGCCCAGATACTGTTTTTGTGTCACGGAATGTAGTTAAGAGTTTTTTAGGCGAGAATGTACTTGTTTAGACTTCAAATGAGTGGTTTGTTAATAAAGATAACATTTATTTGAAAATTTGCTTCAACGTTTTTGGAGATTTGAGCTCCAGGGCATTCAGCGCATTCATGAACCCTCCGAGAGCAGCCATACGTCAGCCAGTTCTTCTAGAATTTGTTGTTAAACATAAGACATTATTAATTCCGGGTAAGTCTAATGGGTCGCTTTATTCTGTTATTTGTTTAAGAGAAAACAGTTTTGGCTGAGGGCAAAATCTCATAACATTAAATTTTATATAACTAATTCTGTATATCAGAACATATCACTATTACTCATGTAATATTGCTTAAAAAAATGTATGCAGATTTTGTATTTGCAGATTTGTATGTCCAAAAAGTGTCATTCTGATAGCTTGTAATATGAGATCTTTATAGCTACTTAACATAATGCATATGAATGTCAGTTGTTGTCACTATGTGTCTCCCAATAATAAGTTTTAGTAAGGTGATTTTTAAATACTTTCAACATATATAATACAATGCAATGATGAACTAGAGGACTTAGACATTTGTGTGTCACATATAATAAAGTAGGCTTTATAGAAAAAATGTTTTAGGAGATTCCTTTCCAGGAAACAAAATTAGCTGATATCATTGTATATGAAGTTGTTGTCGCCAGCTTGTGATTATGTCATGTTGCATTAGAGCTGATCTAAAAAACTGCTTAGAACAGTAAATCGCTTTTTTATTTTAACTGATGATCCAAACATGATATGCCACTTCCAGTAATGTATGGCACAGTCATGTAATGGTGGGACAATCATCAGTTTTGATGGTGTTTCTTGAGCTATTGTTGACCAGTAAGGATGATTATGGAATGTCTTTAATTTACAGTTATTTTTGATTATGAGTTTTGTCATGATTTCCTTGTCTTGGTTCATACTTCTTAGGATGTCTTTAAACAACTAGAGTGTTAAGTGGTTACAACAATTTCCCAACCAAACTGATCCATTTGTCTTTAATTGGTGAGTCTTAGTACCTGGTCATAGAAGAGTCTAGAAAAACATATTACATTTGTGATGTATAGATCTCAGTGTTTCTGCTACAGTATTCATCATCGACCTCTGCTCCTCATCTTTTCTGCTAAATTTGATTGATGTTTTGGCTGAACTCGCACATACTGGGAATTCACTGCCTCCAGGCTGCCCCACGTTCATTCACGGCCTTTCACTCACCAGTATCCCTTTCGTGCTCCCCCACACTGGGCTGCAGAGGGACTTTCCTCCGCCTCCTCACTCTCGCTGCAGGATCTATCGCTCTAACAGCTCCCTGTGACGATAATGAGAGGTTAACACAGTGCCAGCACAGCCATAATTGAGTGAATTTAGCACCTTGGACAGCGCACTAAAACTCCTCATTGCTTTACTGACCCCCCGTCAAGTTTTGTTTGTCCCCGTCCGTGTGTGTGTGTGTGGTGCGACACACCCCAGGGCTGACTGGGAGGCAATATGTTCCAACAAAGCGCTCACACACACATGCTAAGGGGTAAGATCCTGGTGAAGGTTGCATTCAGAGGGGGGAGCAATTGTCTGCCTGTCACTCGGTTAGCTGGAGCAGCACCCTTCTACATTAAATTCTCCCAAAGACCTCCCACACACCAACATTCAAGACAGAGAAAAATAAGTACAAATTAAAGGGCCTTATGACTTTGTATGCATGAGCAGAACTAATTTCTTTGTAAATTGTTTGTAAAACTATTAATTTGTGTGATAATGTATGTTTATATACATTATATTTATACAAAATTAAACAATTAACATAAGACTGAATCTACATAAAATTTAGATTTAAGACAGAATAATACTTTTTATAATGGATTTGCTTTTTGTGTTTTAATTTTTTATTTACATTTGTAATAATTTATTTTTTTACTGAAATTTTACATTCACACGAAAAGAACAGTTTATGATTAAATGCTTTTATAAACACTATACATTTACAGTATATGAATTCAACAACTTAAGTATTAATTGTTTTAACACATTACATATTAATGTGAACAATTCATATTCATTTTAAGGCAACAAAAATAGTCCTATATTGCATTTATATCAATGCAATAATTTACATAAAAATTGTTTTATAACTGATTTACAATTACAACAATGCAACAATTCACAGAAGAATGGTTTAACAAACATTTTACATTTGTGTCAAAGTATCAATCAATGTAAGAATGGTTTTATGCACTTTTTGCATTTATATCAATGCTACATTTAATGAATAATTCACATCTATATCAATGTGACAATTTATGCAAGAAATGTTTTATGATTACATTTATAACATGCAATCATTTATGTGAGAATGGTTTAAAAAAGTTTACATTACAAGTTTACACAAAAATGTATTAGTAGAGTTTAGGTTTTTGCTTGGGTTGACCCAGTGTGTTTATTTAATCATGTGGATATATTTTTGAGATTGAATTTATACATGTGAAACATTTGTAAAAAAAAAAAAAAAACAAAACAAAAAAAAAAAAACAGTGCTATTCATGGGATTTTTCAATAAGGTTATTTTGATTTATTGCCTTTGATTTATGAAAGAAGTCGAATGACGAACCTACATGACATGATCCATGTTGCATCATTAGTCCACTGTTTTTGAATATTTGTTCAAAAAGCTAAAATTTGTGTATCTCCTTTTACTGGCCAAGATAAGCATGCCGTTTGGTGCACTTATCCCATGCTTGCACATCCCATGCTAGTTTGATAATGTGGAGATATTGCACAAGCCACATAATCACATTATTAAAAGAACACAAAAGTCGCTAATGTTTTCCAGCCATTGCACTTAAACAATCATGACACCCGTTGTCCGTCTTCCCCATCATGTGACTGTGCAGAAAAGCATATGTTAAAGTAATTACTTCTCATTAGCGGGAAAGCATCGATTCCATCTCTGATATACCGTCATCGCAAGAGCTCTTACGAGAGCCAGCTCTCTGCTGAGTTATTGCCCAGTACTGTGAAACCGAGTGACCTTCACTGCAAACATAGATTGCATTGTCCTTCCTCGATGCAAAGCAGATGTTTGCTGAAATACTGCACTTTTTTATCCTGACAGACACAGAACAATTGAGCAAACATTAGCTCCATGTGTTCCACTTGGCTGTGATCACTGATGTTATTAAACGGAAATTCAACCCTTTTTCATCTGTGAAAGAGAACATCACGTTACAAGTGACAATCTTATGGATTATAAATTGATAAAGAATGAACTGAGGATAAAACTAGTTCTCAATCTGTTTAATCATTAATATTTCCTTTGTTTGTGATTTCATTTGCATACAGGAAGTGATTTTAAAGAGAGCAGCAGATCTGGTGGAAGCCCTTTATGGAATGCCTCATAATAACCAGGTGAGGAAGAAACTCTGGTTATCACTGATACATCACAGTCGCATAATTTCCTTTCACCATCAGTGGGCTGTTAACACATTTAAAAGATATATGTGTTTCGGTCTGTATTTTTGTCCCTGCAAACTTAACATGCAAATTAAAACATAGAATAATGTTTTTTTCTTTTTTTTTTTTTTGGTGGAATTTCCAACACTTCAAATAATGTATTGGGTTTAATTACATTCTTTGATGGAAATGACAATGGCGAAAATGCCATTTCAAATATTTCTAAATTGAATGAGTGATTACTTTGTTTTGCCAAGCCTGCTTTCATAAATTCATTCATTACCACAATGGTAATTTGGGTTACAATATGTAAATTTAGTTAATGAAATAAATATCAAAACTGTTCACTTCTATTTGGATTTAAACTGTTTTTATTTATTATATATATATTTTTTAAATGATGCAGTTTCATTTTGCATTATTGAAAGTCTTGTCCTTCACAATGACATAAATAAATAAAGAAGCCTTTATTATGATGACCCCCCCCCTCCCCCTTTTAGAAATTTAGTAAAATTTGCCATGTATTTTCAAAGTTACTTGCATTGAGTAGAATGTCTGTTGAGGGAACATCAAAAAAGAGTGCTACCAAAATCAGTCAAAGGACACAAAAAATGAAACACCACCCATTTATTCTATGAAAGTGTTCAATTGTGAGAGATGATGAATCATTTTTCCCTAGGAAATCATTCTTAAGCGAGCAGCGGACATTGCTGAAGCCCTTTACAATGTGCCACGAAACCACAACCAGCTGACCGGCCTCACCAACAGCTCTGTCCATGCGAGCATGATGGGGGTGAACTCCTTCACTGGACAGCTCGCCATTAACGTCTCAGAATCCTCTCAGGGTGGAAACCAGGGTGAGATATTTCCGTACTCTTGATCGAATGTGTGCTAAAGAAAATGTGATGTGTAGGATGAAGTTCATCAAAGCTAAATACTACTACACTACTTTGATGTAAGGGTGAGTCGACTAACTTGTCTCCATGTCTGGCTGCAGGTTTCAGTCGTAATACGAGTAGCGTATCACCACACGGTTACGTGCCCAGTTCCACCCCTCAGCAGAGCAGTTACAGTTCAGTATCCACCAGCATGAATGGCTACGGCAACAGCAGCATGACCAACCTGACCGGCTCCCCGAGCTTCCTGAACGGCTCTGCTGCCAACTCACCCTACGCAAGTGAGTACTGAGATGCGATTTTCTATAAATTCTTCCTTACTTTCATAAAACAAAAAAGGAGACATTTAGCACAATGTCCATGCTGCTTTCCCCCCCCCCCCCACATAATTAAACAAATAAATAAAAAAAAATTTTTGGGGAGTACTTATTACAAGAAAATCCTATTTTAGTCTCTACTTCAAAATGTCCCATTTAATTTAATGTGGTAACTGTCCTTTCTTTGTAACTATTTTTGAATTTACTCATAGCCCTATGATTGCTTTATGACAGGAACAGATTAACATTTTTAATTTGAATAAAATCTTCCCTCTGCTGTAGCTTTTAAATCTGACTTCCACTTTAAGACGTGACAAAATGTATGACAAAACACCAGACCTACCGTGACATGTATTCATGCACTATGTTTAAATAGATGCACGTTTAAATACACTTGAAAAGGCATTTAAAATACAGTATTTTGGGACTGTTGTTTATCGGCTGAATTTTTTTTTTTTTTCACATGCTCCAACAAACCCTAGTTTCCAAACAAAATACTGTCTTTACTCACTGACAGTATGGGCCTTTAGGTCTGATAGAAATCCCAACTGAGAATTTCCACAATGATCTGCAATTTGTATTCAACAGCTCTTTGAACGTTCTCTCTTCCTCAGCTACTGATGCTCTCCCTCTTCTGTTCGCCTGACAGTGCCACCTCACTCCAGCTGTTATTTATTGAGCTAATTCTTAATTTTCCACTATTTCCAATTAACCAGGCATGAGAAAGTGAGAAAGCCAGAAACAAAAGAATTGGGAATATTCTGAGAGTGATGTGTTTGTTTGGATAATTATGACTTGAGCAGTGAGGGTGTGTATTCGGGGGTGCAATCTGACACTTAATCCTCAAAAAGGCAAGATGAGCGGCATGCAAAACTTTGACACAAACACCCTGCACAACCTGCACAAAGGAAAAGAAAGCAATCAGGAATTCAGCAGTGCAACCCTGCCCACTTTATCCTCTGATGACTTTAGTCCACTTTACAAAAACAGAGTTTTATTGTCTCAATCAAATTTAGATTCTATTTTGGCCTTTGAATTAAAGAATGTTAATTAAATCAGTAAAGAAATTGAAGGAGCAACACTTGCAATGTTTCTGTCCCATAGACCCCTGTTAAACCTCCAGTCTTCATCAATTGATTAGTAAAGACTTAATAAATGGGCTGTGGCTTTGTTGTAAGGTTTCAGCTGAAACCAATAAAACCAATATTTTTAGCATGACACAGGACTTAATGGCTTATTAGTAGTTGTCCCCTGCTTTTTGATTGGGATAAAACAACTTTTTTACCATTAAATTTATATATTCTTTTGTTATTTAGATTAAATTGCTAACTAATCATTTCCCCCCAAACTTTTTCCCACAAAACTTTTTATTTCCTACTTTATTTCTTCCTTCCTTATATTTCTGCTAAATCCAAAATGTATTTCTCAATCCCCCTCTCTGCATTCCTGCAGTCGTCCCCTCCAGTCCCACCATGGCCTCCTCCACCAGCCTGCCCTCAAACTGCAGCAGCTCCTCTGGAATCTTTTCCTTCTCTCCGGCAAACATGGTTTCAGCTGTGAAACAGAAGAGTGCGTTCGCTCCAGTCGTTCGGCCCCAATCCTCACCTCCACCGACATGCACCAGCACCAATGGGAATGGTCTCCAAGGTAACGCACAAGTCCTTCACACTCAAATTCTGCTGGGGTGGGAATTTTATGACAGTGATGTCATCATCAAAATTTGAAAGCTGAAAGTACAGCACCAATGAAAACGTCTCGGTTATGTATGTAACCCTCGTTCCCTGAAGGAGGGAACAGATACGTCATGTTGTGACCGACGAATTGGGATCTTGCTTCTCATAGAAATGCTCTCGCAGAAGTGATGTCATCTACCTCCTGGGGTAGATCACCTAAAATCTCCACGTCCGAGTCAGTAGATCCTTCCTCAGAGGAATCTGCCAAGGGAGCATTAGTTCCTGGAACCAGATCCGAGTGGGCCAATACGGCACCACAAGCAGCTTATTGGCTGCAAGTTTGAGCAGACCCAGAATGTGAATAGCACGAAGTGACACTTAGAACTTTCTGACTCCAAAAGGAGGAGGTGGCAATGAGTTGTGACATGCGATTGGAGTGCAGACCACCTTGTCAGTTGATGCAACGCTCACTGTGTTGGCCACACTGCCACGCCCACCTCAGGATTCAGCCATGAATCAAGTGCTGAAGTGGTCTCATATGATGCAGCCCCAGCAGTTCAACTGCCACTGCAGCTACAATATACCTCAGGAGCCTCTAAATGTTTTTTATTAGGACCGCTGTCCTGCCCTTGAATGAATTCAAGCAGTTCAACACCAACTATGCACATTCCCCTGTGAGGCATGCTGTCTGTTCGACTGAATCCTATTCCATACGGATAAAAGAGATCCTCTGCATCGGGGAAAGTTTGCTTCTTTCCCAGTTGACCCAAAGACCCAACTGGCTGAGGTGCCGGAGAACCAGGTCCCTGTGCTCGCACAACTGATCCAGAGACTGTGCTAGAAAAAGCCAATCATTGAGATTAAGGATGTTAAGTTCAGGATGCGAACACCCTCGCTGAGTGGAGGAAGATGGGGGGACAGGAACAGCCCGAAGGGCACAACCATGTACTGAAATGCACATACTTAGATCGTGAACCACAGAAATGGTCTGTGGCGTGGAAGGATCAACACATTAACTTAGGGTCAATTGCCAAAAACCAGTCTTGGGGATGGATGCACCCGAAGATGTGTTTCTGCATCAACATCTTGAAAGGTAAACAGTAAAATGCCTGGTTTAAGACACGCAGGTCCAACGCCCAACGCCATTTTTGGGAATAATGAAGTATGTGTTGTAAAACCCTATTTTCATATCAGATGGAGGGTCTGGCTCTATTGTATCCTTCGCCAGTAGAACAAGCGTGGGCAGATGCAGGGGCCTCCCTCAGAGATGAGCAGGCTGGGGCACTGCGGCCGGTGGAAGGGTGGAGGCAGCAGCTGTCCACTGGAGCAGGATGTGACGAATCACCTCAGTCTGCTTTTGTGCAGCTGAGAACTGCTGGGCAAAGCTCTCAACCGCATCGCTGAAGAGGCCGGTCTCCTACACAGAGGCATTGAGGAACCAAACTTTGTAGGCGTAATGTTGGCCAGAAAGGTAGAGATGGTACTCCTGGTCTACAAGTGTGGATATTGCACGACCCAGAGAACTCACGGTGACCTTTGTTGCTTGAAGCACAAGGTCAGTAGTGGTTCGGAACTCTTTCAGAACTTCTGGATTATGACCACCCTTGTGCAGGTCCTTTAGTGCCTTGGCCTGATAAACCTGCAGTAACGCTATAGCATGCAAGGCAGAGACAGCTTCTCCACAAGCCAAATAAGCACTGCCATTCAGACCAGATGAATACCTACAGGCCCGGGAGGGGAGTGATGGGTTTCCCTGCCAGGAGGAGGCAGTATTAGGACACAACTGAATTGCTACTGACCATTCCACCAGGGGGGATTGCAGTATACCCCTTAGCTGAACCCCGGCGAGGGTGGTGAGGGAGGAGGAACCAGCATATACCCCTTCGGTTTATGGCAATAAAAGGTGCCATCCATGAACTGGTAATCTCCTCATGCACCTCTGGGAAAAAAAGGCACCGGGTCCGTCCACTAAGAACCAGCGCAAGCCATCCCAATTCCAATCTCAAGAGCTTGGCATGCGATGAAGGTTTCTTCACCTCGATCCATTGTCTTTACAAAGATGCACCCTTGTAAGCTCTTTTAGAGAAATAAGCTCTTTCAGGGAAAAGCTCTTTTATGTGCTGAGAAGCATAGGGTAGATGGCTGCTTGCAGCACAACATGGGGTAATGCAGCCTGAAATGTGCAACCCACTTGACACAGGAACGACCACCGCTGAAGCACCATCCGCCACTGCAAAAAGCTTGGTAGAGCGCATTGAACTCGTCATCACAAATGAAGATATGGCAGGAGCAGGCTGATGTTACCACTCGGCTCCTAAATTAAAAGCTGGTATGCGATGCACCTGCTTACTTTTTATGCTCACGCTGTGATCAGCGGCAGCTGGATGCAATCATCGGAATCAATGTACAGTGGCTAATTTAGTTTACACTCGAAGTAGATTGGTCTCTCGAAGCGAGATCCCAACTCATTGGTCACGACATGACTCGTAGTGACCAACTGAAAGGGAGCGATGTTCACCAAAATCACTGACAACACTGTGTACCATATATGTGTGCAGATTACTTTCAGAGGGTCGACTTTTCAAAAGGAAAATCTATAATTTATTAAGATAATTTATGAGCGCCAATCTGTTCTAAATCTCAACTCAAATTGGCACCTTTTAGTTCCTGTAGTGTAGTTGGCCAAGGTTTTTTTTTTTTTTTTTTTTTTTTTATGTAAATCTGTAATAGTAAATTACTGATTATAATAGAAAGTCCTTAGTAAGAAACTCATTAATCTAATTAGCCGGCAAAAGTAGTTTTAAAAACCATGTCTGAATATGTTTAGTGTAAAACATGAATGCACTCAAACATTTGGGATTGGTATGATATTTTAAGTCTCTAATGCTCACCAAGACTACATTTATTTAATAAAAATACTGTAAAATTGTAAAATATTATTACAATTTAAAATAACTTTTATAAACGTTTAAACGTCTGTTTAATATTTATGGAAACTGTGATTTAACTTTTTAATTAATACAAAATTATTAATAGAAAGTTCAGAAGAAAGCATTTTTAAGTACCATACATTTTTTTTGTTGACAACATAAGTCTTTACTGCCACTTTTATTTAATTGAATGCATCTTTGCTTAATTAAATAATAATAATAATCTTACTGACTCCAAACATTTGAATGGTAGCGTATGTAAAATCACCAAAGTCCAGTGAGGATCTATGACATATTAGAGGCATGAATATCTACTCAAATACTTTTGACCATATACTCACCCATCATTCAGTCTGATATTAACATCTCTCTCTCTCCTCTTTCCCTTTCCCCTTCTTCTTTTCTCCACTGCCTTCAGATCAGTCTTTTGTCGACTCTAACAAGTACTCCACAGCCAGCGCGCTCCAGGGCCTGGCCTTCTCCTGAAGTATGTTACTCATCCGTTACTCCTCCCACATCCATTCCACTGTTTCTATATCTGATCATCCATAAACCAACAAATAACATTGCTATAGTATAATAATAACAGGTATTCTTCTTTTTCTTAAGGTGAAGTGTGTAATATTTTGTTAAGATACTACAACCCCAACTTATAAAGTCAGCTTTAAGAAATTCAGTGACAAAGGAGGTGTTTGAGTGAACTGTTTGAAAACAGTCTTTATTTTCCAATTCTGTTAGAAATTACACACCTCACCTTTAAATATTCCATGTTTCAAATACATCACAACACAGTTTTCTGTGTCAGTACATCATGCTATATACCTGCAGAGCATGTTACATCAAAAATGTGTGAATTTTATGTGTGAGTGTATGTTTGCATGCTTTTAAGGGTTCGTGTTTCACCTCCATTGGTTCTTAGAGACTTCAACTTCTCCAAAACTGTTCACCTCTTTTCTTTTCTTGTTTGTCAGCAGTTGTTAAACTCGTGTTGAGTCAGATGTGCAGTGCTTAGCATTCTCTTCAAGTTAATGTTGGCCTAGCTAAAGAGAGTGAAGTGTCTGGCATGAATGATGTGATAGACTGTTTCAGATTTCCTTAAATTCATAATTTTTAGTTTGTACACCAGGGAATGCTTGACCTTACAAGCCCAGAAACTGCTTGCACACAATTATGAGTCAGCTGAAATGTTTAATCAAATGCTTCAAGGGTCTTGTTTTTGCCAATTTTTCATTGACGCTGAAAGAGAGTAGGATTTATCTCTCTTCTGAAGGGGCCATGGTTTGTTTCGCAGATGTGGAAACAGATTTCAGAATTTAAAGAACTGCAAAAAATGTGAAACAATGTAGCTGGTTCTGGCTTCGCTGTACAACTCAAACTCTTAGATGTTAATTTCATTCTCTGACACTTGAGCTCTATTTCAATGATGGCATGTTTAATGGATTAAAGTGATCTAACACCCTGTATCTTTCTCTCTTCACAGTTATCCCTGGAATGATCATTCCTCCAATGTAGAGTGCATCTGTGAGTGTGTGTGTGTGTGTGTGTGTGTGTGTGTGTGTGTGTGTGTGTGTGTGCATTTATGTGCAGAACAGAAGATGAAACATGCTTTCATGTCACTGGTCTCACTGAACATGTGCAGGAAACTCCGGCGCTGGACTGACCTCACGGTCCTGTTCTGAAGGATGAAAAACTACAAACTCAGGCCCTTTTTAAACACAATCTGCTTTGAAACAAAAAGATACAGACGAAGAAAAACATATTGAACTCGACTGTTGTACCTCCATGTTTTGATGTTGAAATTTGTACTCACCTTCTAGACACTTTTTAAGATAAGTGGCGACCCGTCCCATCTACATTATAACATGAGGTCTATTTATTTAAAAATGTAGTAAATGAATTGCCATCATATTTATGTGTTTCTGTGTGTACCACCCTTTTATGAAATGATACCTGACACAATATTGCAGTGGTTTCTATTTATAATTTTAGATGAAGGATTGCAGGTGATTTTTGCGCAGTAATGTCCCACTGAATTTTTTAATTACATCTGAATTTGAACAACTGAAGTCAATCATTCTACAAAATGCCAGCCATTTAAATTCATATTAAAACGGTACCAGGCGAAAATATAATTTATGCCTTTTTTTTTTTCTTTTTTTTTACCATATTTAAATACCAATTCAGAATAGAGAAACTTAGCTCCTTTGCTTTTTCACCATCTTGATTTTCACACTCATATTCCATTTGCTGAGATTACGCTGCCTTCAAGTCCTTCTGGAAAGTTATGATTCAAAAAAAAAAAAAAAAAAAGAGAAGAAGAAGAAGATGTTTGGCATTTTTTTATTTCTCCCTCTCTCCTTAAATTTAATGGCAAGTTTTTCGCACCACTGCAACAAAATTAAAGGAATAGTTTTCCCAGAAAAGAAAATTCTGTCATAATTTACTCACCCTCAAGTTATTCTAAACCTGTTTGGTAACCCACATTCTTCCAAATATCTTATTTTGTGTGAAATTAAATTCATACAGGTTAAGAATAACTTTGAGGGTAAGAAAACAATGGCAGAATTTTAATTTTTGGGCGAATTTTCTCTTTAAAAGTAAAGGATGCATGTAAGGTTTGTACTGTACCTGATGCTTTGTGCCTTCAAAGAATGATAGTTTAAGTATCATTTTATATTTTTTAGATGGAGTTTTAGATGTATTGTTATTATTGATTCATAGCACACAAAATGTTATTAAGATCAGTTTCCACAATGATTTTAATTGCCACACCACTAACTCAGAACATTGAAAGAAACTGAAGATGAAGATATTGCAGTGGTAAATCTGATAATCCTCCCATGACTTGAAGGCAACATTTGGCATTTCATTTTCATCTCTACCAGTTTGTCATTATGTAATGCCAAAATGTATAGACCAGACACTTACCCATAGTAACACAAAAGAGTCAAAGTGCTCAGTATATACAGAGACAGGGCAGTCTAAAAGCCCTGGACTTTATATATATACTTTACTTTACTTTGCAGTGGACTTCCTCCAATTGATAACGTCATACTAAACTGAATGAAAGGTCTAGATGATTAATATTTGTCGGAGCCGTTTTGCTTTTATTGCATTTCAGTGGATCACAACTGGTTTTGCCTTGAAACCCAGAGTTTGCACAGCACAGCACTGAAATGATCATGCAAAAAGAATCAAAATATCTTTAGAATAAACAAATCTATTAGAACTATGCACATTATATGAACCATAGCATTTTATTATTTTCATTTAACATTGATTTTCCCCCTACTGTCCATGACCCTGTCAGATCAGACCTGTTGCCCATTTTCAGAGCGTGTCCCACCAGTTGAGAACTACCGATGTAGAACAGTCTGACTGTATGTTCAGGAGATGAAGGCTTTGGATGTTACAGCATAGTCAGCACTGTGAATGTTCTGTTCCCTTCTCATAAATGATCCGAGATCTAGATGTAGTCATCACTTTGGATTCTGGCATGTATGATTTGTACAGACTGATAAATATGTTTGATTTTATAATACTCTTTTATTTTGCCAAAGTCATTGTTTTAAATATATTTATACATCAGAATGGAGTCATGAGGCAGCTTTATACAACCTAGTGTCACTGATATAATGTTTACGACATGCTTAGCAGATCTCATTGACTTTGACTCTGAGGTTTTGATGATCATGAAGGGGTATCTGCAGGATAACCATATGAATATTGTATGTATGTATCGCTTGAAATCTGACATGCTTCAAACTGTCCTCATGTTTGTGTTTTCGCTTGTCATTTGCTGATGATCTGTTTTTATTTTGTCATCTGCCGAGTTGTGTCCATAAATGTGATTTTGGAATTTTATTTGTATAGTAATTTTGGTGTCAAAGAATAATGTATTTTGTTTTTTATTTTGCCATTTTTTGTCTTTTTTTTTATGAAAATGTGTTGTTATAACATTTTGTTACATGTTTTGTTTCAGATGGCAAGATTTGTTAAATAGTTTGTATTTTAATGCAATGAAGTTTGAGAAAACAGTATATTCAACATTGTAAACAATACAATAATCTTTTCATTTCGCTTCTCTGGAACTTACAGATAAAAGGATTGTTATTGTTTTCATGCTTAGCAAATATACAATAATATCTCCCTGATTTTTTTATATTTTCTCTCCAGAATTTGCTCCTTGTTTTTAAAGGGAAAATAATACACATATTTGTTCCTTTATTTGTCTTGTCACCAATTTTGTGCGTGTGTGTGCGTGCGTGGAAGTGTACCAACAATCAAATGTCTTAATGCAGATTTCTCTTTTTTACATTATTTATTTATTTTGTAAAAAAAAAATATTTAGATAGTTTGGTTAGAAAAAAAAATGAACCAGTTAAACTATGGAGTAACAGCACAAGAGTCTATACATTTATTTTTCTGATTAATTTCCTTGCGTGACACTCCTCTGTCATGTCTTAATGAGTTTCATCCCATTTTTGTTCCAGTGCATCACATCACAAAACGTTCTGTTTCTTGAACATCTAAGTCAGTTTATGTGGCTTATTTCTTTCTGAATCGTGACTTTCCCCGTTATTGGTGTCAGTTGCAAAGTTATAATTTGATGGTTATTTGATTTATTGTTTAATATGTCACACATCCAAATTGGCAAGTTGTCACCTGCTACTATTTTTCTTGTTGATTACATACTTGTTGTAGACTGGATATTCAGTGGGCAGCCGTTACTGGTGAAAAATCTAAAAAGAAACTACTGTAAAGATGATCATTTTTTAATCACCTTTGAACTGTAAAATAACTTTTTGACTTTCACAATATTTAAATAAAGTTCCCTCTTGTCTGTGACTCTTTGTGGGTTTTTCAAACATAATGAGAGTAATAACAACTAAGTGTTTTCAGGATGGTGCTGTTTGAATTTAAGTTGTTGTGGGGAATAAAAATGTACAGCATTTACGTCATTGTAATGAAGCAATCAATTATATGTGAATAAAGAGATGAAGTGATGTTGTAGTGCAGGGGTTCAGACTAGGGCATTTCACAGGATCACACACAAGCCTGTCATCTGCAACAAGAGTAATATATTCAATATATTCATTTATATTCAAATCAGAAATTAAGTGCCCCTTATTAGTAAAATGGAGCCATTTCAATGATTTTATAAATATATTACATGTTTTCTGGAATAAAGAATGTGCTCAAACCACTTTAACATATTAATGATGGCTCTGGTCTTTTTTTATATTATTATTATTATTATTAAAATGCATTGGAATGTAAATGCAATGCAGTTCCTGCAGTAGGGAACTTTTGACGCTCTAGCCGTTAATAAACTGAACTGCTTGCGTCTTGCGGAAGAACATTGTAGCCGGAGCTACTTCTCTCTGTTTATGTCTATGAAGAATCACAAAGGTACTGGGTTACTCCGCCGCGGTACCCCCGAAGCAATCTAAAATAGTCCGAATATAAACACTTATTATAGGTGCACCCTAGTGATTCAGGACAAGCCAAAAACACGGTTTGGAAAATGGATCCATGGTGTACTCGCTTATTAGGTTCATTTTTCTACATTTTGAACACAAACAAAGTTACGGACCGCAGCTCTGATTGGTTGTTTTTTACCGGGAGTGATGGAGTTTCTGCAAATGGCAATAGGACCACTGGGAGGAGCCAGAGGAGCTTGATTTTTTTCACAGATTATCTGTCTCATATTCTACTGTCAGGACATAATGACAGGTTTAATAAATATGTAAAAAATGTTTTTTTTACAAAAGTTCCCTACAGCACCTTTAACTGGATGAATCATTGACTCAAAAGATAGACTCCAATCCTGTAGGTGCTTGGGGACTCAAGCATTATCAGAAAAATGTGGCACTCTCAAAATTCAATTGTATGAATGTATGGAACAAACAACCCTGTGTCTACTGTACACCGTGAGCATTCCTAAATTGTTAACATTACATGCTGCAACAATTTAAAAGTGGACTACACAAAAAAAGAAATAATAATAGAGTCCAAGAGTTAAACTGTATCAGAACAAATTAATCTGGATAATGTCAGATAACTTTGATAGAAAGGTATGTAATGGATTACAATAGACCAAAACCTCAGACAACTGTTAATATGACAAAATATACACAAATCTCAATACTTTGTTGACCAATTACCAAGCAATGCGTAATTTTGTTCAGTCTGTGGTGTGATAAGGTCGCATTAACAATTCAGGAGAAAACAGATAAGCAAAACATAGTCAAGTCAATATATATATATATATATATATATATATATATATATATATATATATATATATATATATATATATATATATATATATATATATATATATATATTAATCAATTTCACTAATAGTCCACTGTGCCCCCACCCCATGGGCAGGCTCACTGATAGTTGTTTACCCATTTCTAGCACATACCACCTTACATGGTTTATTACTAATGCCCTATTCCCCTAAACATGTGTAATTACTGATGTATGCTCATGACAGAATTGAAAGATGCACTTCCACTTACGATTTATTTTAGCTGTTTAATTTTATTCATTTTTCATTACAATTTATTCACTTTAAATCAATTATAATATAAAATTATAGGATTAAAATTCATTGTAGTTGCTCAACACACGCTACGCAGGACGGTTGGTCACCCTACTGACCTACTAGTAAAAAAAAAAAAAAAGTATTTCTCGTGTCTGAATAATTGTTGGTTTGACTGTTCATTAATTCTTGTTAAATCTACAAAGTCACTCAGTCAAGAGCAGGGAGTGATTTTCTTTCTTTCATTGTCTTGGATTAACATTACAGCAGCGAGTAGCTAAATTAGGCGTGATCACTTTAAGAGACGATGAATGCATCCAATATAATACACATCTGTTTTTTCCACAACTGTGTATTGTTACTTTAGACATAACTGACAGTTATTTGAACATGCTTTCAAGTACGGACATTTAGACATATGTTGTATGTATTTGCCTGTACAAGAGCAAGAAGAGGCAAACTCGGTGTTGAAGCGTTTTGAGATGCCTCTCTCTGCGTGAGTCCTGAACACCAGAACATCGTGGGTGCTGAATTGGGCTCTTTCACATCCTTTTCTGTTTTTATTTGTTTGTTCAACTTCGAGGAGAGCTTCGCAAGGGAGAGCTTGGTTCAGTGTTGCTGTCTGTGGGACTTGGCTCTGCTCGTGCACACAGAACACAGCACACGACTACTCTGTTCAGCTTTTCAGCATCTGCACCCCCCCCCCCCCCTATCAGCCGTGGACCCCTTTAATCATCACTACCTTTCACCCCACTTGCGACGGCCCTGACGCCGGTAACGCCATGCTGGCCAGCAAAAGCTTGCGGCCACGTGCTAACACTACTGTTCTCAAACTAATCTTTATTCAAACAACAATAAACAACTCTTGATTTTTTTTATTACCTTCAAGTGTGCTGAATGCACACGTTCACACAAACACACACACACACACACACACACACACACACACACAGACAAAGCTGGGAGGTGTGTGTGACAATGATGGGAACACAGGGGGTTAAGTGACAGTGCTTTAGTCTTCCATTAGCTAATGGATCAGTGTGAGTGTGTCCTGCATTTAACCCCTGTGTGCTGACCCCCATCTCTCCTTCTGTCTGTCTGTCATACCTATCCACTCATTTAAAGCAGCCACTGAACAGATTGATGAATAATAGAGGACAGAATTTAACAATCTGGGATAGAGAGCTATTTATCCTGACTTACAGCGGGATTGTTAAAATCATTGCATAGAACAGTGCAAGGCTTGGGATGTTCGTAGGGTTAATGAATGGGAGGAGACAGCTGATTCTGGGTCTACTCTGCATGTAGAGTTAGAGGTTAGTATGAGATAAAGGAATGAGTTCAACAATCATTTCAAGATTCAAAAAAAAAAAAAATTGGATTAATATGGAGCAAACATAATTTCAAAGTTCTGCTGGACACACACTTTGCTTGAGCTATGAGATGGCACATCAGATGTTTAGTCATGGACGAAAGGGCAGAGGTATAAATCAAGTTTCCCCAAAGATAGTCCTTTTTGCAGATTTTTGGAGTTTTAGTTTATCCTGACAAAATGTATTCCTTCTGCAAGGCAATGCTCATCTACGGCCCAATTATCAATATTTCCCAGCTGTAAAGCACAACCACATAGATAGGCCCTGATGAAGTCATGGGAGCTGGCGGTCTCTGAACACTAAATAATTGAGATAATTACAATCTATGATGTCACATTAAGTCATTGAAATATTTCACAAGGCACATCCTATAGGTCACACAGGCCTGCCTGAGATTTTAGAACCATTATAAAACCTGCATTACGAGCCTGGGGAACTATAAAGTACAAAAATAAATCTATTGTCTCTCCACCTTCTTTTTTCTTTTTGGAGTGAAGGTACAGAATATACTGTAGGTACAGGGAATTTATCTAGGTGACCTGTTAAGGATCGGACATACCAAGCTGAGGGGCAGGACAATTTTTATATTTTGGTGTAGTCCACACGTCTGCGGCAGTTTGCCTGATCAACATGCTGAATTGGCTTTGGGCCTGTCGGTGAGAGTGAGAACTCTGATTGGATGTTCAGTTTAGGGAACAAGTCAGTGCTCAAGAATTAAAGCAGAATGAGATGGCACACACAGAAGGCTGTTCTAATGTTACGTTATCTCACCTGAGCATTGAGTATTTTCAATGAAATCCATTTAAGAGGAAGAAAGTTGATGGTAAATGTTAAGCAAGCACTGCATACATCTGCATACACTGCATATATGCATGTATCTTTCATATTGCTTCGGTTTCTCCTTTTGAATGACAAGTATAGACTATTGATAGCTGCTGATATAGAAAGTCAATTTTACCTTGTGATCTTACTGTTTGAATACTTTTGGGAATTTCAGCTCTCCTGTTTCGTGTTCAATGATTCCATGATTTTCCCAGTCTTCACTTCTCATCTATAAATCTGTTCTCTCTAGTGGGTCAAAGACTATGGTTGCCCAACGCTGACCATCCACCAGTATAAAGAATGCCAACATACCTCTCCTAGAGGCAAAATAACACACTTTCACAATATTTGGAAACTCTGAATAAGCACAAGCCAACAGTAACATGAGCTGGGGATTTTGGCCTGTAAAATTTGGTAAGTTGAGTAA